>NC_044328.1:20351925-20687492 GCF_007399415.2 Gopherus evgoodei | reverse complement strand
AAAAAAAGGAGCCACCGGAGCATAGGAAAAATTGGTGGGGGCTGAGCACCCACCAGCAGTTTCACGCCCCGCCCCCCTGCACCAGCTCACCTCCGCTACGCCTCCACCTCCCCTGAGCTAGCTGCCACGTCCTGCTTCTCCCCCATACAGCTGATTAGCGCAAGCCTGGGCGGGGGGGGGGGGGTGAGGAGGAGGAATGCAACGTTCTTGGGAAAGAGGCGGGGCCAGGGCAGGGATTTGGGAAGGGATCCAATGGGGGAGGGAGGGAGCGGAGTCAGGGCACCAGAGGGCAAAATATCAGGACAATTTGCATCCTGACTGAGCATTGGTCGGGACATGGGACAAACAAGTAAATATCGGGACAGTCCTGATAAAATGGGGATGTCTGGTCACCCTATTCTCATTCAAACTACATTTGTGTCCTAACATGAGTAATACAGGTCACTATTTATCATTGCTGTTTTCACCTGAAAATGCTAAAGCTAATTTTGATGGGTCACTGCAATACACCACACCTCCTGGCATGCACAGACTATGGTACATGTGCATTTGGCAGTGTTACATCCACATCTCATTGGCTCATAAAAGCACTAGATTAACGTCAGAATATCTGGAGCAGCAAGCCTGACATTGTCTGGTATGGTTTCTGGAAACAGAGACTTGAACTGTCATCACACATCTATCCATTCTGCACTAGGTCAAGCGGTGATGCATCAAAATTCAAAGCACTTTCTCACACACGTGCCTGACAATATGTGTGTTTTACATTTCCTGTAAATGCATCAGTTGTTGGTAATAAGGAACTGAGCTTTGGTGTTCCAGTACAATGTTCTAGTGTTGCTTTGCAGTAGCATGGATGTCTATTATAGTTCTATCTTGGATGGAGATTCCATATTCACTATAGATATTAGGTCCTGTTCAAGGTAATGGGTGCAAGAATAAGACAAATAGGTCAGCGTCATCTGATAAGATTGATATTCCCACTGGTGTATCTTTTGCAATCATCCCCAAAGATGTTGTCAGCTTCCTCATGCAAGGTTGCTATGTCATCTTTGTTGATTGCCTTACCATCCTGGTTTATTTGAGCTGGGATGTTGTCTCGGTCTTTGATGACTAACTTGTGCTTTAGTGTGTGTTGATGGTGAAACTTCATGTCTTGATTCAGAGTAGCAGCCGTGTTAGTCTGTATCTGCAAAAAGAACAGGAGTACTTGTGGCACCTAAGAGACTAACAAATTTATTTCAGCATAAGCTTTCGTGAAATAAATTTGTTAGTCTCTAAGGTGCCACAAGTACTCCTGTTCTTTTCATGTCTTGAGTTAGTTCTACATGAATGCCAAGCAACTGTTTCTGATTTTCAAGACACCTTTCTGTTGAGGTACCTGTGTACTTCTACTCAACTGATGCACTCTGCTTGATTATGTAGCTCTGCTAGATCTTGTGACACTCTGTATGCTGAAGTCTTTATACGTGTCAAAGACCAGGTATACCTCATCTGCTGCTAACTTATGTTCAATGTAGACTCTGAAATTGGTCACAAAGATCTTGATGATAGCACTTGCTGACCAGTATACTCCCCAAAGAATTGTGGAACCATCAATAACTGTTCAGAAGACTTCTTGTAAAGTATATTTAGCTGACAACTCTGTCTTTTGCTGCTTCTTTAGGTTAGACTTACCCTTGGCAATCCTCATGTCACCACAGTCAATGGACATTGACTTTGGTACATGAGCCAAATCTTGTGATGAAATATTATTGATGTCAACCTCTTGCAAACTTGCTTGTAGGCCTATCACTCTTTAACAATAGTGTCAAATAACTTTAGACCAATCTGTACATGCTTTTCTGTCACTGCCAGTGTCTCTGCTGTCCTTGGCATTGTGTCATAGAACCATGTGGGCCACCTATGTTCAAATTCTTGCATTTGGTGAATTACAATTATAAGTGCATTGTCTACATTGATGGTGGTGCCACTCTTCCTCTGACAACATTTACTATTGCCTTTGAGTGCTTAGTGGGTCAATGCATGGCTCTAGCTTCTTATTAATGATCTCTCTGTCCCTTGTAGCTGCAGCAATCCTTGACTTCTTTTCTTTGTGGATCTCTTGTATTTGTGCCTCATTGGTGTCATTTATGTTTGCCGTGTATTTCACCAGCCAGCTGCATGTGCTGAGGCTAACAGCCCAAGTCCTGACAGTCTCTGATTTTAGGGTGATCCAAGGATGGCCCCAGCCAGACCTCATGAAGGTGCTTTCAATTTACATGTCACTCCAGAAGCATTAAAAAAGAAAAGGTGAAGGAAGAAAACAGCTGACAGCGTGTTTGGTTTTTAATCTGTTAATGTCTATAATCGTTCAGTGTATGAAAATTAATTCACATGAATGAATATATAAGAATTTGTTAAGTGAGCATGCCCAGAGGGTAGAACAACATGCCTTGTGTCTCAGACCCGAGTGGGAGGAAAGGGCATATTAGCAAGGTATACTGCTAATGCAGACACTACCACAGACATATGTACCATGTGGCTAATTATGTTCTATAACAAAATATTAGTGTGAAGTTTTCATGAATACTAATTGAATTCAATCAAAGTGGTTTCACTGTCACCCGTCTAGTGAATCAGGAGCAGGGGTGGTAATATGTGCTCATATTTGAAAATGCTGAACAGTGACAAGGTGTTATTAGGCTCCTGAAATTCAGAATCCACACACACAAAAATATTGTATAGACACTGTGATGGGATGAATAAAATCCAGTGACAAAGTTAAAGGGCTGCTGTGGGCAAGACTGGCCCAGCCCCTTTGGGTCTGTCATTCATGTCAAGGGTGGAATAAGGATTTAAAAGCAAGAAGTTCCAGGCAGCTGTGGGAGAGATCAGACATCAGCTCTACAGTTCCTAAGACAGACTCTTGAAAGGCTTCAGGGAAACTGCCCTCAGGAAGGTCATACTGATCCTACAAGCATACAGTAGATTCTAGTATACTGGCTGGAGAGAATAGGTTGTGCAAGCTCCGCATTGGCCTGCTAAAGCCAGGGTTGTGAGTTCAATCCTTGAGGGGGCCACTTTGGGATCTGGGGCAAAATCAGTATGTGGTCCTGCTAGTGAAGGCAGGGGGCTGGAGTTGATGACCCTTTGAGGTTCCTTCCAGCTCTATGAGATAGGCATATCTCAATATATATTATTATAAATAAGCCTTCAAGCAGTCAGAACTGCTATCCTCAACCCCTCCCAGGGTTAGGAATTCAGGGAACCACACTGAAAAGATTTGGGGATGGAGAACCAGGAGCCCCAGCCCCTTCAAATACAATCAGACTATTTGGCACTGACTCCTGTTTATATAGACATGGATGCCCTACGGATTTTGCAGCAGGGGGCCCCCATCAGTGAGACAAGAATTGTGACAGACACTAAAACAAGGTACTGACAAAAATCTTGCATTTGGCTACCATACTTTTTGTAAAATTCAGCCTTGAATGTACACCTGGAGCCAGCATTTCTTATAAAAACATATGCACTAGGGGAATCCTATGGCAACTGTCATTAATTCATATCAGTCATCTTTCTATCCTAAGAAATCTTTTTTCTTTTTGCCTTAACTATTTTGGAAATTTCATTAGTGGATATATATATAATGGCAGGGTCATGAAGAATACTAGTAACAATATAATACAAGACAATAAACTGCTTTTCTATGGCACCAGGCATCTGAGGACTTCAACACGCTTCAGTTCACAGACTTTAATCAGCCTCACAGCACCTTTTTCAGGTAGGCAAATATTATTATCCCTCATTGTACAGCTGGAGAAACTGAAGCACAGAAATATTAAATGATTCACCCAAAATCTCACAGAAAGTCTGTGACAGAGTTTGGGAATCCAATGTTTAGTCTCCTGACTCCCAGCCTTATGCCTCAACTACAAAACATCCTTTTTCTCCGAGACGTATACACATAGGAAAGCTCTCAGCGGCTCACCTTTAAAGGGAAACATTCATATTTCTGAAAATAAGCACCCTAGTATTTGCATGCTCAAGGAAAGGAGTATATATTCTGATAGGTGCACCCCAAAATACAACATGATCACTTCATTTCTTATGAGTTTTGCCAGTCTCCAACTAGAGATGAGCCCGAATAATGAAGTTTGTGTATGAATCTGAATGGTCACAAATTATGTGGTTTTGGTTTAGGCTCATATCTGGGTCTCACATGATCAGAGATGTTTTCCAAGGTCAAACTAAATGTGAAAGCTGTGCAAGATTCACACTTGTAAGGACAATTTCCTGCTGCTACACGTATCAGAAACCAAGCTGCAGAATAAGTTCCCAGAGTTCCATCCTGTTCACCCAAGCATACAATTGCACTAGGCAGGTTGCTAACTTCTCCAGTCAATTGAACTCATTTAAAAACCCTTTTTTTCCAATACAATCTATTTTGCTTCCCTCTGTTTCTGCCTGCTACTATCACACATACCACCGCCTGCCCGCACACAGAGTGCCTGTGGGAACTGTGTTTGAGTTACAGCAGTGCACATGAGGGCAAATTAGGCTAATTTTCAAAGGAATGTGGGTTTTTGCATGTTCTCTCTGGAAAACTCTATTCCTCTCTGTCCCTCACTTCATCTGTAAAATGGGGATAATGGTATTTCCCTCATGCACAGGGGATTTGCAAGATTTGGTTGAAGTAGACTGAAACAAAATGGGGTGCTCCCTCTCCTCCAGCCCAGGAGTAAGGGGAGCCATGGGATAGTGCTCTTTATCCAAGCCAGAGAGATATGGGAGAGCTCTCCCTATTTGCGCCAAGGATGGGAAGCTGTGCTGCCCTCTGGTCCCCCTTAGTTTAACCCCTTATTGGAAGGTTCGTGAAGGTCTCAAATATGGCTGAGATGGGGTGTCAGATAAGTAGGCAGAGAGTCGATGGTGTAAAAAAGCAAATGTTGCTCTTGCTACATATTCTAGCTCCTATCAGTTCACAAAATATATGTGTGTAACATAGAACATGAGGATTGATTTTCATCCAAGTGGCATAGTATGCAAACTGCACGTGTTAACTGGGGGCCCAATCTAAATTTTACTGACTCCAATAGGATTCTTCCCATGTCTTTCAATGGGCTTTGAGTCAGGCCTCATCTAATCTTCAGAATTGTATGACCCCCATTCAGCTTCGGCTTCAGTCAGTCACTGCTCAGCACCCCTGAAAGCCAACCCAAAAAAGTTTACAAACAAAAAACTAAAATGGAAACAGACCCAATCATATTGCAGGTGCTGGCTAGATTCTCAGCTAGCGTAAATTGACATAGTTGGTATAAAGCAGCATAGCTCTATTCACACTAAGTATCCATCTCATTATCTTTTGACCATGCGTTGAGAGTGCATTAGGTGTTTTTTAAAGAGGCTAAACTCCCAATAAAAGAAATGTGTTATATACAATTAGTGCTAAGGACTGAAATAAGGCATGTATTTATTAATTCATCTTTGGATTAGTTTAGTCAGCTATAGTCATCTTTGCTTGATTTTGGCTTTAAAAAAAAACCCCACAAAACCCTACAGCTGGGTATCAATTGCCTTTTAAAAAACTGTTTTGGATATTATTGGCACTTTTGGGATGCTGGTTGCTAATTAATTTCCACACCGTGAATAGTTTATCAACTTGATAAAAGTGGCCAGTCTGTCGCAACAGAGTAGCATGACTTTATAGGAGCTTCAAATACTGAGGACTTTGACAAGAACAGTAACTGCATAACCTCAAAAGAGAAAATGGTAGGCAACATCTTAAACAGATCAAAATATTAATGGTATGGAAATTAATTAGCAACCAGCATCCCAAAAGTGCCAATAATATGGGGGTGAGGGGGAATTAAAAGGCAAATCATATCAGCTGCAAGGTTGTGTGTTTTTTTTAAAAGCCAAAATCAAGCAAAAATCACTGCAGCTAAATTAATGCAAATATGAATTAACAAATATATGACTTATTCCAGTCCTTAGCACTAACTGTATATAGCATATTTCTTTTACAAAGCACTTTACAAATATCACTAGTTAGCTTTTCACATAACGCACTGTGAGGTAAGGAAATATTATCACCCTTTTACACAGGGAGAAAAAGAGAGAGATGAAATGAATTGTTCAAGTCAGAGAGGGAGTTAGTATTAGAACTGATATTCTAAGCCAGAAGTTACTGGCTCCAATTACTGTGCCTGGATCAAAAGGTCACAGCTCTGTCTAATGCCTCCCTTCATGTTTTTAACCACTGATAGCATTTTGTAATTTGTTTATTTGTGCCACACTGTAAGTGCGTGAGGTGTTTTACAAATAGAAAACACGGTTCTTGATTCAAAACAATTGATAACTGGGCATAATATGAGAATGGGTCAAAGTGCCTCTCAGACTGGAAACTGGAAAAGATCATTCTAATAAAATTGCTGCTGCTTTTCTTTTCTGAGTTCACTTAGTGAGCCCTCAGGGAGAAGGCCAAAATAATCTTCTGTTTACTGTGAGCTGAATAGGATGGCCAGGTGCTAAATATGTGCCAAATGGCCCTGATTGTACCCAGATCTGTGCATGGATCTTCACTTTCCTGTATACATGGTCAGTAACCTCCATTGTATCTCCCCTGTGTGTGGACTGGGGACAAATTGAAAAGTTTACACACCTGACTGTACTCCTTATGAGCTTCACAGGAAATCTGCTAAAAAGTTAATACAACTGAAAGTTGTTTGATTTTTTTCATGCAACCTTTCTATGCTGAGGAACCTTGATAGAGGGACCTGGTTGATTTCCTAGATACTCTGAGGGGACTAGCATGGAGATTGCCCCTCTTGTGGCCCCTTCTAAAGGTTTTCTTATGGGCAACAGGTGTTCTGGCCTCAAATATCCTGGTGCTCAGAGGATTTGTGGCATTTCGCCTGGACTGAGCTGTTCTGAATTACTACTACCAAAAAACCCCCCAAAAAACCCAACACCTTAAATTCCTCCATTGTTGCCAGCATTTATCACCTTTTCATAAGCAAGAACATTTAAAGTGTTATAAAACCAAATGTTTGTGAATTACATACTTGCCCCAACCCAGTTTTTTCAGACATGTTTGAAATAGCTACAAAACACAACCACCCCTGCATAGTAATACTCATGTCAAATGTATACCTGCTAAAGTTATCAAATGTAGTACTACATTTTGTCTCCAGAGGGCCATCTTTAACCACTGAAGAAGTATCAGAGAGGGTTGAAGTTTTAATCCCCTTCTTTCAGCACTTACCTTTTACCACAGATTCCAATTTATGCATCATCATCAATGGGTTACTATTGCTGTATGGATTAGCGATTGTTATGAGCCAGAAGCAAATGTCCTTCGAAAGGAGACGATTTTTCTGTACTGTAATCTTTTGTTTATATGATGTTATACAAGTGAATCAACAATGCAAAAGTGATGGTTAATATTAAATCCTACTGGCATTCTGCATTTAGTCTCAGAGCAAGGCAAAATATTGGGTTTAAGTCAGCTTTAACAGTTGAACGTTTCCACAGTCATCTACTTCTGAAGGATAGCAGCCATTCTGATATATGTTTTACTGTGTAAAAGAACTAATTTATTTTAGTAATCTAAATACAAGAACTCAGGATACTATAGTGAAGCTACAATGGTGTGTGTGTGTGTGAGAGAGAGAGACAGAGACAGAGACAGAGAGAGAGAGAAATATTAAATGAAAAATCAGGAAGAGAGTTACAATTGAAAATTCAACCTTAACTCTATGTCCGTGTAATTATGCCTTAAAAGCAATGCCTTTATTAATTATTTTATATATTATATTGTCAACTGGCAATATATAAAAAGATAGCAAATGGAATTTTCTTGCCTTACATTTAATGAGTTTACAATATAGTCTTTAGTTCACTTGACTTTTCAAATCTTAGATTGCTTAGATTTTTCAGTTGCTCATAACTATCTAATGTATTTATTTTGAGCTGAAAGTTTCCAGAGGTGATTTTTTAAAATGTGTGAGCAAACATTAAAAACAAAACAAAACAAAACCAAAACAAACGCCACCTTTAGATATAGTCAAATGGGGAAATTTTCTCTTTAAACAATTTTTGTTCAAATTTGTTTTGTTCAAAGTTAATGATATTAAAAGAACAAACCTAGGTTGTTGGTTTTTTTTAATGAATTCAGTAGTTTTAAAGTTTTGAAGGTAAGAAAGGCAGGAAGTTGAAACTTTTTATAATTTGCAGCAAACTCTACTGTTGTGCACCTCCATATTACTAAAGCAATAAACTGAATGGAAATCAAAACAAAAAAACAAACATGCTGTGTACATGTATACTATGGCCTAGACCTTGCAGCTGAATTCAGTTGCTTGGACACCTGAACCTAGGCATGGCCCTATGGACATCAAGCTCAGGGACCTGCCCTAGCAGATCACATTGCAAAGTTAGGGCCTATATAACTATTTTTATTCTTAGAAATGTGTGAGTGAAGTTAGTGTTCATGAAAGTGAGGGCTTCATGAAAGTGAGGTTTCTTCCCGAAGTTCTGCTGATAACTCTTATCCCTAATATGCAACATGCATGATGCAGTCCTAGATTTCTACTTAGCAGAGCTTCTCAACACCCACCATACTCAATATGTTTCCCTTTGTGAAGTGAATACGGGCTCGATCCTACAATGTGCTGAGCATTCTGGCTTCAATCTGGCAAAGCATCCAAGCACATGCTGACCTTTACACACATGACTAGTCCCTTTGACCTTGGAGGATCAAGCCATAAGTGAGAATCAGGATAAATCTCACTTTCACTTATTCCTTTAGGTATAATTTAATCTCAGGTTTGTGAATGTCAAAGTCTAATGTCCCCCAACCTCTCTGCAACTGAACCAGCTCTACAGTAATTGATAACTGCATAAGCAAGTTGATTTATATGCAACAGTCATTAAGGTAACATATAAATAATTACATATAATTTAAACAAGTACAATCAACAGGACAATTTATAATAAGTGAAAAAAAAGATAGCATTTATTAAGCTGCTCTGCTAAAATATATTAGAATAATCAAATATATTTCCTGGCTTAACTGAGCGTAGGATAGTATAAGATTTCTCCAAGCACTGTCACCAGCCTTAAAAATAGGTGATGGAATCCATATCATTAAGAAGCATCTTCAAAGAGGATTAAAGGTTCAGAATTTTTTGTTTCAGGCAATAATATATTGAATTCTTTTGGAGTAATTAAACTTGACAATGATCCAGCTTTTTTGGGGGGGAGGGGGGGAACAATGCTTCTTACAATTTATAGCTAATTGGCAGGTGAGCAAGATAAGTAGCACTGATCGCCACTTGATGCTATTACTGCCTAAGGGAGCAAGGGGAAGCCTGTCATACAGGAAGAGGCTGTTCAAATATACATGGAAGACGAGTATAATGAATTTTCACCTGAGGAGAGAATGCAAGTGACTTAACGTCCTACATGAAATCAGATCTTGGTGTTTAGGGAAATTTCTTATTGACAGAAGATGACAATAAAGCTTCTTTGCAGCAACCCGAGCACTATAAAGCCTATAGGTTGTGTTGCTGCTTGGTTGAAATTACAGAATCAGGCCATTTGGCTTGCATTCAGACTTCACTAATCCCTGTGAAGATTGACCCCCACATATGCTGTTAGCTGGCTGCACCGACAGACTTCCTGCCTCTTCCCTGCTTGCCCTTTCCAACCAAAACAGCAACAAACCCCCACTGGCATAAAAGAGAATTTTCTCTCAGCTTCTATCAAATTTCTTTTGGTAGGTGTGACACTTTCGGGGAATGGGGTGAATCATGGGGGAACATTGTCTTTGCTCACTGGGGGCAATGCACCCAAAACTCTCAGCTGCACACAGCATTTAGTCATTTTTGTAGTACAAATACACATTTATTGGATGATGATAGCCCAGTTGGGAGAGCTAGGATCCACTTTTCATGAGATACACAGTAGAGTACTACCTCCATAACAGATACTGACTTGTGCCCTTCTTCTTCCTTTTACATAGATTCAGCTCTTTCTTCTCTTTTCATAACTAGGGTGTTTCGTTAACTTCAGTTTGCCCCGATGGTCCCCCATTCAAGGTCTTTGGCTCTCTTGTGCTTTGTAAAGACCCAAGCCTGCATTTTGTCTAGATTGTAAACACTGGGCTGGGCTGGGTTGGGTCAAAACATGTCAATTGTTCTCTTTTGACTGAGTAGCTATCCCAATCCCAATCCCAATCCCACCTCCCCAGCTGATCAGTTTCAACACCAGCAGCTTTAGAACACAATATTCTACATGTTATATAACTCTTAAAACATTTTCTATACATACCTTCTGAAATAAGTCTGACAGCCAGAGAGTTTTTAGCTTTCACCAGAGGCCGCACATGGCCCCCTTCAGTGAAATATCATGAAGATGGTGAACTCAGGGGACAACTCTGGACATGTCTAGACAAGTCCCTGGGTACTCATAAATATTTATCTCCTCTCCGTTGCCACCATGTGGTGCCTGGGTTACAGAGGTTACATTCAATCTCTCTAAGAGAAAATGTGGGTTATGAAAGATTATTGCTATTACAGTAACCCCAATTAAAATTGGAGCCTACACCAGTGGGTGCTACACTGACACAGCATGTGTTCCTCCTGAAAGAGCTTACAATTTAAACAGTTAAATGATGGAAGCAACAGCAACTTGCTTTAGCAGGGAATAGAACTTAGCTTTCTTGACTCATAATATGGTTCCTTATCCACAGGGCTACATTGCCTCAATGAAGTTATTTACTGTTCTATAGTGATGACTCTAAAAACACTAAATAAAAAGAACATACTAAGCAGAGATGTGGTACATGACTCTCCTCCAGCCTTATATTCACAGACATATATACACACTTTGTCCCAACTGGGTGCCTGCCTCCTCCAGGCATATAATCATAGTGCCAGTGTGATAGAGCAGTCCATTACAGAAAGCATGGAAGCCCAGTGGGTTGGCTTATGTAATGATTAAGGGGAATGTATGTTACTGTTATTCAAACTCTTTAATAGCTCCACAGGAAAGATAGGGATGTAGAACCCAACTGCAGGGTTGGTTTCTCCTTCCCTCCTGATTGCACTTACCTTAAGGGAATTTTAGGAGTTTTTACCATGAGATAATGTGCTGATAGAGTTTTATTTGGAGTTAGGAAGGCAGCATTGTTTGCAGCTGAGTTGGAGACTCCCACTGGATGAGGTGGTGGAGGTTGATTGGTCAGAACCCCTGAGGGTGGGGTTAATGGACTACAAAGCTGGTCCCTAGGTTTGAGGTGCTCACTCAGTCTAGCTATGCTTTCTCTAGTTCTATACCTGTCATTCCAGTTTAGGGATTTAGTATGAAAAAGGAAGTTATTTTAAGAAAGGAGTAGGGTCTAGCTCAGAGGCTTTCTCTAGCTTGGCATTCTGGGATCATTCAGAAGCTTCTTCCTTGAATTTTCATTTGCAATTTGGGAGCTTAGGTGATCTCAGTAGTTTAGTCTAGTTTTAGTGCCTACTCCAGACCTGAGAGCTCATTCCAATTTTTAGAAGCTTAGTTTGGATTAAAAAAATTAAACTCAGATTAAAATTTATAGCTAGTAGATTTCAGTTAAGGGCTTCTGTTCTGTGTCTGGAGCTTATAACCCACAATGTAGCATGATTAATAATAAAATTCTTAGTTCCTCTATAGGGGTCTATATCTCTAGCACTTTACATACCTCCTCACAACCCCACCTGTGAAATAGGAGTGTTAACCCCATTTTTCAGATGTTGAAACTGTGATACAGAAAGATTAAATGACTTGTCCATGGACCTACAGAAAATCAGTGATGAAGCTAAGATTAGAATTCAGCAGACTTTAGTCACTGGCCCTGTGCTCATATCTTATATTCTTCTAACTACAGGTGCCACAGCCCTGTGGAAACTGCAATCAGATGAAAATAGTATGTCTGGAAGGATTGTAACAACTTAAACTTCACAGACACCCTCAAGAAAATGCTCTAGGTTCTGAAAAACATCAGTAAAAAATGCTATAAAATGTTAAAATGGACTCCATGCAAACTCACAGTACTGATGCTATAGGAATGATATAGCAGTTGTCATACGTACCTGGGTGTGATGCATTTACTTTTGATACCGGTGTAAGTCAGCAGCTCCAGTGATTTCCATAGCTCTGTCACCCTGTATTGCTGCCATGATAGCTATATATGACATTATGGGCCTTGTTTCTGAAAGTGTTATGGCCAATTTGTACCTTGTTGCAAACTGCATGACTCAGGACCTTCTTGAATACATGCACAAAATCAAAATGATTCAAGAGATCCCTGACCTTCATGAAAAGTATTACTGAAACATCCAGCAAAAGCAACAGACATGAAAGAATGCCCAGTCAAGATCCGCACGAGAAGAAAAGTGCTGCAGCATGATATGAAACTTGTTAAACCTGGGCCCAAGCCTTCAACTAAGAATGTACAACCACCAGTGCCAGGAAGATGAATTCCAGGCACCAATATCCAAGGTGCTGAGACGACCTCAGTTTTTCTGACAGAATACAGGGAGAGAATCTGTGTCTTAAATAGCTGGCTCCCAGCTCTTGTTGTGCTTTAAGTCAAGGAAATCCTAGGGCAGGGGTCAGTAGCTCTGGCATGTGTCTCACCAGGGTAAGCATTCTGGGAGGCTGGGCCACTTTGTTTACCTGCCTCCTCGGCAGGCTCGTCTGACTGTGGCTCCCACTGGCCATGGTTCGCTGTCCCAGGCCAATGGGGGTGGCGGGAAGTGGCACAGGTGAGGGATGAGCTGGTGCATTAGAGTATTTCAGCCCAGAGTGACAATAGCATGGTTAGCTAAGATAAAACTTGCATCTGAAAAGCAAGATTGGAGTCATGTGGTCAGCAGCAGATGGGAAATGGTACAATGAGTCACTACTTCTGTCTGCACGTCCCAAAATGGCAAGGGATCCAATAGGATCCCAGGACTCACACCATCATGGAAAAAGAAGTATCTTCCCTATTAAAAGTGCAGGCAAACCCACACTTCATTCTTCCCACATAAATAACTCACCAGCTTCATTTATGTCTTGCCTGGATTCAGTCTGACCAATTTCCTCCTCTTCAGATCCAAACTTTAGTCCTGCTCTGAGAAACCACAGAAACATCAGAATGTATTTTGGTGAAAAGAAGACAGAAAGTAGAATGCTATCCACATGCTAGTGACACTGAAACAAATCGAACCTCACAATCTCTGTTGCATAATATACAGCTTGATCAGGAAGGATGGAGACAAGATACAGTGTGCATTAAAATAATGAACCATCCTCTTGAATTAGCTTGTTATGTGTTCATATATCTAATAGAACTTCAGTATGTAGCCTGAGTCTGCTGAAGACATTATGGAAAGAGTTAATAACCAGTTTCTGAGGGTATGATAAAGAAGAGCAATATTAAACATATGAAATGTTGTTAAGAAATGACAGTCCCCATTTAAAAAAAATACATCTATGTTTCCAAATGAGTGCTTGGTTTGAAATGATGTAGCTAAATAAAAGCTTGTAATTTTCCAGAACGTATCAATACAGTGAATTATCCCTCAGGGGTGGCTGGAGGACAATAGGAAGGATTATCTTTTTCTTCTCCTGTGCTTAAAAGGTATCACATCAAACTCAAGATGACATGAAGTTTAAATGGATCACTGCTTAGTCATTTGAGATGCAGTATGCCTGAAAAATGTCAAGTGTAGGGCAAACACCTGCATAGTTCAAGACTGTAGGAGTTACTCATTACACACTAGAATAATAAAGTTCAGAGCGAATGGGTGAAACTTAAACTGGAGTAAAACAAAATAAATGTGAGGAATACTGTAGATCTGCAATGTAAACAGAAAAGGATTATACATTAATCAAAGAATTAGGCATACACTTGGTACCAAATATTCAGGAATTACAAGAAGTTTGCTAGGAAGAGGTTTTCAAAACAGTTGCCCTGGAAAGCTGAAATTTGTTTTGAATGGAAAGAAATTTGTGCATCTTGGTTGTTATTCTATTTTCCACTAAGTACTTTACTATAGTATTCTAATCTAGACTAATAACTCCAAACACCAGAATGTATGGGACTCATCCAAAGCCGGCTGAAATCAATGAATGTCTTTCCATTGTCAGGGGTGGTCTTTGGCTCAGACCACATGCTATTGTGGGAATACAGCACGAATTGGTCACTGATGGCAAAATTACCAACATAAAACCTGAGCATTCCAGCTCTGTGTGGGAATGGAAAGTGCTTGAGAGGCAAAAACCTACCATTGACCCATCATTTACACTTCTTCAATCTTTGTATCACCTGCTAACTTTATTGTAATGATTTTATGTTTTCTTTCTGGTCATTGATACAAATGTAACCCCTAGAAACAAACCCACTTGATTCTCCATTTACAGTTACATTTTAAGACCTATCAATAAGCCAGTTTTTAATCCATTTAACATGTCATGTTGGTTTTGTATTATTCTGGTTTCCTAATAAAAATGACATGGTTCCAAGTCCAATGCCTTACAGAAGTCCAGGTGTGTTACATCAGCACTATTATCAAACAGACTTGTAATCAAATCAAAGATACCAAATTAGTTTGACAAGATCTATTTTCTATAAACCCATGTGATTTGACATGAATTATATTATCCTCCTTAATTCTGTATTAATCGAGTCCAATATCAGCTGTTCTGTTGCCTTGCCCAGAATCAATGCTGAAAGGCTTATAGTTACTTGAGTCACCCAGGTAACTATTTTTAAATATTGGCACAACATTAGCTTTCTTTCAGCCTTCTGGAACTTTTCCAGTGCTCCAAAAGTTATTGAAAATCAACACAAACAACCCAGAGAGCTCCTCAGCCAGCATTTTTGAAACTTTCAACTGCAAGTTATCCTGACCTGCTGATTTAAAAATATCTAGCTTTAGTTGCTGT
Organism: Gopherus evgoodei; assembly: GCF_007399415.2. Classification (NCBI taxonomy): domain Eukaryota; kingdom Metazoa; phylum Chordata; order Testudines; family Testudinidae; genus Gopherus; species Gopherus evgoodei. The sequence goes on along the minus strand of NC_044328.1, from coordinate 20,672,549 downwards.
TAGTTAACATCCTCCTGAATTACTGTATTTCATCATCATATAACATCATCTGACTTATTCCCAAATACAGAACCAAAATATGTATTGTGTAGCCTTTATGAAGGCCTAAGTGATGTGAGTAGCTATGCACTGGCCCCTTTCACCCTGAAGGAGCAATTTTCAAGTGAAGGTTGCAAAATATTTGTGGAATGTGAATGCTGAATTCCTACTTACAAGGGTGTTCCTGGAAACCTGATTCTAAGTATTATGCCCATCCTACAAGTGACGGAACACATCATGTCCCATGTAAGGGCCAGTCAGACCTGCAGTCTCTGGTCCCTAATTACTCCCCTGGCAACAAGGCATAAGGCTTCCCAAATAGGGGCAGAAGTAGGCACCCCCTTCAGTGTCAGTTATTAGAACAGGCCTTTGTGGAAGGGGAGAGGAGCATGCTGCACCATGAACAGGTATAGCAATTTGCAGCCTTGCCCATACCCCTCACAGAGCTGTGGGAGGCAGGATACTTCTGATGCTCCAAAGAGCTCTGATGTGGCATTAAACCACCTCCACTGCAGCTCTGGGCCTGAGTGCACAATCTTAGCCACTGATGAGAGTTCATTAAAACTGAAAATCAAACTAAATGGAATAGTGTCTTCTTATAAACCACTGCAACAAAACAGGGTTTAAAGAGCTTCCTCTCCTCCCCACTCCTCAGTGCCTCACACAAATGCCTAGCAGAGCTATAAATGTAATATATACAATGTGTAATTAGGAACACTTAAATGCAACTTTGAGCATATAGCTTGTCACTTTTTAATGTAGAGTTTGACTAAGAATCAGGAATGGGAATGGGAAGAATATTCCACAGGTTAGGGCATTGCTGGAAAAAGCCCTAGCCAAAACTGTCTGAGGATAATACTCAGAAAATGTAAATACTCAATTTATCCTGAGTGGAGAGAGTGGTTGATATATATGCAAAGTTTAGCTAAATATATTGAGGATGTTAAAAACCAGAACGTAGTGCAGAGCTAGTGTAGTGACTTCAAATAGAGTAAGATATATTGTGATTGCTTTTTGCTTGCTAGAATGTGTGCTCCTGTGTTTTGAGTATGCTGCAAACTAGATAAGATACAAAGGATGGCCCTACAAAACAGAGGGTTCCAATAATTCTATCTAGTAAGGTCAAAAGCATTTACCAAAACTGCAAATCATTCTTACTGGGCAATGGTTCTACCTGGTTGTATGGTCCTGTCTAAATTATATGGGCTCATAGTCTATACTAGAAAAAATTATAGCTGGATACTGGACAACTCCAACAGTATCAGACAAAGAAAACATATTAGCTTAGATTCTCAGTTGATGTAAATCAATTTGTCATTATGTTCATATATGTGACATGTAATAAACATGATTGTGCACAATAGTGCACATGCCGTTAATCCAGCATCACACTTTGAGATATGTCTTCTCATGTCATGTTGAGTTGGATCACTGAGAAGAACACCCTGGAGCACTGAACTCTGTGATATCTTTAGAATGCAGTAACCTTATCTTTGTTCTAATAGCTAAAACCAGATTATTTTTTAAAACAGGAAGGCCTGGCGGTCTTCCTCCTTAGAGATATCAAGGTTCTTCACAGAAATGCTTCTTTGGGTCCAAGCCTTGAAGTCAATGAAAGTAAGATATAGAGAAGCTTGGAAGTTAAATGCATACACACATAATATAAAATTCTAATTCACTTAGATGCATGTCCTTCTATGGTCAGTGGACATTTCTCCATAGGGCCACAGGGCATGATTTTCCTCTAAGCCAGTGTAACACCATTGACTTGAATGTCATTAACAACAATTGAATATGATGGATTTATTACTGAATAACAGTCCAAGTGAAAGGAAAACAAGGTCCAATGTGTTAAAGAGATTTACATGTTACTGAAGAGACAATATTAAATATTTTATATTAGATATTTCGTAGCACATATAAATCATACGTATTGCATTAATGGTATTTCTGTACAAATTCTAAAACTGAAAGAACACGATTATTCCACTTAGAGTAGGTGCTTATTTCCAATGCAGAAGAATGGTCAATCATTTTCCTATAATCCCCGTGATTGCTCTCTCATACAATACCCAATAAATTTATAACTCCGTCAAGTACTAACACTATTGATAACAAAATTATTGATTAGTTGGCTAAAATGGTTCCAACGTTTACTCCCGTAGTTTCATCCTGTTTTGTTGCCCACAATTTAATATGAATATTGAGTGTTACTCATTTACAATATGCATGGAACTGACTAATTAGGATCCTACAGCTATAGAATACAGAGTGATAACCAATGCTTTGTGGATAAAATCCTGGTCACTCACACAAAGTCAAAGGACGAGAGGCTTACACCAGGAAGCAGTTCGTGATTTGGGTGATGAAATCCTCATCTTCTCAAACCACTGTTGGAAAGGTGGTAGCTTTCCATCACGCTGACTGGCTTATCTTAGAAATCACAGAAATGTAGGGCCTGGATAGGCTCTCAAGAGGTCATCAAGTCCAGCCCCATGCTCTGTGATATGACTAAGTAAACCTAGACCCTCCCTGACAGTTGTTTATGCAACTTGTGCTTAAAAATCTCTAATGATGATGGCAATTCCACAACCTCCCTTAGAAGACTATTCCAGAGTTTCAACACCATTATAATAAAAACATTTTTCCTAATATCTAACCTAAATCTCCCTTGCAGCAGATCAAGTCAATTATTTCTTATTTTATCTTCAATGTACATGGAGAATGACTGATCACTGTCCTCTTTATAGCAACTCTTAACATATTTGAAGATTTAAAAGTCTCCTCCTCAGTCTTTTTTTCTCAAGTTTAAACACTCCCAGTTTTTGTAATCTTGAAACTTTTTATCATTTTTGTTGCTCTCCTCTGGACTTTGTCCAATTTGTCCACATCTTCCCTAAAATGTGGCATCCAGAACTGGACACAGTACTCCAGATGAGGCTTCACCAATGCCGAGTCCAGCAGGACAATTCCTCTCATGTCTTAGGTATGACACGCCTGTTAATACACCCCAGAATAATCTTAGCCTTTTTTGCCACAGCATCATGTTAATGACTCATATTCAATTTGTGGTCCACTATAACCTTCAGATCCTTTTCAGCAGTACTACCACCTAGCCAGTTATTGCCTATTTTGTAGAGTCTGTGCTATATCTTGCTCATGTTCGGATCAGTAAGGGCTAGGCGAGGTTATCAAGGAACAGTTATAGATCTCCAATTTTCTTCCCTGACCCCACACAGTTTAGTGCATCCTGGGGACTGCTCTAAAATGTACCAGTTGGCTATGGAAACCATATAGCTCACCGACTGGATTTGGATTGCCAGAGCCATTTGTACTCTAGCAGCTTTCCCTGTCTGTTGTGACTCACCCCCAAAATGCCCCCTGTGCCGGGGCAGTGCAGAGAAAAACATAGGCACTAGATCTGTCAACTCTATGGTTGCTGGAAATTCCACCATGTCAAGAGTAACTCAAGAAAGGGACTTAGGAGAGCAGAGTGGGCCAAAATATCTGGCCCAGTGGGTGAGATTCATTCACGGCTTCCACCAGCATAATCCCTACTGTTGGGCTTATGGAAGTAGGAACAGAGGTGCAAAACACCAACGACTCCCTTTCCACTAAGGGGCCCACAGCCAACCAATGCAGTCTAATCTCTCAAGTGGAAAGTGGATGACACTGAGCAGTAAGAAAGAATGGCCAGGTCTCCTATGCACCGATTCAACATATTTTCCAGGCAGCTGCCATATGTGGGAATCCAGGTGAAAAGTAAAAGCAGCTGTTCTGGGGCAGACCTGAGGAAGGATGGCAGTGCAAACATCCCCTACCCTTCTTTAGAGGTGAAACCCTGTAGTGCAGTATCCTCCTGCTCCAGCAGGTTTGAATCCAGCTGGGCGTGTGCAACAGATTTTGTGACTAACATAATGCTCCAGCTTGGATACTTTGGTATGTTTAAGTTTTATAGTCTAGTATCTGTTCAGGAATATGGTCATCTACAGACTTTAATTAGCTTGCAGCATGCCTGGTTTTTCTCATTCCCAGATATGAACTCCAATAGTTTGCCTCATGAAGTGAATACGTAGTGACACCAGGGCTCTGAATCTGACAAAAACGTTATTTGAATTTTAAAAGGCATGGCAGTGAAGTAGCATGTACATTATTGAGTCCATTTCACCTTTCCCAGATGCCAGTCAAGACAAATAGCATTTGGTTGCAGAAGTCATTTTTTGTTTTAACTTATCTTTTCACAAAGAGTAAGTGGTTTAAATGACTAAGTTCTACAATGCCAGCTTTAGACAGGGAGCCTTCTTCTGCAGCCTGGGGCACTGGCCACTTGCCACAATCAGCTGCTACATCTCATTTAATTCCCCACCATTGCAGGGACCTCAGGAACTGGTACATCTCAGTCCCTTCTATTTTCTGCGTGTGGCACACAATAGTGTAGTGTCCTGAAGGCTGTAACACTTTGGTTTAATTTTGGTTGTTGAGTTTACTGTGCAGGTGCTGGATGGTGTTGGTGGTCTGTGATATACAGGAGGTCAGACTAGATCATCTGCTGATCCCTTCTGGCATTCCATGCTGACTCTAACCTTTCCAGGCTGCACAAAGAGTAGAACATGATTATTGAGAACCTGAGAGTAGCCCTTGATTTCTTTTGCACCTCATAATAGCTAGAGATCTCTTTAGAAGGTGGCTGAATGAGGTTCTGTTTATTGAGGCAATCTGCTATTTACACACATCACTCTTGTTAAATATAACAGGAGTCACCTACATAACTCCTGCATGCATCCATAGTAGATTAAACTTCCAATGATTCTTCACTGTTTCCTCCAGCTTCTCCTCTACTTAAAGCTTGAAATTCTTTCCAAATAAGCTGTTGTAATTGTAAGCACCAACCTCCCTCCCAAGCTCTTAATGTTTCTCTTAGGTTTCCTGTTGCATTACCTCTCAGATCTTCAAATGCTTCACACTTCAGTTACAGCTCCTAACTGTAACTGTTAGCCGATGGAATACAACTGATGTGAGCATTTGTTCTCATTGTGGACAAGGGTAAAAGCTTTGCTATTTTCCCAGACAAAAGAGAAAGCATACATGTGTTGTTGCTATCACCTTACATGCAAATAGTGTATGAGCTCCAGCAGACATACCAGGTGAATTATTAATGAAAAAATACATACAGAGGCACTAATATGGGTTTTAATATGCCTTGGCTTCAGAGCTAGAATACAAGATATGGAGAGGTGATTAGACCCTCATTTAAACACCAATACCTTCTTCAATAAATTGCATTTGGCCAATGAAAGGTTAAATAACATTGATAACCGAGGCTCTCTTTTTCTCTCTGAACATATGTGTGTATCACTTTCTCCCCCTCTCCACCCCCTACCCCCACTGCAAGTTTAATAAGCCAAAATCAAAACCATCTAGGCCTGGAGCTTTCAAAGATTTAAGACTTTTAAATGTGAAGCACCTCATTATATCGGACTATTTTCAATAAAAAGAGAAGATAAGACATTGATTTGACACCAGTTATCAGTGATATTTTTTTGACTTCTTTTTGAAATGTGCACTGCTTAATTTATTTTTTTTTCTTTTGTAATGGAATCAAACACTTATGAATTGTACAGTATAAGAATGTGTATCAGTTTTCAAGTAAGAACATTAAAAGGAGACCGGTCTGGTTTTCACTTTGTAAAAATAAAGAACTATTGTACAGTAGAGCATATAACATTTGCAACATGGCCAATTGACTTCCTTCCTATTAATCAACTACTCTGTTTACCTTCTTATTCAAACCATTTCAAAACCATTAAAACTAAGAGGATTAGCATCACATTTCTGGCAAAATGCACTTTTATTTCAGCAAATACTACTTTCACTCTTTGAGGAGATTAAAAAGAACTCTGAAAGAAACAGCTTCTTTATTGCTGCACATTCACTGAAACAGGCATAAATTATATCTTCCTTAAAAGAATATAGTCTTCTCGTCCAATTAAAGAGGATTGCAAAAGAATTAAATTACCACCAAAACAAAAACCAAAAACCAAAAACCAAAAAAGCCAACCACAGTAACATTAAAATGTGAGTTAAACCCTGACAATGTGAATTAGTAGTTTGTCTTGATCATATATATATATAAATAATGCTCACTTTTGTACATTATATAGGAAACAGCAGGAAAAAAATTTAACTTAGTTTGCAAAGAATCCAGTGAGTTGGGAGTTTATTAAGACTAAAATTTCCTTCTTTTTTTTAAAATAAACACTGGAATTTGCAAGCTACAGAATAGCAAAAGTGCTTGTGTCAGTTTTTCCAGCCTATGTTTGTTTAATTCCCAGTTTTATTCTTAAAAGGTTTCTCTTTAAATAATTATATGAATAAACCCAATTCCCCCCAGTAAATATATATCCACTGAAGAGATACTATGTAGAATCTGTAAAAATGTGCATTAGATGGCTTGCTAGTCATACTTCTTGCTTTATGAAAGGCTAGGTGTAACAGTAGTACCAAATAATGAGAGAGAGAACATACTGAGGACAAGCTCAATAGACATAATACACAGGAGGAAAAGATAAATAATAGATAAGACACAGACAACACTAAAAAGGACACACACTCTACCACAAAGGTAAGGCAAAAATAACACAGAGATAAGCTATCACAAAAGGAAAAATTCACTTCTTTAGAGGTGTAAAGAGGATTTCTTTTGCGCAAGGAGAGACAGTATGAAGGGTACACAAGCGTTTTCCAAGATAGTGAAAGAAAATAAGGCAACACCAATTGTCAGTTCAAAGGCATCAGAAACATATATAATAATACGTGACAGTCTCAGCAAATAGTGTACAATGACATTAATCACTAATACATAATAAAGTAAATCACCAAAGAGATGTTCAGTTTGTCAGACCTATAGGGTTTATTTAATCTACTAAAAGGTAAAGTACTTTCTCAGGTGTATCACTGTCCTGTAGTATCCACCACTGAAATATAGTCTTGGCTTAGCAGTTGTGCTTTTTCATGTGGACAGGATACATTTTTGGTGGCTGTAGGGGAAGCTATCCAAACGGTTTTAGTGACCGAGTCAGATCCTTATCCCAGTATAAATTTGGAGAAGCTCCATTTTATATTGGGATAAATAAGCTCCAGAATATGATCCGTTGATCCCTTCTGGTCTTAAGCTCTGTCTTTAGGTAAGAACCTGGCCTGCTGACTGTAACCAGCTTAAAGATACTGAGCCTAGTTACCTATCTCCTCGTTCACCCTGATTTGAACTAGAACAGTCATTTTCAACCTGTGGCCCTTTGACCCCTGGGGGTCCACAGACTATGTCTAAGGTTGCCCAAGGGGTCCGTGCCTCCATTTGAAATATTTTAGGGGTCTGCAAATGAAAAAAGGTTGAAAACCACTGAACCAGAGAGTAATTCCACTGAATGGAGATACACCAGCCTAACGTTGATGTAAAACAGAATAAAGTCAGGCTTACAGTGAATATCGTGATGTAGGTGTAAGTGGAGGTTGATTCTCACCATGGTTTTTGAGAAATATTGGAGATGAATTTCACTCAGAATTAATACAATCCCTAATTTTTTGTACATTTTCAAGTCTGCCTATTACAATTCCACACCATTTTTTCAAAGCAATAGACACATTGTTTACATTACAGTGAAGTAGAATAAACAACAAAGTACCTAGAGTTAGTTTAAAATCATGAATCCTTCCTTATGATGGAGTCAGCAGAACTCCTGCACCAAAATATTACTGATGGCTACTTAACTTCAGTTTCTTTCAGCTTGGATACAGAGAGATGACAAGTTTATTGGAAATGATTGTTCAGAATATTTTAACAACATATAATTTATGTAATGCTTTGCCTATGTTTAATATATACTATATGGAATGAAAGCCATTCAAAATGATCCAGGCATTATGATGGGGTTTTAAGTTTGGTATAAAATTTCATTGTAAGAGAAAAATCAAAATATATCCTTTATGACATTAAATAATTTTTAAGTTACCTAGCATATTCAGAATCTCCCTTTTTAAAAACCAAACAAAACACAAACCTTTAGTAATCAAGGTGCATATCAAGGGTAAGGTTTATTTTTAGCAAGGGGACACCTAACTTTTTTGTTAATGATCAAGCAAACGTTAACCATTTTCCCCAGTATTGGCTACTCTAGTACACTGCTTGAACTGAATTGGTATAGAGTAGCACTTTGTGAGCAGCATGCTTTGGCATAATAAGCAGATATGTACTCTTTCTTCTGCTTTTGTGATCCTACTCACTTCCTCTTACAAAAATAGAGTTGATTGGAAAATTGGGGGTGGGGGTGCAGAATTCGAAAAAAGGGTTAAAAAACTCAAAATTCAAAAGTTGGGGGGGGAGGGTTCAGTGAAAAGTTGAAATTTTCTGCAAAAAGCAAACACTTTTTGTGGAAATTTTCATTGTGTCAGAAAGCAGAGTTTTCAACAACCTTATCTACAACACAAAACCATGAAGCGCATCCAACACCAGCCTCTAGGTGGCAGTTCCATTGAAGAAGGAAATGTTTTGAGAACAAGGGGCCATGTGATCAGAAAATCACTGAGGTTCAGAGATAGTAGTTGTAATCATCTATCCTAACCTCCATCTCAGATATCCCTGCTTGTGTTGTACTAATTTGCCATCTTGATGGTTATTGGTTTTGGTTGATATTGTTTTATTTATGTATTATTTTATATATTACTGTAGTGCCTATAAGCTCTAGTCATGGACTAGGATTCCATTGTGCTAGAGACACATGAACACAGATTTAAAAAAGACGGTCCTCTGCATTTCATTTTAAAAAAAGAGGGAGAAAAAGAGTGAGAGAGAGAAGGGGAGACATAACGTTGGCCACTGGAGTCAGTGAATACTGGGTTTTACCATGTGACAAGGCATATAATCTTTTGGAACCCTGGTTCATGTCATGTGACATGGGCCAGGAAACAAAATATAACTTCGCCAGTACCCCTACAAATCCAGCTTTTAATATAAATGGAATTCTGGGCTGCTAGACAGATAAGTTGTTGTTCCTTGAGTTACCATGCAAGATCTTTTCTGGTGAATAACCAAACACAATCTCACCAAATGATGAATTGGAAATATCCCCCTCATGGTTCTTAATTACAACAAATTCCACTCCAGACCCCTTGCTCAGAAGTAATATGTACTTTGAAACAAAAATTTGACGTCAGTGAGTTTCAAATTCCCTAACAGTGTAGCTGTCATCTCAAACATGAATAACCAAGCATGAAGGAATTTTCCTCTAGGTGCAAGAGAACTAGAATTCTGGGTCTTGAGCAAAACATAATCTATTTTAAAACAAAACTATTCATCTTCTGCAGTTTGAAAATAAAATTGTTAGTCAGACTTGTTGAGCCAAAGAAATCTTCTAAACAGAGGGCCTTACATCCAAATTTGATATGAACAATTTGTTCATTGTCAAGAATTCCTACATTATATCGTTATACTTTGTAAAAAAAATTCAAAGAACCAAAGTTTTACTGTTGTCATGTAAATCCAAAGGTGATTGATGCAGAACTTTCCCTTGGCTGTTCTGTTTGTGCAAAATTTCCCAATCAGTGCTCCACAGAACATTTGTTCGTAGTCCATGGGAAGTTGGTTGTTCATATGGGGTTGGTTCCTGCTAGCTACTAAGACATTATTTGCATTAAGACAAAATGTATTAAATACTTCCTTAATATTACTCTTACATGTAAGCAATTGCTGCAGGTACTGCAGGGATGTTATGGGATTACAAAGCACATCTCCAAGAGGAGATGGGCAAGCAGTCTACAAAACTAGATATGTACTGAGATGTGAACCACTTTATGAATATGTTTGGGAATCTCTAGTTTACCAATCTATTCTTTGTGATAAGTGATAGTTCTCCTCAGTTAAAAATACTGAGGTTTTCAAAATTAGGAAGCTAAATACCCAATTTTAATTGGGAGTAGGCAGCTTTGAAAATCCTACCTGCATCACTAGTTTTATAAACAAATGCAAAGTATCTCGACATAAAGAAACTCTGAAAGCCATTAAGGGCAAAATTGGGATTTAGGCACCTGAGTCATATAGGTACTTTGGAAAATTTTCTCCTAGAAGGAAGCCAGGCAACATCAACACAACCATGGGCTATATCTCAGTCCTTGCTCAGGCACTGGCAGTTTTATGGTAAGAAGAATAACTCCAGGATTTGCCATTTATATACTGAGAATCCAATCAGAACAATCTTTCTTTAAAATAAACACATGAAATTACTATATAACACTTGCCTTTCATTTTTAGTTTGTACTTTACAGTGCAATGTTTTTATATCAAGGATACAAGCTGTATATGAAGTAGAGACTAAAGAAGCTTAGTTTAAACCCTTGTTTCTGTCTAAATAGTTAAATGCCATTAAGTCCAGTCTTTTAATCTGGCTAAGAGAAAGCCACAATAGATTCGGATAGATATACTGTATATTAAAAGGTTCCTGATTTTTTCAAAATGATAACCTGCTGAAGGAAATGATGTACCATGCCACAGTACCTGGTTGTCTAATTGCAAACCATGCAACCTTATCTTCACAGAGATTTACAGATAAAACACCACTGTCATCACCTCCACCCTAACTGGCTCCACTCTTTGTGCTGTACAACAAGTAAGACAAGCAACAGGGCCTGACAAGTTTAAAAAGATAGAATACACTTGAGCAACTGGACAATTATGAACGGCAGCATAGAAGCACATGCAGGAGGAATGTAACAAGTTAGTGACAGCAGACTTTCAACTGGATACCATTAAAATAAACAGCAATGCTGGCCTGAAGAATGGGGGTAACCCTGAAGTGCTACCTTTTCAGGTAACTAATGACCAAGGATCAATGAACCCATTTTGATAACAGAGTTTACGATTTTTACTGATTTAAGAAAAATTGATACACAGAATTAAGCATGGTCCTTGCCATTCCAAAAGGGGTCTGGAAGCGAAGACTTTGCCTTTGACTCAATGTGGGCCAGATATGGCTAACGCTGAAATCAGTGGGAGTTCTGCCCTTCGTGTATGGCCCTTAAGGTCAGGTTTTCAAAAGAACTAAGCTCCCACAATAGGGGCCAGCTTTTTAAAAGAGCCCAGCATGCTGGGTTTTAAACTTCTTTGAAAATCCAGCCTTGGTTGTGAGTACAAAGCACTTGAAGATCTGGGTGAGAACTCTTTTCAAAATCTGGCCCTTTGTAACCAGGAACAAGCTATTTAGTCTGTCTGTGTCTTGTGCTCCCATCTATAATTTAGGTTTAATTCTACTTCCTGCCTGATAAGGAAGTTGTGTGGAATAATTTGTTGGAAAGTGCTTTTTGAATAATGAGATCAAATATGCTATATAAGGTGGCTTGCCCTGATCCTCTGCTGCATCAAAGCTGGATTCTGTACAGCTCACAGACTGAGAGGCCTATCCTTTATGTCTTCCCAATCCTTGGGACCAGACTAGTCCTCAGCATAAGTAAGAAGAACCTCGGGACTGCTTTAATTTTTGCTTGGCTGCTTATGGTCTCAGGGGGCCTTTTTGGCAGCTAGAAACAGTTGAGATTGAAAGATGTCCTGGCCAACCCTATTTCCCCAGCCCATATCACCTGCAGCAGGAGAAGCTGTTGTGGAGATAGGCTGTAGAGAGGCTGGGGCAGTTCTGTGTCACCCAGTGGAAGTGGAAAGCAATAGAAGTGGACCTGAGAACACGTAAATTTATACTACTATTATTATCATTACTACTAGTGATTACTGTAATAATCCTTTCAACTCAATTTGGGTGGAAGTAGAACTGAAAATGGAAGGATCAAAACACTGAAATGGAAGTAGTTTGTGTGGTATTTTCAACCAAGATGAACCCAGAAAGCCTGTGAGAGAGCCTGATCTCATGAAATTTCTGGAACAGAGTTGTTCAGATACACCATCTGGATGCTTTTCTGAATTCAACCTCACATTTTGAGATTTACTCACTTCTTTTAGTGTTTGTTACAATTACAACAGCAAAATTAACCCTCCTGACAGCAAAATCTTTCTAATTTGTTTGGCCCAGCTATTTGTTTTCCTGCATAATATTTTACCCGCCTTCAACTTGCGATGAACTGTGTAGGCATAACTACATCTGCAGGAAATCTTCTTAACAAAATCTGAAACCAGGTTAAACCAGGTTGGTTTCAAGTTTCATTACAAACTTTGAACCACATCCCAAGTTGTTAAAAAATCTGCAGATCTAATGAGAGAACCTGAGCCAGTCTGTGGCTTAGCTTCACATCACAGCAATACAAAAAATAACATGCTGCACTAATACAGAATCTTCCATCTGCACCCTGGAGGGGAGGAGGAAAATTCCACAATCGTGGGGTAATCATTCTGTCAGAGTTCTCCCCATAGAACAAATAGGGAGCTTTCCCCCAAGAATCCACATATTTTAAGGGGATCTTCAAGAGGGTCTAGGCAGTCTGTTTTGGAAGTTCTACACCCTCACTCTGACTCTGTGGAGGCCCCTGACCGTCCTCTGGCTTCTAAGCAACATTGCTCCATTGATGTCACACCAGGCCTCCCTCGGCCAGGAGCTGCCCCTGGAAGAAGGGCAGTTCCACAGCACAGATAGGAACTATAGAAAAGTTAATGTAGCTTCAGGCTAGATAGACTTTTCAACACAAATCTCTACTCCCATGCTTGTCAACCCTCTTATCACCCACAGCACACAAGCTGTTCACCAGACTCATGGAACTCTCTTCACAAGTCCAGGACAGGGATGGGCAAGGCTGCAGAGGTTTCACACTCCCTTTCTATGTGCCCCAGGGTTCATGCATATTTAAATGGTCAATATAACATAGTGGTGATAGCCATATGAAAAAATTGCTAAGCAATATGATACATTTATCATGAACCTTTGACTTCCTTGCATTCTGATCACTCATGAAGAGAATTCTGATGCACTCATCCCAAATGCATGCTGATAAAACCTTATTCCATGCCATACCATCATACAGTCTCTCTCTCTCTTTCTCTCCCTCCACATATACACGGTATGTGTGTGTATAGAACCTCTTGCCTGCTCGTGTTATAAATAAGACTGTATCCATGTGATTTGTTTGTTTCCCGCTGTTAATGTACACACATCACTTTATTTTGTTACTTTTCTGACTTCCTATAAATATTCTCCCTGCAATCTTTTAGTGTTGAATGTGTAGAGGTGAAGTTGAGTGATAAACTGAAAAGACACTTTAATAAGAGAAAAGAGCCAACTACACATTCATGTTATTTATATGACCATTTCTATAGAATCTCCATATGTACAAGACTGTAAAAGAATCTTTGTGGTACAATTATGAAGACAGAGTGAGAATCATTTTTAAATTACTGCAATAGCAGATATCTGTAAATATTAGGGTATCAAGAGAGTAAAAAAAAATAATTACAATTAATCATGCTGTTAAACAATAATAGAATACCACAGATAGGCAAAGTAAGAAAAGTACTGCTTGAGAATTTATTCAAGTTTGATTTAAGGATATTTATTTTGTGTATTTTGACATGTGACAATGACAACTTGTGTTTTAATAGTTAAAAGCTTTAACTTTTTGAATTTCAACATCTACTGATATTAAATAATTATTGCTTAACCATCTCTACTATCTGACACCCCATATTTTCCCATAACTGTGAAAATCTTTAAAATGCTTACAGATGAACATCAATATTATCTGTCAAAATTATAAAATAATTAAAAAAAACAAATTCTGCCAAGCCTAATTATAAATGGTTTTGACTTTTTTGTGTTTTTCCATTACCAGTTTTGAGGTGTACAGAAAGTGAAAAGACTGGAAATCCTGGTAGTTGACCTGGTCTCTTGAGTTTCACAAACTTGATACACTTCCACACTAATCTAAAAATCCAAACTTTCTGAGGTTCATCCATTGCTTTTACTAAATTACCACTTCAGTCTCTTTTCTGATAAGAATTTAATTTTTATAGCACTATACTTTATCTTGTCATTGTTATTATTTTCATCTCAGTGACATTTTCATTATGCTAAATATGGCTATGCTAGCTTGCACATAACATTACCAAGAAGTACATATTTCCAAATCCTAATAGCTTATATTACTAACCTTTTACTTCTGAATGATAAGTTCACATCCTAGTCAGGCCACACAGTACAAGAATTTAATGTCGATAGCTAGCCCTGGCTCCTCATACTAACTAGCCAGCTTATGTTCTGAGTTACACTGGTGTAAATGTAGAGTAACATCTAAAAGTTGGTCAGAATCTTGTCAAATTCTCTATAAAACAAAGAAAAAGTTGACATGTGCTGATAAGGCCATAGAAACTACAGGGACATTTTTCTGATCTCTTATTGTGTGTACGTCAAAAGAAGCAAAACCTCTGCAAGTTGTTATTTGTATTGCAGGAGTAACTGAGGCTAGGACCCCTTTGTGCTGGGCACCATACAAACATACAGTAAAAGAGAGCTCCTGCCCCAACAAGCTTGCAATCCAAATAGACAGGAGACAAAGGATTGAGAAAGAAAAAGTGACTTGCCCAAGGTCATAGAGCAGAGATGGGAATAGAACCCAGACCTTATAACTCCACTAAAAGGCTTTACTAGCCAAACCACCTTGCCTCTCTTTTCATTGGCCATGGTGGAGGTGGGAACTATTTATTTCCTCCTAAATGTTTGATTTTGCTTGGAAGGGCAGGAATTTCTTCACATTTGTTGGGAGATGATGCCTAGGCAATAAGCTATCCCCACTCTCTGTTCACTTGTGGAGCCCAATTTACATGAAGGTTGTCTGTTGGCTGGAAGAGAGAGGGCAGCAGATAGTAAATCTGGTACTCTACCTTAAAGCATTCCTCTCCACTCTCCTTTCTACTCCCAGAACTTGATGAGGGCCCAGCAAAAGGTGATTTTATAAACTAGGACAAAATACGTGTGTGTGGAGGTCAGGGGTTGCAAATGTAGCTAAAGATTTTAATTTTGCTAACTGTTCCCACAACAAACTCCATCTACTGCATCCTATTGCATATCAGAAAGCCAAACAGGGGAAAAAATCAGTGGTTCTTTCATAACCTGGAATCCCCATTATGGCTCCTTGATGCTACTCCCATAGCACAAAGGGAATGTAAAGCTGTCCTAATGGTACAGCTGAAGGAGCTTCTCCAGGGCTGAGAGGGAATGTAACTAGAGCACACTGTGCTTCACCAATCCCTGCCTCTGGTCCTTGGGGCCATTGGAGCTGGGTGTAATTATGACTGATTTCTGGCACAGCTGAAGATTTGAGCCATAGTTTTATCACAAGTAAACTTGGAAATAAAGGAAAAACATGAATCATCCACATATCCCTGGCAAGGTCAAGAGTGGAGATCCTGGGATCATAAAAAATATTATTAAAATTTACTAGGACTGTTGATTAATCACAGTTAACTCACACAATTAACTCAAAAATTAATCATAATTAAAAGATTAATTGCAATTAATCTCATAGTTAAACAATAGAATGCCAATTGAAATTTATTAAATGTTTGTGGATGTTTTTCTACTTTTTCAAATATATCGATTTCAACTACAACACAGAATGGCGGTTGAAGCATGAAGGGACATACGAATCTTTAGCGCATCTGGCATGTAAATATCTTGTGATGGTGTCTACCATAGTGCTATGCAAATACCTGTTCTCACTTTCAGATGACATTGTAAACAAGACGCAGGCAGCATTATCTTCTGCAAATGTAAACAAACTTGTCCGAGTGATTGGCTGAACAAGAAGTAGGACTGATTGAACTTGTAGGCTCTAAAGTTTTATATTGTTTTGTTTTTGAATGAAGGATTTTTTTGTACATAATTCTACATTTGTAAGTTCAACTTTCATGATAAAGAGATTGCACTACAGTACTTGTATTAGGTGAACTGAAAAATACTATTTCTTTTGTTTTTTATAGTGCAAATATTTGTAATAAAAATAAATATGAAGTGAGCATGGTGCACTTTGTATTCTGTGTTGAATTGAAATCAATATATTTGAAAATGTAGAAAACATCCAAAATATTCATTCATATTTCATCAAAAACTATTATTAAATCCATTTAAAACCAAATATTTTTGCAATATGACCTGGGATTATGTCCTAATTTATCTCCAATTTGCCTCAGCACTATCTCACTTTACTTTACCCACAATTTACCAGGCTTGACTATTGTCAATCTTAAATTTAGATCTAAAAACCTGTTCTTTACTTACGTCAGCACATTTCTATTTAACATAGGCTGTGTGACTCCCAGTCCACTGGACTATGATATATTTATTTTCAATACAATGGTGACCCAGACTACTTTACTGTACAGGATAGAATATTTTTATATGTGGCCCAATTCTGAAGTCCTTAGTTTATATTCATTCCTTACTCATGTGTGCTATTGACTTCTATGGGAGTTTTGCCTTGTAGAAGTGAGATACCTAAGCACTTGCTTAACTTTAAGCACACTTAAGTAAAGGGAATTATTAATGTGCTAAAACAGGGGCAGGTAAACTTTTTTGGCCTGAGGGCCACATAGAGTTTCCGAAATTGTATAGAGGGCCAGCTGGGGGGGCTGTGCCTCCCCAGACAGCCAGGCATGGCCTGGCCCCCCTCCATGCACCACCCTGATGGCCCCCCGGGATTCCTACCCCATCCACCACCCCCCACTTCCTGTCCCCTGACTGCTCCTGGACCCGCCGCCTCTGACTGCCCCCTGCCGCCCCACCCAACCCCCCCATCTCCTTCATGACTGCTCCCCCAAGGACCCCTGCCCTCATTCAACCCCCTTGTTCACTGCCCTCTGACCACTCCGACCCCATCCACCCCCTGAACTCCCCTGCCACCTATACAACCCCCCTCTGCCCCATGCCCCCTTACTGTGCTGCCTGGCACACCGGTGGCTGGTGGCACTACAGTCACGCTGCCCAGAGCACCAGGACAGGCAGCCGTGCTGCCCGGCTGGAGCCAGCCACACCACCGCGCAGCACAGAGCACCAGCTCAGGGTGCGGCTCTGCAGCTGTGCTTCCTGGCAGGAGCTCGTAGTCCTGCCTCCCAGAGCATTGCGCCGGCAGTGCAGTGAGCTGACTCTGTCAGGGAGGAGGAACAGCAGGGGAGGGGCTAGCCTCCCTGGCCAGGAGCTCAGGGGCCGGGCAGGAGGGCCCCGTGGTCTGGATGCGGCAGGACATAGTTTGCCCAGCTCTGTGCTAAAAGTTAGACAAATATAAAATAAATAAAAATGCTTTAATATTTTACTGAATTCTGAGCTGTGTAATGACCTTAAGGCCAACATTTTCAAATGTTGGTGCCTAAAATCAGTCATGAGAATCCAGGTTTAGGCACCTAATTGAGTGGCCAAATTTTCAAAGGTGAACGCAAATGGAGCTGCCCTCACCTCTTTAAAAAAAAAAAATTGTGCCACTAAATCGTGCCTAAATATAGATTTGGATGGCTAATTTCACACACACACACATTTAAAATGTTTGGCCTCAGGATTTGACCAAGGAATTTTACATTTTTCACTATAAATAAGTAACAGATCTCAAAATTTATAGTGAAGGATCTGAAACCACAGCACTGTTTACATAGTACTATTACTGTTAACTGTTATTGCTTGGGAACACTCATGAAATGTCAGGTTTTTTTCTTCAAACAAATCTTTTATGTTCTGCTCAGCTGGCTATATATGCAAAATAACACTTTTGTTATTTTCTATATGCAAACAGTAGGTAAGTAAACCATAACTGAAACAAACGTTTTATTCCAGGTTTAAAACATGACCCCCTATGATTATAGTCAACTGTATTTAAGTTTGTTTAATTTGATTAATTTATAGTTAAACACGCAATAAAATAAAATATATCTGTCAATATTTAATATGCACTTATTTAACTAGGATACAAAGAAGACAAACAATCAGGGTTGGCCTAGTAGCACAAATAGGAGAAGCCACATGAAAAAGAGAGTGTGTCAATTTGTCCATTCATGGTCTGAGTCCTTCACACTTCACACCAGTGGAAATTGAAAGTAACTGCATTGAATTCAGTTGAATTATACTGGTGGACATGAGAGAGGAGAATCCTGTATTAAGACAAAGCATTGCTACCCACACAACTTGCAAATGGAATATACAGGGATGGATTTAAAACCCTGAACAAGGGGTGGTACGCTTGTGCGATGATAATCCTGTGGTGTAACATCATCATAACCCTAGTTACATTCCTCCTGGCACTGTTACCTCCCTGCTGGAGGCATGGGGTAGGAGTATGATGACATCTTCACACATACATATTAGCTCAGCTGTGTGCAGATCAGGTCACTGGGAGGTGGCCCATTCCCCTTTCCACCTGCCTATTTCCAGGGATGAGTAAGCAGATACAATGTCAGTTTGTTTCTGCATGTGTTACATGGCACTGCTGGTTGGGTCATCTGCAATGAGGTTCAAATTTCTGGATCTTGCAGTGCTGCCAGCTCTGTTAGCCAAGGCTATAGCAGGCTCATCAACCTGGATGCATACATGGAAC
This sequence comes from Gopherus evgoodei, assembly GCF_007399415.2. NCBI lineage: Eukaryota > Metazoa > Chordata > Testudines > Testudinidae > Gopherus > Gopherus evgoodei. The sequence continues at coordinate 20,653,952 of NC_044328.1, read as the reverse complement.
CCAAAGTCTAGGTAATTCACTCAAAGATGCAAGAAAGGTTTTTAATTTCCCTTACTCCTCTGCATGAATGTGTAGTCCAAGGCCTCATCTACACTAGAAAAGAAAAGTTCAGGGGTATGAAAAATCCACATCACTGCATGGTATAGCAGGCCTGCACAACATGCAGCCTGCAGAGCCCCACTGTGCGGCCTGCGAGGGGATTCTAAATCCCCTGCACAGGGTGCTCTGCGGGCAGCCCAGAGCTCTTTGAATTCCTGCCGCGGCCGGGAAGCAAAGAGCTGTGGGCTGCCGGCAGCTGCGGGGAGCCCTGAGCCCTTTAAATCCAAGCCGCTGCCTGGAATCAAAAGGCTCTGGGTTGCCCGCAGCAGTGGGGAGCCCAGAGCTCTTTAAATCTCAGCCGCGGCTGGGAGTCAGAGGGCTCTGAGCTGGCCACAGCCACGGGGAGCCCAGAGCCCTTTAAATCTCAGCTGCAGCTGGGAGTCAGAGGGCTCTGTTGAATCCTGGCCAGTAGCCGCTGTTTGCTCCCTTCCCGGAGCCGTGCCACAACTGCTCCCCAGGGTCTTCATCTCCTATCTAACATCACTGGTCCTTACCCTCTGATACCCCTCTCCTGGGACTCCTGCCCCTAATTGCCCCCCAGGACTCTGCCCCCTATCTAAATGCCTCTGCTCCTTGTCCCCCGATTGCCCCTTCCAAAGACACCTGCCCCAACTGCCCCTTGGGACTGCAGCCACTATCTAAGCCTCCCTTCTCCTTGTCCCCAACTGCCCCCTCCTGAGACCCCCCCAACTTTCCCCTAGGACCCCACTCCCTACCTGTCCCCTGATAAACCCCTGGGACTCCCATGCCTATCCAACTGCTGCCTGACCCCTGATTGCCCCCCGAACCTCTGCCCCACCCAACCCCCGCTGCTTCCTGTCCCTTGACTGCCCCCTGGAACCCCCTAGCCCTTCTCCAACCCCCAACTCCATTATCATACCACTCAGACCAGCGTGTCTGGCTCCATGCAGCTCCAGACACGTTGCTGACATGCTCCCCTGTGGAGCCCAGAGGTCCTCCCCCAGCACCTGCCTTCCAGATTTGAACACCTCAAAATTCAGGAGTGCTCAAGCTCAATTTGGGCAGCTGTTACTTCATTTCTCCCAAATCAAATATGCTGATCCACTGCAACTTGCTGTAGAAAAAGTAGGATAAAATTGAGCAAGAAATGCTTATTAGGACTGGAATTGCTATTTTCAACAGCCATTGCCTTTTTGTTTGTTTAAAAGGAAGACATTGATATTGCATTGGCAAATTCCCCATAGAAAGAAAGAGTGGAACAAAAGAATAATAAAGGCACCTCAACTTTTCCTCATTTATGGAGGACAGTCTTATATCCTCCAGTCACACAAGCTGAAAATTGTTCCACTTTACTGCAGCTCTGTAACCATATGGGAACCAATCCTGTCTGTGTTTTGTGCACATCTAAAATTCCTGCTGAATGACCCACCCTGGGAGCGTTACCAGTGACCCGGGGCTGGGCAGGCAGGAGGTGTGTGTGGGGGGAGGCACTAGTGGGGGGAGCCCAGGGGTGGGGCAGCAGCGGGGTGGGGGGAGGGCACTGGTGGGGAGGAAAGGGGGAAGCTCAGTGCTGGGGTGGCAGGGGGTGTGGGTTAGTGAGGGGAGAGCCCAGGCCTAGGGTAGCAGAGGGGCACGGGGGGAGCCTAGGTTTGGGACGGGGGGCAGCCAAATTTTTTTTTGCTTGGGGCAGCAAAAAACCTAGAGCTGGTCCTGCTGGGTTCCCCCAGCAGCCGGAGCCCCGGGCCTTTTAATTTGACCCTGAGGGCTCCCTGATTTAAAATAAAGTATCACCTCCCCACCCCCAACCTTCCTTTTTGGCCCACAGCTGTTTTGGTGGGGCGGCGCTGGGGGGGGAGGGTTTGTTTCTGCAGGGCTGGGCGGCCCTGGGGCAGGGTGTTTCTGCAGGGCCAGGAGGTTTTGGCCCTCTGCTGTTTTCTTTGGAGTAATGTGGCCCTTGCCGCTTTACGAGTTGTGCAGGCCTGTGGTATAGTATGCCAACCCAGGTCCCCATGTAGCTAGTACTAGGTCGATTAAAGAATTCTCCTGTTGACCTAAACACCATCTCTCGAGGAGGTGGATTACCTATACCAACGGGAGAATCCCTTCCATTGGCATAGATAGTGTCTATCCTGAAGCACAACAGTGGCACAGATGCGCCTCCATAGCATATTAAGTGTAGACAAGCCCAAAGTTAAAGCCTTAAGTAGAAAACTCACCTTTTCATACCAGGTACTCAATTAGTAGAACATCCTGCACTGAATTCTGATCTCAATTATGCCAGTGCCAAAGCGCTACTCTAGATTTACACTGATGTAACTCAGAGACAAATTGGAGATTAGGATATGCTGTGATCTCCATAGCCAAATTGTACAACATTGCATGGTAAGACAGACTTTTACAGAGTGGCATAACTACACTATACTGAATGCTTCTCTTTGAAAACACTACAGAACCATGCAGAAAGGGTATTTTCAGATTTTTTTTTATATAAAGTTTGAAATGACAGGAATTAAAGTTTCTGAAACAAATAGAGGAATACAGCGTTTTCCTGACTTGTAACCTGCCTGGTCTTTTCTGTATGAAGCAAAATTACCGCAAAGAAGCATGTACTATTATCAATGGAGTCAAGTATCTGTAAGTTTTAGTTGAACTTTCCAGAGTGGAACTAATATTAGCCACACAAAGTGATTGCAGCCAGCATGGGGCTGTGGAGCAGGGCCCGGAGGTCAGTGCATAGGCCTTGGGTTACCCTATTGTAGCAGTCAACCAATGGCTCTCAGAGGAGGTCTCTCCTAGGGTAGTGCTGGCCCCTGTAACAAGCTTTTGGGTTGGCTGGGGCACAGGGCAGTTGAGATTAACCAGCAAGAGCCCCCTCCTGCTCTACTCACTGCCACGAATCAACATGTTTTGCCTGCTGATTGATAAATTTGAACTTAGCAGAAGACCCTGATCTTGGCTACTCCATGAAAAGGTGCTGGGAGGAGTCAGATAGTAACTAATTGATAGATAGCTGTTTCAAATTTAAGACCGTCAAAGAGATAAAGAATTAAATCCTTTTTAAAGATGTAAAACTGAGCAGCAACACTGAAAAAGACACAGAGAGATCTGTCTTATTTTTCCAGTTATCCAGTATTCATTTCCTTTTATCATTCAAACTTTACGCAGTTAAGACTCAGTAGCACAGATGGGGGTATTGTCTGAATAATAGAGAGGAGACGGTAAATGTAATGAACTGTGTGCACCATATACCACATATCAACAATGAACAACCTTGAGCCATTTCACATGCAGTACATAGTGGGACTACCTTTTTTATTACATTGCGCTTTGATATTGTCCCATTAATTGCTGCCATTCTGCCTCCTAATTTGAAATAGAACATATAAAAAGCCTTTAAACAAGGAGCTTAATAATAAAAATACTTTGCAGATGCTTGACAAAGAAGAATAAATTGAGCCTCACAACCCCCTTTGGACAGCTGTAAATTCGTGTTTATTATTATATTCATTTTACAAATGGCAATCTCATGTCATAGAGAAGTTAAGAGATCACACAGGAAATCAATGACAGAAGACACTCACTGTCACTTTCCTCCTTAACTAGACAACACAACACAACATTCCCTCCCTCCCAGCTTCCTACTTTACTTAGCTGTGCTTTTTTTCCTGTTGGTGATAATTTCCTTGTTACTATGTTGTTCCCTATTAGTATGGTAATATACTGATGTGATGTAAAAACTGTATTATTGTAAGGGTGTCATAAGTTTTTTGATATGCATAACACTTGAATTTAGCAAAAGAACATTAGTATCCTGACATTGAAAACCAGTGAAATTTTTGACTGACTAAAGACTTCAGGGCTTGGCCCAATGTCATTTAAGATGAGAGATTTCAAACTTCCTGAGGGATTTTGATGCCTAATTCCTGTTAATGTTATCTAATGGCCTCATTGGAGCTTGATAAAACACATTTCACAAGTCAGTAGAGGGAAGGTTTTGAACCACAGTTCCATCATCTACCCTTCAGTATTATTGGGATCTGAGCATCTACCCAAAACCTCTTCTGAGGACCAGTAATATAGAAAAATTTCCCCTTCATTTCAAGAATTACTAATGCAAACATCTGTCTATATGGATAAACATAACCTACCAGAACAGGCTGGTCTCCACTGAGAGCTAAGTTCTTGGCTTGGCTGCTGTGAGGCTATCCTGGACCTCTCCGGACAATGAGCATTTGATCTTCTTTGATCTTATTCCTCTTGGATAGAACTGAAAATAAAAGGACCACCCACCACCACCAGCAAGAGAAACTAAAGTTCCAGGAGACTAGTGGTTTGATTCTCCTCTCAACCCAACATCAGTCAGGACTGACTTCATTAAAGTTGATGGACTTACCCCAGTGTAAAACTGGTGTGCTACCAGAAACAGTGTCGAGGGAACTCCTGTTTCCCACACTAAATGAGAACTGTACCTAAAGCAAAAACTAGCAAGGTGTGGTTGAAGTCTTGGGGCAACCTATGTATCTGGGACCATCTACAGTGTTGTCACCATCTGAGTTCCCTTTCATTTTAACTTTTTCTTAACCCTTCGTTGCCTTTATTATACACTGGCTTTACTAGATTTGGTTCAAATCAGAGTCCTTTGTGGTTGTTTTCCTTCTCAGTTGTGGCTTGATCTTTCTCAATGTAAGTGAGTGTCTTATTCCCCCACATCACCCTCCTGCATGTGCGTGTGTGTGAATGCACATGCCTGCATGGCTCTTGTAGAAATTTTTTTTTTTCCCTTGTGTCATTTTTTCCCCTCACACTTTTCTGATTGGACGTATTATTTATAGGCTATGATATACTGTATTTCTGAATTGATTTTGTGTTCATTCATCGTAAAGCATTTTTGTAGTCCTCAGGGAGAAAAAGGCAAGTCAGAACATCAGCATCATACCCTTTGCTTCTTGTTTTTCTGTTGTTTCCACACTGGCATGTACTACTCAGCCAATAAGTTAGCTTCTCTCTGGAAAATACAAAATACTAAGCAAGGCTATTTTCATTATGCAAATATATTAATGTTAAGGATGCAATTACATTAGTTTGATTTCATCCCATGTTAGAAGGTTTTAAAACCTCCTCTGTTGTGCAGAGAGTACTTCCGCTTTCCTCTTTCCAGTCCTGCTGTTGCTGGCTTCATACCAATGGATGTGAGATATTATTCCCTTTCACTAGACAGGACAACTACAAATAGTCTAATGAGGCATCTTAGATCTAAGGAGAAAAGCTGGTTGTTAGTTGTGGTGCAGTTCTTTTTACAAGTAGATCATGCCACGTGTCAAAATGTGTAATGGGACTGTATAAATGGAGTGTTCTTAAATCAAGGTTCATAGAAGCTTCAAGCAAAGTAGGGTAGTGGATTTAGCATCCCATTCCATGGAATACCTGTGGGAGAGAGCTGAATCATTCTGAGAGAGAAACAGGATTTGCATGTCTCATTTTAATCCCTATGGAATGGACAGCAGGGACACCTCTATAATCAACAAAAAGCAACAAAGAGTCCTGTGGCACCTTACAGACTAACGTAAGCATAAGCTTTCGTGGGTGAATACCCCACTTCATCAGTTGCATCTGAAGAAATGGGTATTCACCCACGAAAGCTTAGGCTCCAATACATCTGTTAGTCTATACAGTGCCATAGAACTCTTTGTTGCTTTTTACAGATACAGACTAACATGGCTCTCCCTCTGATACTTGATTCTATAATCAGCATATCTCCAAGATTCTCACAAATGTGAAAGGATCCACAGGAACCACATTATGCCTCTGCACTTGCTCTGTGAGCCCCCTGGATCTCCCAGTTCTCTGGCAGTGCAGTCACAGTGGTTCCACCTATTTGGCAATTCCTTCAAGGAGGAGTTTCCAATAGAAAGGGCTTTGTGCACAACTTTATTGAGCATTATACTAATTAAAAGAGAGAGGTAAAAATAAGTCTGAAAAAGAAATAAAAAGGATATACAGAAAAATAGCCACTCAGACCAGGATGAAATATTGATGAGTGACCAGGTTAGCTAGATAAAGCCTTGAAATTTAAACAGAGATGGGGTTGGAACCTGTTTGTTAGTTCAATTCTAGAGAATAGTAACTGATCTTAGGCCTTTTACAGAAGGAAGAACTAGTAATAGGAGGTGAATTGGCATCAGGAGACTTTCTACTCTCTGGTGCCAGATTAGAATAAACAGTGTGATGGAGGCAATAACATCACTTCAGAAGCCTAAACTAATGAAATCTTTCTGTAGTATCTTGACAGAAACTATGGGCAAGTGTGCATTGATAAGAGATTGGAGAGAGCAGGACTTAGTATATTCCCATCACTCCAATAAGTCAAATTTTCAGTATATTTCAAGGGTCGTTATAACAAATTATAATGATCCTGCCTTGGTGGCCTTCCAAACCTTGGCTTCAGTCATTGATTCCATTCTTAGTAGAATCAATCGCTCATAATATTAGGGAAATGAACAGCAGTTATGGAGCTGTGGGATAAAAAATCAGAGGAAATAATGAATGAGAGAAAGAGATTGTCCTGATCACTTTCTTCTTGTTGGGACTGAGGCTTCCAAAAGAAACCGTTGACCTATTATTCAAAAGTTGGAAAGAATCCATTAAGAGGGTTCATAACTAAACACATATGAAGTAGAGATGTTAGTGAAGGCAGGACATGATATTTCTACAATATTATTCTACCTCCACACTGGCATCAGTGTCTCATGCTGTTACTTTGAACAAGGATTTCATGGGTAACATTAAAGACGTTTAAGTTGTATACTCTGCCCAACTTACAAGATTTTAGCATGATAAAAACCAGATAGTAGTAAATAGCCTATTCAGCAGATAGGGGGAAAATGGGCAAGGATGTTATCCCTTTGCTTTTATTCTAACATATGAGAGCTGACCATTACAAGGACAGAGAAACTACTGCCAAAGGCCCTTGGATGCTTTTGGACCAACCAGGGAGCAGGAATTGTTAATAACAAACTATGGAAGTCAATGGAGCTACTTACATGCTTTAAATGAGGCACATGCTTAACCAGCATACTGAATGGGTGACTTAACTGCCTTTAATCAGAATAGTATTTTTCCCATACTATTCAGTGAATATTAATGGCTTATTCAAACATTGCAGGAGTTGAGAATGGGTCATGGGCAATTCACAAAACAAAGAGGCCTAAATACATTGACATTTTGATGTGACAAATACTGTTCAACCATATCTAATGTCTAAAGTGTTTGCCCAATATTCTAAGAGAACTATTGTATGTATTGTATGCTAACAGAATCCAAAATTTAAGGAAAGAAGTGAAAAAAAATATTGGTATGCTCATCAGATCTGATAAAATACTGGCAGATTTGGGTAAAATAATGACATAACTAGCATGAAATAATTTATTTTATTTCTTTTATTAATAGTGACATTGCAGTAATATCTAATGGCTCTAACTAAGATCAGGAGTCCATTATGCTAGGCATAGTGAAAGACAGTCCTTGCCCTGATGAGCTTATAGTCAATAGACATTCAGAGGATGAATGAGAGGAAGTATCATCCGTTTTACAGATGGGAAACTATGGCATGGAGACACTAATTACTTGCCCAAATTATCACAGGAAGTCTGTGTCAGATCTGGGAGATGAACCCAGATTTCGGAGTCCTAGTTCAGTGTCTTCATTACAAGGCCATCCTTCCTCTTAGAATTCAGTCATGTAAGTTAATATAGGCAGCATAATAGACCTGAATTTGCTGACATCCCAAACATGCTATAAAGTCTATTCTAAAGTATTTGGGGAGGGAGGTTATAAAAATATGGCAGTATACCTATCTCATAGAACTGGAAGGGACCTTGAAAGGTACTCAAGTCCAGTTCCCTGCCTCCACTAGCAGGACCAAGTACTGTCCCCGACAGATTTTTTTTGTGGGGTTTGTTTTTTTTCTACCCAGATCCCTAAATGACCCCCTTAAGATTAAACTCACAATCTTGGTTTAACAGGCCAATGCTCAGACCACTGAACTATCCCTCTCAGAGTAATTGTTATGAGGGTTAATATGGATTATTCATATAGGGTTTACTACTGTTGTGGATAAATATTATTGTTATTGCATGAGCAGTGCATTAAATAAGTTGTGCATGTCTTTTGCATGTCTTTTGCCTATTTTAAGTGTATATTTTACCTTGATAAAGTGTCTAACATTTGGTATAGATGCTTAATAAGTTAAACAAATTGAGGCTATTTTAATCCAAAGACCTTTATTATTTTCATGCATCTGTTAAATCCTTAATACAAGTTGAAAACAATAGTGTCAACTATTTTCTGCTAGAGTACTGTGGGAGTTCAAGTCAATATTAACATCAAAGAATCCTGCATATTTATCATTCCTCATTCTGTAATAAGCAGTGATGTCTGACAGATGCACAAAAGCTCCATAGTTTCCACTTGGATCTTACAATGGCATCAAAATGTTCAAATTGGGATTGAAGAGTCACTCAGAAAATATCAGAACATTTTCCTTACTTCAATCATTACGATCCTCTCAAAACTTTTGTTGCAATCTGTGCTACGCTGTATCAGGCAGTTCTGGTACGTTGGGGCCTGATCCTACCCCCATTGAAGTTCCTGAGAGCTCAACATTGATTTTAGTGGGAAATAATAATGCTTTTCTGGGGATTCAGACATATAAGTGACATATAATCAGCTTTAATTAGAACTTTTCAGGCATTATAGTGGAAGAATGTATTTGCATGTAGTCAGCAGTAGTTTTATTTCAAGGAATAAGTCCCTTTTCATTTGCAAACAGAAAACAAATCATGCAGTGAGCTTAAAGTCTATATTCGACAACAAACAATATAATTACAAAGGGACAAATTCTGCTACCAGCTATAATTCTGGAGTATCTTTGTTGATGTCAGTGGTGTAACTTTGGATTTATATGGGTAACACTGGCGGCATGGAGTAACAAGAGAACAAACTATCATAGAGACAAGGTGACTGAGGTAATTTCTTTTATTAGACCAACTTCTGTTGTTCTCTCTCACCAGCCTTGTCTCTCTAATATCCTGGGACCAACAAAGTTACAAACACAATGCATATATCATATAAATTGTAATAACGTGCCTGTATGTGACACACAAAAGCTATCTTAAAAGGACATTATTAAGGATACAAAGTCAAGTACTCAAAAGTTAGGAAATGCCAGCATTAAGGTTACCTGTGCAACCTTAATTCAGCCCGCCTGTGTATATGCATTATGGTACAGTCTTCAGTTACGTGACGACATGCTATTTTTTCCACAGGACTCTTGCCTTATTCAGTGCACAGGATGGACAATGCTGACTTAATCAGAAAACAGTATTTTGTTTTCTCCTCATTATTCAATGTATGGCCCCGTGCCTTATTTACTTTATCCGATTCAAACTCTGCTGTGAAGACAAACTTATTAATTTCCTCTTGGGCTTTTGTATTGCACTCATCACTGTGGTATGTGAAAAGCAACAAAGAGTCCTGTGGCACCTTATAGACTAACAGATGTATTGGAGCATAAGCTTTCGTGGGTGAATACCTACTTCGTCAGATGCATGTAATGGAAATTTCCAGAAGCAGGTATAAATATAAAGGCCAGAATCAGTCTAGAGATAATGAGGTTAGTTCAATCAAGGAGGATGAGGCCCTCTTCTAGCAGTTGAGATGTGAACACCAAGGAAGGAGAAACTGGTTTTGTAGTTGGCTAGCCATTCACAGTCTTTGTTTAATCCTGAGCTGATGGTGTCAAATTTGCAAATGAACTGAAGTTCAGCAGTTTCTCTTTGAAGTCCAGTCCTGAAGTTTTTTTGCTGCAGGATGGCTACCTTTAAATCTGCTATTGTGTGTCTAGGGAGGTTGAAGTGTTCTCCTACAGGTTTTTGTATAATGCCATTCCTAATATCTGACTTGTGTTCATGTATCCTTTTACGTAGGGAGTTGCTTTTTACAGATCCAGACTAACACGGCTACCCCTCTGATACTGTGATATGTGAGTGCTTCACAAATATTAATGAATTTATTTTCAAATAACATTATGAGATGAAGGGGTACTATCCCATATAACATCTTGGGAATGGAGGAACAGCAATTTTAAGATCAAAAGAACAACTGGGCAGGAGAATGTTCTTTTTGGAAAATCAAAATTTTCTGTGGAAACATTTCAATTTGTGGGTTTTTTTTTCAATTTTTGACAGATTGTCGGTTTTTTTTTAAATTGTAAAATATTTTATGGGAAGGAATTTCCATTTTCTAGTCAATAAGTGTCTGTTATTCTGGGTGCCCAATTTGAGAAGTGCCTAGTTTAGATACCTAGGACCTAATTCTTTGCAGTACTTAGTATTACTCTTTATCTGATCTCAGTCATCTCATTTGTCTTCTGAGCTCCCATTCCCAGTCTCCTTGCTCAGATAGTGCCAGTCACCCAGGCTTGCAGTTCAGGTCTCCCTTCCAAGCAAGTCCTGGTCTCTCTCCTGCCAGCTTCCAGTCCCAGTTTCCTCTCCTTCAATGTTCTTGTCACAATCTACTCCCCGGTCCCCACAAAATCTGGCTTTTGTCCCTTTTGTATTCAAATCAGGCAACTTCCTCTTCCACACTGCCAGGACCAAGCAGGTGGTTACTGAGATCACAGGAGTGACATTGACCCTGCTTTCAGTATAGGTGACTGCCCTCAGTGAAGCCCACTGCAGCACAGAGCTAGAATTACAAAGAAAATCCTGCTTAGCCTCAAGCTGCAGCATGCTCAGTGTGATGGACTCTGGGGAACTTAGCTGCTAATTAAATTTATAGGAGAAAAAACTATATAACATGCTTCAATAACCTATGCAGATATAACAAATATTAGGCCAACAACCCTATCATATACATTCCCATTATTGCACCATGTTGCGTTGCCAGAATGTTTCAAAGGGTCATGTGGCAGCTTCTTTGGCTCCTCAGGGGATGCCTGAGCTTGCATCTCTGCTCCAGGCACCATGCAGGATTGGTCTAGCCATCCTGATAATGGGAATCCGGGTAGGCCAAACTTCATTGAGTGGCAGTGCAACTCCATGAACCAGGTCAAAATTCCACTCACACAAATTTGGTCCAGTCAGAGGAGTAGGGCCAGACCTCTGCAGCACTGCAACCTCAGAGGTTGCAAAGCCCAGAGCGGAGAGTCAAGCCCAGCCAGCTCCTCAGGACAGGAGCTGTCACTGTGAGGTGAGTGCTGGAAAGGATCCAATCCCCCAGGAGGCAGGATCTGATCAAAACTACCCCAGGGCCTCCATCCTCAGACTATTTACTGGGTATGACTGGCCATAAACAGGCCCTGAGCCCAGAATGGTTGAGAACCACTGTACTAGAGAATTGGGTCCAAATCAAAATCCTGTACTCAAACTCCAATCTCATTTACTAACGGGGAAAATTCAGAGCTAGTTCAGAACATTCTGTGTTTCAATTTCCCTTTACTATAGGAAAAATTAAAATGTATATGGGGACTATTCCTGCCTTATGCTAAGGAACAGAGTATGCTCTTCTTGCATCTACTTCTAGTTTACTTGCAATCTACCTTCATTTCTTTCTTCTTCCCTCTTCTCTTTCTTTTGTCACTATGAAAAGTAAAATGGACGCTTCCCTCTCCCCCATGATACAGGGATTATTTTAGTAAATGAGCAGTATTCAACATGAGGACAAGTGTCAGAATCATGCCCTCACATAGGACTTCAGGATTTGGGCCCAGAACTTTAAATATGGGCCATATCTTAAGCAAAAATAAATCAACTCAGCTTCTTTTAAGTCCATGAAACTGAGTCTCTGACCTTACAGTGTGTTTACTCTGCATTTAATTAGATATCCTCAAATCTCCATTTCAATCTAAACTGTTCCAACCCAAATACATTGTTAAATGCAGTGCAGTTGTAGCTGTGTCGGTTGCAGAATATTAGAGAGACAAGGTGGGTGAGGTAATATCTTTCATTGGACCAAATTCTATTGATGAGAAAGACAAGTTTTCGAGTCACTCAGTGAGACCTGAAGAATAGCTCCGTGTGACTCAAAAGCTTGTGTCTCTCTCACCAAGCAAAGTTGGTCCACTACAAGATATTACTTCACCTACCTTGTCTTCTGAATCAAATACATGCAGACAATGGGTGAAATTATGGCCCTACTGAATCAATTGGTCATTGCTTTTAGTGGGGATGGATTTCACCCAATTAATTTACTATTTATTTATTAATTATCCCTGTGGTTCTTCATCAATTGCCCCAATAAGCAAGTGTGTGATCACTTTTTTAACACTTGTTGTCTCTTCCTCCTGTTCTCACCCCTTGTTAGTATCCATCAGCTGTATTTTATCTAAAATGTTAGATTGTAGGGTCTTTAAGGCAGAGACCATATCATTTTTAACATCTTTGTTTAAAGTCCGTAGCACAATTTTCATTACCATCTGAATAAATAATAGTATCTGTTTTCTTGACATCTAAGCACCAATTCTCATCTGATATTCTTTTCAAATTCTCAGTCATTCACAGAACTATGACAACCTTTTAACCTTTGCTGAAACCCAAGCTCACATGTAGATATATTTAGACAGTAGATATATTCCTTGGGTACAATTTATTAAATTATAATATCTGGTCCTCAAAGTCTTCAGATTTAATACATTATGAGACTGTTTCAATTTTCCAGACTTTCTGTCTGTCTAGAAATGCTGCCAGACTCCCATAGGTCAAAACTAAAATGCTTGTCATCAGTTTTATACAGATGGGAGCATGAATTCTCACATCCTCCTGAAAATAACCATAACAGTTAATGGGTAAAGCACCACTCCCACAATTTAATAATGCATCCTTGACATAGTAGGGATGGAAATGGAGCTAATACTGCTAAACATAAGCTTTAAAAATGTACTTCGTTGTTCAACTAATGTGAACAATTTACCTGAGAGTTTGTCTGCACAGGAAGGTTATACTGGGATAACCCCCAGTCAGAGCCAGCACAGACACAGGGCCAGTAGATGTGTGGAGTCGGAAAACCACATAGGAAAGGAGGTCAGGGGTTCTCATTATATTCTTTTCCCTCTATCTGCATGGAAGCGTTAATTAAATGACAGAAGCCTAGGAATGGAGTCTAACAGAGTGTAAATCTCTACCCATATTTCCAATGGGAAAGGGATCCTCGGTTGGGTCAAATGACGGCAGTGGGTCACAAGTTAGTGATGTGGGAAGCTTTTTGGTGCTCAGTTAGGATCAGGAATGTGAGCAGTGATACAGGGAAGGGTAATGAGCTGGGAAGCAAGATAGAGGTATTGGACCTCACAGTGCCTGGGGGAAGTTGAAAAGGGACAATGGCAAGTTGGGAAGGTGATTGGGACACTATGTTTCTCTTTTGGGTACAAGCATAAGTTATTCTAGTTCTGTGCTGGTGGAATGTATTCCCAGATATTCTTGTGCAGGATCATAATTCTGGAGTAGCAGCACATTCTACTCACAAATTGTTGCGATACTACAGAGCACTGTCAAGTTCATAGTGTGTCTGTCAGTCACCTTACTGCAATAAAGTGGCTACAGCTGTACAGCATCTTTAAAATCATGAGATATAGTGAAAACTAAAACAATTGCTTGCCCTCTTCTTAGCACTGTTCAGCCAACAGCCTCAGCATGCTGTATAAACATTAATTAATTTAGCCTGACAACTTCCCTATGAAGTAGGTAATGTTATGCCCATTTTACAGATGAAGAAGCTAAGGAACAGACAGATTAAGGTTCCAGTCCAGCACAGAACGTTAACGCTTAGTAGTCCTATGAAAGTCAATAGGATTATTTAAGTGCTTTGCTGGATCAGGCCTAAGTGATTTACCCAAGCAAATCGATGATGGTCCTCCAATCTCCTGACACCTGCTCCTATCTCTTAATCAAAAGACATTCCTTCCAGTCCACAAAGATATCTGAAACAGGCACTGATCTGCATTAGTCTGTAAAAGTGTCCACAGTGATTTTTTTGACAAGCATAAAGAATTTAAAAAGTAACATTATCACACCACAGTATAAAGAGCTTTGGGTTTCCACTGTACTAGGTTTGTTTTGGTCTTGTTTACATTTGCATCTATAAATAATCATAACCACCTTATTAAATTACATTAGAAGTGTTTCTGAAATATTTTATCTTGACATGCTTCACAAGAGCCAAATGACACCAGGTACTGTTGCTAATGAATTACATAAAATAAAATAATAAATAATAAAAGAAACTTGCAAGAGGTACCCACAATGACCCTTCTGTAAGTAATGCATATTGTATCAGGCCTGCCTCCCACTTCCACAAACACAAAAGACAAGTCAGACTTTCTATTAGCTGGTGGGTTTGTTTCATTCTGTTTCACTGCAGATTTGACCTCTTGACTGAAGCAACAGCAGAGAGCAGTTGCTTTAGCCAATTCCCCGAAAAGGCAGAAGGTAGTCTAGCCATTTCCAAACACACACTGGTATAATAACCAAATATGAGCATAATATGCTCCTTTTTTAAACATTAAAAGCCGCTGAAACAAAGGGCTTTTTTACGGCATATTCCAAGAGAGAGATTAAGTTTGAGGAGTCACTTCCAATCAGAAAGCCACCATTTAATTACAACACACAGGAAATTACAGAGTGAATGGCCAGGACAGTGATAAGAAACTGACACTGGAGGATGACAGGTACTGAAATCCGACCACTTCATCACAAAGCTACTTATCACAAGAGCCTGTCTGGAAGGCTGACAATCTGATTGTACTGTCAACTCAATTCATAATTAATATATTTATCAAATTAATTACCGAAAAAATCTCACTGACGCTCTCCATAAAACAGTGGCTAAATTCATTGCCTGTTGGCTTCGTTTACTGCTAATAACTGTGCTGTCAGTTTAATGAGGGGAGTGAGTGGGCCCTGTTTTAACTGCATGACAGACAAATTGCCCTCTTATATAGAATGATACAGAGAATTTAAGAGAAGAAAAGAAATATGTCATTGTTTGGTGACAGCCACAATCGCAGCCTTGTCTAGTAAACTTAGCATCAATTCTAACATACATGAAAGGGAGGTTGGGAATTCTTTTGGCAGTTAAATAAATACTTTATGAAATTATGACTGAGCCCTTCATCTGAAATGACCTCGCACCGCCATATGTAGCTTTCAATAATGCCTGTTTATTCCAAATACCTGGCAGGAATTTGTTTTTGAACAAAAGAGAAAAAGGTTAACTGTCTAACTATTTAAGTGTACAAAATGAACTGAACTAAGATTTGATACTATACATTTCACTACTGGGATAAAGAGAGAAACTTGATAAATGTGAAGATGAACTTAAAATTACTTGTAGCACTGTGAATGCACAATGCTATCACTTTGTCTGCTGAAAAGGGATATGAGCCAGAGCTTCACATCATGTAAGAAGGCGTAGCTGCATTGATCTCAGTATATGTACCCCTGTTTACAGCAGCTGAGCATCTGGCTTCTTGTGTTCTATTAACTACATGTGAGGTTTTTATGGTTCTGTGAAAGCAAATTCAGTGTCAGACTCTCAAGAACATGGGCTGGTCCAACCAAGGTCAGTCTCTGGGCTTTTGGGTTTTGGACAGGCAGAGAATAGAAGCACTTGATATTTAAAATCTTTAGGAAAGGTTAAATAGTTAATTGCCCTTGAACATCATATAGGGACCTTCCAAACAGAGGAATCTCGATGTTGGACAATAGAGTCCATCCTATGATACTAAGGGACATCATAGTGTAAGTGGGAACAACTTTGTTGAGCCCAACTCTGTTTTGAGTTACTTCAGGCTCAATCCAGAGTAGCTCCATTGACCTCAGTGATGACACACAAGACTTACACTGGTGGAAGATCATGATGTGGCCTATTGGTTTTAATGGAGTTTTGCTCATTTGCATTAGGGCTGTAATTTGTGCATTCTAGCTCCTCATGAAGTCCATGGGAGACTGACTCAATGAGAGCAGATCTGCACCAAAATTAATGTTTAATTGCAATAGATTAGGTAAAGATTTGAATTCATATACTGGCAAGTGAACACAGTGACTAAGAATAAAGAAATCAGCTCTGTAAGAGCATGTGAACCATAAGAACACATAAATCTTTGAAAGCTTGATTCATCCAGGTTAGAACCCTTGAGGTCAGATGGCAAGAAAGAAACCACAATAAAGTGTATAAAGTATAGATGAATTACATCAACCAAAATGATCTCCTTAGACATCAACCTTGGAAGAAGAGGGATGAAAGGCAATGCATTGACATTGGTAAGGCTTGATACAAGCTTTAATTAATTACAGTGTATAAATAATATCAAACTAAAACCCAGATAATTTGTATACATTGTTTAACTAGGTTTTTAAAAGCCAGTTTTTCTTGTTTAGTGAATGGGTTTCAATAAAAGTGGACCAGCAGCTTTACTCCTTGATTCTATTTTAGAGACACTGGGCCATAAAGTTAATGCTGTGAAAAATGTGTGTAGCAAGCATTCACATTAAAATCTAATTTGTGATATAAACAATATAAGCAGCTATGATCACTGAGAAAAGTTTGAAGGAGGAAGACATATTTGCAGATTACAGACCATTCTTAAATGTAATAGAATTTTCATCAGTTGTCCATCAGAAGAAATAAAAATGCTAAATGGAAGAAAACGAGGTTGGGACTATTTTTTAGTGGATTAAAGTAATTTGATCAAGCAAAATAAAAATAAAGAAAGGAAAATAATCACCAAACAACCCACATAAATTACCATCCCAATGAGCACTACAAACATGTCTTCAACTTTTTCATATTAAGACATCAAATTCAGAAGTGATGTAAATGGTGATCAACCTTAAATGGTATTAAGATAAAGGAGGTTCTTATACACATACACACACACACACTTAAAGTTTATTACACCTTTATGTTGGCTGCTTTTTAAATATAACACAATCACTCTGCCCCTAAGTACTTCTTTTTCTCATTTATTGTGATCTACTTCATTGCACTTCGATGTTACAATGAGGAGTGTGTTATAAACACCTACATAGAGAGTTTAATAGATTAAACTAGCACACTGGAGTACAGTTTGACACTCAGTCGAGACAAAACTTTTCTTCCACATGGAGCACACCTAGTTCACAGACTTAGGCTGTGGTCCCCAACTATTCCTTGGCTGCATCTCATCCTGCCAGCATGCTGCTGCTGCCGAAGTCTAGTCATCTATAGTTCTTTATCCGCACTCAGACATTTACTTCTTCTTATACAAGACATGTTTTCTGAGACATCATCTTATCCTTCCATTTCCCGCTAGCCCATGTCAGCTTGTGACAGCTACTGGAGCAAATAGAACCGAGTGTTGTATTGCTACTCTGTGGCCTAGATGACATTAAAAAGGTGCACATGTGAACATGCAACTGCTGAGTTCTGTGCTGGCATTCACTGCAGGGAAAGGCAGGTCTGTTAGAGAGTTGAAGAATGATCACCTCATTAAAGCACAGAGCAGGGAGTCATGAGATCTAGGTTCCATTCCCAGCTTGACCTTGTGTGACCTTTGGTAAAACTAATGATGTGTTCCTCATTTTCCCTAGTTGTAAAATGAAAATTACAATGCTTCCCTACATCAAAGGATTGTTGTCAGTGTTAGTTTCATTATTGTTAGTAAAGCACTTTGCGATGCTCAAATGAGCTATAGAAGTAAAAAATATTATTTATTTTATTATAGAAGCACTAGGGACCAAATCTCAGATTAAATTATTTGAGTAACTGACCACAACATGGACTGATAAAGATAGAAGTACAATTTTATAAATGTGAAGGGATGCTTTAAAAAATAAAAGGAAAGACACAGTTTGCACAATGTTTCTGTAAGGGATGGGAACACTTTTGCAGTGCATGAAATCTGCTAGAAAGGGCCATCCACAAATAATAAAAATTATCAACTCCTTAAGGTTATCTAATCCAGTCATCACCTGCAAAACACTTGGATCAGATATCCCTCTGCCTGAGTTATTTTATTTGCCAAATAGCATTTTAGGCAAGATTTTCGGTAGGAAAATAGGAAATGAGAGTTGGAAAACATTAATTAAATGTGAATACAACAGCTTAATGTGTTTTATCTTCAGATGAACTGGAGATGACTCTTTGCCATTCACCTCTTAAAACTGAAACCACAGATAAAGGAAATGTAGTAAGAAAAGGAGACCAGGGAAAAGACGAAAGATTTGGTGGATTGACAAAACCAAAGTAATTTGACTTGTATTCAGGATGGATCAGTTCACAAATCTTACACATTGCTGCAATAGGATTGCATGTCAAAGATCAGCAAAGAATATTTGATTCTTAGAAGAACAGCTATATAAAGATAGAAATGAAGTATTTTAATGCTCCTTAAAAAGAACGTAATTGTAAATGGTTATTTCTATTTTTTACTTAAGGTTGTTCATACTTATAAAAGCCTGTTTAGGCTCCTATTAACTTTAGTTTGGAAAATTAGCTTGGCCTGAAAATTGCCAGGTGTATTCTGAAGGCAAAACAGAATATTTCTGAGAAATTTAAGAGGAAAAAAATGTCAAGCCAATTTTGAGTTACAAGTCATTAAAATTACTCTGATTGGAAATGTACTTTTGTCTCCATCTAGCTCAAAAACAGTTTTTTTCCTAAGCCATCAGCCTGTCTGCAAGTCAAATTTCCTTGAAAAATCCTGCACTGTCTGAACTTTACCATACTAGTATTAATTTGCTAGAGTAATTAATGGTTGGTTTGATTGGAAGATACTTTCCATACTTAAGGTTTTTCATATTTATAAAAGCCTGTTTAGGCCCCTATTAACTTTAGTTTGGAAAATTAGCTTGGCCTGAAAATTGCCAGGTGTATTTTGAAGGCAAAATAGAATATTTCTGAGAAATTTAAGAGGAAAAAAATGTCAAGCCAATTTTGAGTTACAAGTCATTAAAATTACTCTGATTGGAAATGTACTTTTGTCTCCATCTAGCTCAAAAACAGCTTTTTCCTAACCCATCAGCCTGTCTGCAAGTCAAATTTCCTTGAAAAATCCTGCACTGTCTGAACTTTACCATACTAGTATTAATTTGCCAGAGTAATTAATGGTTGGTTTGATTGGAAGATACAGACAGTTAGCACTTACTTTATCTAGTTATAATAATTACTTTTTAAATTGCAAACATATGTATATATAATGTGTGTGTTGGATTGTAACCTTCTCCCTCTACTCTTCACATGATATTTGTGGTCTTAGACTATAAACTCTCTAGAAACCATGTCTTTGGGATCCATAAGGCTATCCTAATGTAAGCCTATATATTGATCCTCTGGATCAGTAAAGTGCACAATAGCACCCATTGCCATGGCCAGTCTTTGTAAGTTGGCTGAACCCGATTATTTGGTTTTTAGTTTTTGAATTGGGTGCAGTAGGGAAGTGCATTGAAGACGTTGTTCATCCTTTTTTCCCCAAAGAAAATAAGAAGAATGAATGGGAAGTTCTGAAATGTATATATGGCAGAAGGCAACTTGAATCTCAGCAGGCTGTTTGTATTCATAGTAGTGATAAAAAAGCAGAGAAATGAGGTTTTCAGTATATTTCTGTTAAAATATTCCATGTTTTTCATATAATCTTTCATTGCTTTACTTTCAGTTGGAAATTAAGTCTAAAAATCACAACACACTTTTTTAAAAATCCCACTGATTTTTGTCTAACAGTCAAAGAATGTGCAATTGAGTTAGTTATCGATAGATGGCAACCTCTTTCTAAGCAGATATCTGAGGGCAAAGCAAATTTGCTGAGTTTTTTTCATAAATACAAATATTTAAAAAGGAAAAAAGAAGGACTTGAGAAGCTAACTGACACCATGAAACTAAGGCTAACGTGATCCTATAGTGGAATATTTTAAAACATTAAGATAAGCATCAATATGCACATAATGACATCTAAAATTCTTTTATGTTGCCAATTAAAAGAAAACAGCAATTTATCCAGTGAAATAATTACTAAAGAACAGCATAAAATGAAATAAATGTTACAGTAAGCTTTACAGTAAGCTACAGAAAAATCAACAGTTGCCAATAGATTATTTTGTAATTCTTTAGGTTTCCAAATTTCTGATCCCAGTTTTTATTCAAAACTACAGTTCTTTTAGAAGTTCTTAGGGAAAAGATAAGAACATAACCCCCAAAAGGCATCTCTAGTAAGTCCAGTAAGGACTTTACTATGGCCAATCTCTTTAACTGAAAGGCACTTGGTCCTGTGGCGATGGGCAGCAGTACATATCCTTAAAATAGAAGATTGCCCAAATTATGGTGACATTAGTGTCATAAATCTAATCAGCAACCCCACTGCAGATCTGTCAAACTACCTTTTCAGTCACAAATAGTATGAGGCCCTGTAACTCCTAATGGTCTCAGAGGACCTGTCATTTACTCTGTGATTGTACAGGACCTAGCACAGTAGTTCTCATTTTGGCCCTCGGATGCTACTGTAGAAATCATAAATAATTACAATTCTGGAAGGAGTTTATAAACATCTGTTCTACTATTCAGAAACCCCATTTAGAAATATTAAGTACACTGGGCAAAGTTTTGTTCTTCATTACATATAATTCTATGAGTCTATGGTAGGAGTTGCAACCATATAAATTAGAGCAGAATTTGACACATTATCTTTTACATATTTTAGACTTCCCATTATATATTCCCTAAAATTGATATTGTGTTTAATCTAGATTAAATAGGTATTATTTAGTTTGAATACATGACAGTAGATGAAATGTATGTGGTTTTTGGAGGCACAGCAGTGAAAGGTGAAGCCCAGGGCTGAGGAGGCAAAATTTAGTCACATTTCAACCTGCCTATTCTGAGATGCTCTAGAAGTCATTGCAGCATGGTGGATAAAGCAGAGCAAGCCTTGGTTAACTACAGATCCCTCCACAGCCTATAGCAGCTGAGAATCCCTGACACACACCTTCATGCCCCCAACCCAGAAGGCCCTCTCTGGCATGGGAATTCTTCCTTTACCTATGGCATCCTACGCAATTCTTGTGCTGGGTGAATTCTCTCCCTTCCTTTTCCCTTCCTCTCTCCCAGCTGGCTAAGCAAATGTTTCCAGAATCAAATCCAAGAAGGCCAACAACATTCATAACTTCATCAGCAAAGTCTAAATGATGGCAATGAACAACATGGGTAACTGACTTGATTGCGTTTCATTGAGTTGATTGAGTTTCATTATAAAACATCAGAGTCCTGTATAAATCAAATGGTCATCTGTCTGTGCAATGCCCAAACAAGTCTACAGGTAGTTCTCAAATGCTCTGTATGCAAAGAAAGTGCCCACACATGATGAGCCACCATTCAAAGGGTGTTTGTAATTGTCCTATGATAATACTGACATACCAAGAAATCAGCATGGACAATGGTACTTTGTTATGAACAGAAGTATTTCAGATACATGCTTTTGAGAACAAGGTCATTCAAGATGGCACCCCTGCTAGATGGCAGATAGGTTGGATATACAAAATTTAAGCACAACTAGGGAGTAGGTTGGGTATATAAAATACTTCACCTGACATCAAGTTTTCAGACAAATGATGGTTTAAAAGTTGACAAAGCTGATATGCACGATCTTCAGAAAACAACAAAAAACTTTACATGTTGTTACATTACATAGCATTCTTAAGAACAATTAACACATAAAAGCATAGTAATTTGAGGAGATGCTATGCCTTCTGTTTTAAAACAAGTTTCAGGACAGCCAATTTGTTGAGTTGCAAGCTAACACACTTATGGCCCACTTCTGATAACTTGCAAAATCTAAAACTTCTCATTAAATGTCAGATAAATTGACTAGCCTAAGGGAAAGATGGTGAATGGGATATGTGAACTTGAGTCCAGTTTCCTGTAATTAATGTGATCTGAATAAGCAAAATCAATCCAGCCTGTGTGTGAATAAAATTACTGCACCTAGCAAAGTTCAGATAAGAAATATGTGAACTTTAAAGTACTTGAACACAAATCAAGATGGTGAGTTTTTATAAAAACCTCTACAAGTGCAAAAGTTGAGGCTCAGTATGACCTTTTTCCATGAGTTAGTAGCTTGTGATGTACAGAATGGTATATCTCTAAAGCCCTGGAATGGGGTGGGCACCCCTTAAGGGCTGGGACAAGCCAATGCTAGCTACAAAATGAGCCACACCTGAGAGAGATTAGGGTAATTGCTCTATAAAGAGCAGCAGGAGCCTGCAGTGAAGGGTGGGAAGCTGAGGAAAGTGAAATGAGTGAGTAGGATGCCTGCAGGAAAGACCTTGAGATTAAGGGAGCTGTGACAAAAGCTGAGGGAACAGCAGGATCCTGTGTGGAAACCTGGATGGAGTTTGGCTCTAAATGTTTGGGAGCCTAGAGGCTAGTGCCAGAAGGCTAAACTCCAGCTCAGAAGAGCTGGGAGGATGGCCTGAATTGAGAACAGACTTGGAGAGAGGAAATGCTCTGGTTGTAGCGATGTTTACACCACACACCACTGTTGGTGGTGTATAGGGTATGTGTAGCTATATGCTGCAGGGGAAAGCTGGTTGTGTACACAATGCAGCGAAATGCTCTGGCAGGGGGAGGTGGTGAGGAAAGGCTCTGGCAGCTAAAGACCCCAGCAGTGGGGAAGCAGTGGAAGTCTATACCAGAGCAGTGTAGATGTGGAAAGCACTTCTTAAGCTTGAGAGCCATTCAGGGTACATAGCCACAGGGTTTGGGCATGTCTTGCCTAAGCAGTGTCTCACCATCTACACCGGTATTTATACCTGTATGGAGGGTGGGGTTGGAGGGTATGTACTCTATACACCACTGTGAGGAGTGTGCAGTGTGGCTGTACCCTGTGAGACAGGACACCAGCTCTAAGTATACAAAATATTGTTGTGTTGAGATGGACTTTATTTTGGGAGCCTGAGGATGATTATTAAGAACTGTTTTTGTTATTAACCAGCTCTAGGCAGGAGGCGTAGATGTTTGAGAAAGCCTGTGTACATTTCTTAAGGGGCCTTCAAGAGGGAGCTAAAATGGGCAGGGTACCTGCAAAGCAACCCTCAGTCAGGAGGGGGCACTCATTAAATGGTCATCTCACTATAGGTTCAGATTCAACAAAGCATTTGAATATGTGCTCAACTTTCCATACGTGAGTAATCCCATCCCTCTTCAGCTAGGCACTTAAGCATATGCTTCAGTCGCAGGGTTTTCATAGGGCTGTAAGCGTGCACTTAAATTTAAGCCTGTACTTAAATGATTTGCTGATAAGGGGCCTAGATCAGCAGCAGGGATTTGGGACAATTTGTAGATTTGGTCACGTTTAGGCAAATTCAGGTTTTTCCATTTTTACGAAGACCCGTACTCCTAAATCTAACATAGTGATGTAAAGAGAAGCTTATAAAGATGACTATGATGTTATACACTTATGGTTCCAAATATTAGAGTAATATTTCTGCAAACTGTAGTATCCCAGGATGTAGAATACTTCCTTAATATTTATAAGGGGAGGGGAAAGTAAGGTAATGGCTACAGATGAGGATACAAAAGTGCTACTGGTAGTTAGAAGCTTAGCCTAGTTAACTTAGCCAGGAAATTGGAATTCGCGCCCAGCCCTGAGGTAAAACGTCACTAGAACAGAATCTATAGCTCTCTTTGCTCTTCACAGCTTAACATTTTTGGAATATACTGTATATCACAAACATGAGACTGTCAATGTCAGAGTATGGTGGAAGTGACCATTGCTTGAATGAAATCTAGTCCTTGTTTTAGATGTTAGCTTGAAATTACAGAATGTACAGCATATGTCCCTGGATCATAAGGTTGCTGCTTTTATGGTGGGATTGTACACTAAGGGCTTGATTAAAAATTTAATTACAGGGTAACGGTTTAAATCAAAAGTAATTCCATTGAGGGCAATGGAATTTAATTGGTGTGAGATCAGAATTGGGTCCCATTTATCCATCCATGTAGGGAGGCATGAAAGCCTTTGTGGGAAATTTTTCTAAGTAACAGATCACCCGGATTTAATGGTGTTCTGGCTTTCTACCGAAAGTTTTGTCAGATGAGAAAGATGCACACTCAGATTTATTAATTCAAACCTTTATTTAAACCAAGAGTTTCTTGCAATTACAATTACAATCAAAGAAATAACAGATATACATAAAAAGTAATGGTCAATTACCTGCTCCTGGAACATAGGTGGGTCATGGTAGTTTCTCCTTTGATGCTCCAACTACCCCTTATAACGTCCCCACAGATAATATTTTTCCTGCGTTGAAATCTTTCAAGATTTGTTTAACCTTTATAAATTTATACGTAGCTATTAAACCACACATCAGTTTCACCGTGTGGTTTTTGGCCTTACAATTACTGTTATTTATCAACTTATTAACCCTTATTTTGGTTTCATTTAGTGCAGTGGCATTGTCATGCATTTTTATTATTGTAATAACTCTTCCAATAACACATTATGAATTTCAATGAGAAGGTGGAATACATTATTCTTTAGATCTTCTTTTAATTTATTTTTAAAATTTTTTGAATAGTACCCTTCTATATTAAGCACATTTCTAATCCAAACAGGGTTTTTATCCTTTTTCGCAGTGATGTCCTAAATTTAGGACTATTTCAGAGAACCTTTAAAAAATTTCTCTATGTAGCTTTTCTTACATGCAATATGTTCAGCATCCCACTGGAAGATATGAAGAATCATGGGAATATGGAATCAAGTGCATGTTATATAATACATTATTTTTGTTTCTGACTGGGATTTTGTTTTTGTTTTTGTTTCTGACTCTCTGGTCTTGGCATTACTGTGGGGCAACATTTGGGATTCAAGTTTTGCAGACATTTACAACACTAATATAAACTGGCATTTCATTTGAATATATACTAGTAACCAGTTATGTTGGTTACTACTAATTCTAAAATGCTTCTATTTCATTCACTTGGTTTCACCAATACACATTTCCATATCAGTGAATCCAAAAATACATCTCCTGGCCAGATGCAGCCTGTCAGGTTCCGTTAGATTGAGACCCAGATGGTATCCAATTACTAATATTATTTTGTCAGGTTAAGTTATGCAATAACTTCACATTGTCTACATCCCCCACACAAAGAACTATTTTTCCTCTTTAGATAAGGTCTGTGGATAACACATTCAAAATCTTAACAGTTTTTAATATATAGGGTTATATTATACACCAAATATTATATCCTTTTATTTTTCATTATTGTCTTTTAATGAGGTTTTATGCTGGTCTTGAAGGGTGTCAGACTCACTCGGGCATTCCGCAATTCATTGTAGCCATCCTCCTTTCTTAGTAAGCATGTGTTTCTGCATTTGGCATGCATGGGTCCAACAATTTATAGAACTTGGCATTTCCCAGAACTGGCAACAATGGCTCTGACCTGAACCATTCTTTTAACAGGAGGAAGGATTGTCTTTTGTTTACGGTAGAGCATTAGGAGTTAGGGGGCTTGACTTCTGTTCCTAGCTTTGTCTCAGGCTCCTTATACCAATGATCTGTGACCTGATCTTGCTATAGTTGAGCTTTTCTATTGATTTCAGTTGGAGCAGGATCAGAACTATATCACTCTGCCTCAGTTTCCTCATCTGTAAAATGCAGTAGTAATGTTACCTACCTAGTTACCTTAACTGTGAAGCTAAACTCATTAATGTTTATAAATTCTGAGCTGCTGTACAAAGTATTCTCATCTTTTATAGAGAGAGTTGCACTAAGCATGTCTTTCTCTTCTAGTTGAAAATGCATAGTGTTTATATTTTATACTGATGAATACATATTAGTAAAGAAGAATTCTATTAGAGCTATTTTTTCTCTTGTGTACATTAGAGTTAAAAAACAGTGTACAGCCTAGCTACAGCTCTGAGAAAAGTATGCATGGCCATAAATACCTTAAAAAAGGTATTCCTTAAGAGGTAGCGGTTGTATTCATGTGCTGGCAAATAGTTGAAATGTTGTTTGACACAATGCCCAGGGGAAAATCCAGAAGTAATATAAATGCAAGTTTAAAAAAAATCAAATTTTCTCTTAAAAGCAGCTCCTCAAGAGACTATGGTCAACTTCAAGGCTGCCTTTATCAGACATTCCAATGGAAGAAACAGGAAGAAGAGCTGGACTCTAAAGGTAACACAATAGGAGTTTGCTACAGTCACAGGAGTATCAATTACTATAAACCAAGCTGTGCAACAAGGAGATTAAGATGTGGATTACTGACCACTTACTATGTGTCATACAGAAAGAATAGTTTCAGACACAAGCTTTACTTAATCTGGTACCAGAGGCCTTTTCTTAAAAGGATTAATAAGGATTTTTTTCCTAAACATTTTTAAAGGGTCTATCATAATAAAGATTGAGAAGAGCAATGAGTAATGACAGAAACCTCAACATTAACTATTAAAGGATTTAGTAACAAATTATCCATTGTTGACTCAAACCAAATGTCATCATTTATGTGCCCTACTAATTAAGGAAACATTGTATTCCAATTAAAAATAGCTGCAGTGGAGAAATGGTAGCTCAGATCGATTTCTGCAAATGTGATATAGACCAGAATGTACACTGATTATGAGAGAGAGAGAGGACAGCCTTTAGCACATACTGATGAATTTTTTCAGGGGTACAAGCTCTATTGGTTTCATAAATATCTCTGATGTGGTTATGCAGAAGCTGAAATGAGCTACAAAATACTAGAAATTGCTCATTCTTTTTTTTTGGTGTGTGTATATTTTATTATTTGTATTTGTGGTATAAATTCCAGGAAAAACATTGTTCAGACTTTATACAAAAATACTCAAGCAAAAAACTATTCAATAACATGAAGGAAATGCACGTGAGTAATGAAATTCTCAAAGGGTAAGTGGTAAATGTAACATTTTCAAACAGGATGCCTAAAGATAAGCATTTAAACCCATAGTTAGACACCGCTCCCATCAACTTCCATGGGAGGTGTCTGTGCTCACCGTCTCTTGAAATCAAACCTTTTATTTGGGCCATTTTATTTATTAAGATAGATTCAGGGGCCTAACTTCAGGCACCCTATTTGAAAATTGTGGCCCAGGTACCTATATGTCCTGCACTTTTTTTCTGTCTGCCTACCCCTTTTAACTATAATCTCTGAATAAACTGATGCCAGAAACATAATGCATTTCTTATTGAGAGTTGTAGCTAAGTAGAACTTTACCAGAAATGGTAAATATTTCACACTATTAACTGCTTTATGACAACTGCGGTGTTGACGACATCTGTGGCTAGCAGCCTCTGAAGCTAAGGAAATTTTGAGCTTAGCCCTACCTCTGACCAAATGGCTTAAGTTTATTCTGTGAAGTTTCTCCCCTCCCTGACCTCCACGGTCTGGACAGTTCAACCATTTTCTGCAGTCAAATATTTTTGTTTTGTTCACTTTGTCTAGAAGGCTAAATGTGGGCTCACTGTGCTACATGACTCTAGACCTTCCATCATCTGGATGGCCACAGATATCTTCTTCTGGATACTGATGTCAACTTCTTATCAGTGATATTTTGAATGATATATACCAGAGATGCATTAAGCTCAGAAGTTTCTGAGGGGTTCAGAGAAATACCCAGAAGCTCAGGAATTTATCTGAATTTATTATTCATGCTCCCATCCACTCCTGAAACAGGACTGGGAATCGTGCAGAGATACCTTTTCTGATGAGATTTCTACAGGGGCGGCTCCAGGCACCAGCACGCCAAGTGCGTGCCTGGAGTGGCAAGCCACGGGGGGCACTCTGCCAGTCGCAGCGAGGGCAGCAGGCAGGTTGCCTTCAGCGGCATGCCTGAGGAGGGTCCGCTGGTCCCATGGCTTCGGCGGACCTCCTGCAGGCAAGCCGCCGAACCCGGCCTGCCTGCCGTGCTTGGGGCGGTAAAATACCTAGAGCCGGCCCTGTATTTCGAATACTGTCTGTTTCTAGTTGGACTGGAAATAACCACAAAACAATAATGCTCATGATAATTCAGTATTTCTGTTGAAATCAGCAGGTGAAGAGAAATGTAGATCTGAAAAAAAATAACAAATAGAGCTGGTAAAAGCATTTCAAAATGTCACCAAAATTTTTTCATTGAAATTTCAAGATGAAAACAAGACAAAACTATCATGGAAGTTTCATGATTTTTTTCTCCATTTTTCAACTAGCTCTAATAATTAACTAAATTCTATCAAACTTCAGGAAAAATAAGTTTACTTCGGGTTAAGCTTAAGTTGTGAGCAAAGGTTTGGTTCACTTTTTAGTGTACTTTTACTGTTTCATATGGAGATGATTTCCTTGATAATTAAGATTTATCTACATTACACTATTGAGATTTTACAAGATTTTCAATTACAATGCTACACATCTAATGTTTCTACCTAAATGCATTTAGAATAGTAAATATCATTAAAGGAATAAGATTAATTGGTTAAAACATCCTCTATTGTCCATATAGCTTTAATAGTTATTTTGCCCATTTGCTGTTGACTGACAACATATCTTATTATCCACAGGTTACAATACGTTCCTAAACATTATGAAACCCTCAGACAGCTTTTGTAACAATATACATTGTGATGGAGTCACTAGATATTCTGGCAAATATAAAATACAGTTTTTAATTTTTTCAAAAGAGCAAAAAATGGTAAATTGATTTTGATAAATCTTTGCTTTAGAATTTTAATAAATTCAGCAAGATGCAGCAGCAGCAAAACCATTTTTGTTAAAACACAAGCCAGGAAGTGAACATCCATGACAGCTGACAGAAGCAAAATTCCTCCACCTAGATTTGAGATACAGTAATAGAAAAGAGATTTTGTAGAGTCTGGGCATTTTATGTTCATGCTGACTTGCCTGTCTTCCTCAGCTGCTTATTCTGATCTTTCATCCATTCAGTGTAGTTCATTCATTCCTCATACATTTCAATGTAGCTCCACATCTTTCTAGCAGCAGTCATTTGCTTCCTTGACAGTCTTTTCCCTCTTGCTTTTGGGCAGGATTGTTGTAGCATTCCCAAGTTGCTAGAGTATAGGGTTTCCAGGTTCCAGTTTAAAACCACAAGACACCAAAACAAAAGAAGAGAGGATCCAAATTTACAAATTGTCCCAAAGTGCAGCATTAAAATTCCTTTGTTTAAAAAAAACAAGTTTGTCACCACACAATCAGTGAGACCACTTGTGTGAGTCAGAACTAATCTCATGAGTAGAGATGGCAGGAGGGAGCCCTGAGGAACTGATCCTAAATCCAATGGTATCAATTGACTTAGGTGCCTAAATGCTTTTATGAGGATCTGGGCCACATAACCTAAGTTTCACTGAGAGTCAATAGGATTTGGGATGCAAAGTAACTTAGGTGCTTTTGAAAATGTTACCCTGAAGTATGAACTATTATTATTATTTTATTTAATAGACCTGCTCCGAAAATCAGAAATACTAACTCCATTCCTGTAGGCTAGTCACCAAAATAATATTTTCCTTTTGTAGGGCAAAATATTTTAACTCTGAGGATTTTTTTAAATTCAGCTAAGGGGTTTACTTCCTTCTTAGACCCAGAACCGTTATAAACATCCTTAACCTTAAACACCATGAATAATCTAGAACCATGTAAAAGGGAGAATTGTCAGCATAAAATATATTTTGATTATTCCTAGAAAAAGTGAGCTGAAACATTCAGTGCTCATCCCACTAAAATCAGCAACAACTGTGAAAAGCTTCTGTATCTCTACAGAATAAAGGACAGTGCAGCTCAAGTAACGAGCCTATAACAAGTTACACCATCTGAAGATCTTCCCCACAGGTAGTGTCAGTTCCTAGGAAATACATAAATGTTGATGATGATATCATGAATGTGATTTTTTTTTAATTCATTAGTTATTTTGGCCCTGAGTCTGCAAACACTTAAGCACATCTTTAACATAAAACACCTAAATAATCTCATTCAAGGCATGGGGACTATTCATATGCTGAAATCTAAGCATGCATGTCAGCTTTTGCAGAATTAGAGCCTTAGCTTTGATGTGTAGTATACATAAACTTTAGCAGAGAACTCCATTTTTCAGCAAAACAGGATTTCAAAGGTCAATTTGTAAAATATTTTTCATAAAAAATGTTTTTAATGGCAAAACATCACATCCATAATTTTAATTATATCATTGGTAATTACCATAAACTAATTTGTGAGTGTGCATATACTATCAGCAACTTTTTCAAGATATGCCCTTTATTTGTACTGGCAATCAACTGTGCATCCAATTCTCACACAACCACATTTGTACAGTCAAATGTTAGCATTCCTGTACACATATTGGTTTGCACACACAAACTGAATGCAAATAGGCTTTTTGCACTTGCATTCCGTTATTTGCATGTAGAAACTGTGTGTAAGTGGTTCATACATACAAAGTTACAATGCACTAAAGAAGCAATCCAGCAGAGCACTTGAGCATGTTTGATCACAATAGACTACTCACATGCTTAAAGTTAAGCACAAGTTTAAGTTTAATCAGAGCCTAATGGAGTCCTTTTTATATAATTCTGAATCATGTTTATACTGTGAGAAATCCATTATCCACACCTGAGATAGTATATAAATAATAATAAATACTGGCTTTTCTCTTTTGTCAACCAGTCATTCGGCTGGATTTTCACTTGCCCCTTTATGCTCAAAGTTAAAACCCTCTCTTTGGTCAGTTCATAAATATGCTCTAACATACTCCATTCTGACCTTCAGAAATGCCAATGTTAACCAGTGCACTCAAGGACATCTGAAGGATATTTGTTTTCAGGGGTCGACTTGCAATAGAGCTTGTCTTCATTTTAGTGATTTTCCCAATATACACATGCAAACTAGCCCAGATCCCATCACATGTCATTTAAAATGTACAGTTCTGAGCTTCCATACTGAAGTGAACAAGGAAAACAAAAAGCTCCTATTCAGAACTAATTCAAAAACCAGCTCTGCAGTGTCTCACTGACTGATCTCTAACAAGCCCTTCATTCATTGCTGTTTCATGCAGCTGAGCTGTTTCTACCTGAGCCAGTGTTACAGACCTTTAATCAAACAAATGTACAAGGAAGCTCAACTACTTAACCGCTGTGCTTGTTCTGTGGACTGAGATAGCCAAGTCTTACAAAAAGAATTTTATCCTACTCAGGACGAGTACATTTCCTTTCTGTTGTTCTCAACAAAGGGCAGCAGGTATAAATGGTCTGCTATCTGTGTCACTGGGAAGTGGAGAGCAATTTGTTTCTATTAAACAGGATGGTTCTATTTTTTATTTTGTTGGCTTTTCTACTCAGTAACCTGTGCCAATCATAGCCTTTAATCTGAACTGCCCTTGACCGTGTCCGCCATGCCACAGAAGAATTCTTCTTCGGGTTTTTTATTTTTATTTATTTATTTTTTTTTGCACAGGTAATTGTGAGAAGGCAAGTGAAAGCCCTGGGGTATTGGATTCAAAACACAACCCTGCCGTTCTCAGAACTGTACAAAGAATAAACTTGAATGCAACATTGAGTTCTGCCAGACTGCACCTGTGGGTGATCCCTCTTCCCCTTCGGTTCATGGTAGGGTCAACGTATGCTTGACTATACTCTGGTGGCAGGGAGAGCTACTATGTTTTCAGTTCAGTGAGATTAGATCTATAATGTTTGACCTGTCTAATTTACTTTGTGTCTGATGAAGCAAGAAAAGCCCAGACAAATAGTTAAGTGTCTACCTATTTGTTCTTTAAGGAGAACATTGCTGAATTCTTTCCAGATCACTGACATGGGAATATTGTGACAGGATGTAGATTGGTGTATGTATAATTTCATTTTATCTCCAAACACAAAATAAATCCAGTCATTTAGTTATATAGTGGACTTTTCAGTACCCTTATGGGCACTTGTGACAGGGATCTGAAAAGGTATGGAAGTTCCTTTTCATTCACACAAGTCCTGAAAAGTTTGGATGTTAATCAGATCTTTATCTAAATGAATCAAAACTTTATATGATTTCCCTTTTCCCTCCTTCTCATTCTTCTCCATGTTCTATCCTTCCACTTCTACACCACACTAACCCCATACTTCTTTTCCCCTTGCCCTGGGTTATTTCTCCTAGACTCTGCCTTTTAGTATGAAGAGTGAAAATGTAGGAAGGGGATCAGGCTTCAGGAGGGATTTCGTTTGGTGGGGCACCAGAGGCTCAGCAAAGTAAACCAGGTGCAGGCTGCTATTTCACAAAACTAGAGCTTCTGCATGTAGCACTCTGAGCATGTTTGACAGTTCTTGATTCCTGCAGCTCTGCTTCCTTGCCACATCACGTACATGGCTTGTCTTAAAATTTCTCTTCCAAATCCTATATGGGCCTTGAATGTCCTGTTCATCGTCCCATATTTCAGCTGTATTCTGAACCTCAAGCCCTGTGGGTTTTTAAAGGGAAATCTTTAGGCTCTGGGTGCATGCTCTAATATACATGCTCCATTGACTCCCACGGTCTGGGATACCCCAGAATGCATTATTTCAGCAACAACTTTAGGAAACTGTTCAGGAGACAGCAGCTGGCTTAGCAGAAACTAAGAATATTTACTGATATCTCAGGGAAGAGAAGATATTTTTGGGTGGGAAAGAGGGAGACTTAAATGACATGGTTTTAACTTAGATTCAGTTTGATTTGAGACGTGCCATGATGTTTGCTTTGATCCTCACATGCTCATTACCAATTTGCTTGTTCCTAATCTGCATTTCACTACCTGTATTTTACTGCTTTGCTAGTGAAAGTTAACTTTTTCATAATCTAAATCAAAATGATCAAATTAATTTTTAATTTATCAATATTGTCATATGAAATACAAGGAATGTACTTTAGAGGAGTGCAACATTGCTAAGTGCTACGTACATTCACTCTGAGTAACCAATGGTCAAGTCTACTTTTCATATTTTTCTGTAATTTTTTGAAACCTTAAAAAAAATCTGTATAATCATGCAAAGATACACAGAATTTCTGGGGATGGCCAGTTACAACTACTCATTAGTTTTTCTTTGCTACTGTATTTGTTTGATAAGGGATCATTCCAAACTCAAAAATTATACAGCACTACGTTCAGTCTAGATGTCTATGCTGTGCACGTCGTACCCTAGGATCTAAGTGTCATACTTGCCACTGAGTATTCTCTATAGGGGCCAAATTCAGCACTCCGTACAATACTCTCATTGACACCATTGGGGGTTGGCTTGTATTACCATTGCAGACTTTTGCCCTAGTTATTTACAATATATTATCTGTACAATAAGATTGTAGGAATGTCACTGAGTCACTCTTAAGCCTAAAAAGTCCATTGAATCAATGTAGCTGTAGCTGTGTTGGTCCCAGAATATTAAAGCGACAAGGTGGGTGAGATAATATCTTTTACTGGACTAACTTCTGTTTGTGAAAGAGACAAACTTTCAAGCTTATACATAGAGCTCTTCTTCAGGTCTTCCTCTTGGAAGCTTGAAACCTTGTCTCTTCCATCTCCAAAAAATTCCTCACCCACCTTGTCTCTTGATTCAGTGTGAAGTGATGGAAGCAGCTACAAGCATGACTGAGGGCTCTTTTTGTTAGAATATCAATGGGTTTCACAATCTGTTATCATCCAATTTTTAAGTTCTCAGCCATTTTGACTTTACAAATTATACTATGCAACGGTGCACAGCTGCAGTACAGCATGTGTCTGTCTGTATAGATTCCTAGACCATTGTGATATTAGAGGTAATTCAACCAGCCACCACCCATACTCTACAGCTAATTTGCATGTGGAAATTTTATTGGTTGCATGAGGGAAATTGAACAGATAGATGGTGGATTACTTGGCCTAACTGCCATACCATACACCTAACTGCCACCTGCACAAATCAATACAAATCTCCCAGCATAATTCCTCCCTCCCTGACATAAATCAACCCAACCACCCACATGGTAATATGACCAGCATACACGATAACCCCAGACCCACACCGCCCCTCACTGCAGCACACACCCCTCATTTGCCACCCACAGAAATAAACACAAATCCTCAAGGATTGTCACTGTGTCTGTGTGTCAGAAATCAAGGACTTCAGCAGAGCTAGTCTCCTGGCAGCCTCATAAGAACAGTTGGCCTTCAGCAGGTTGCCTGATTGGCCATGGCACCTGACTGGCTGCAGGGGGCCAGCAAGTCAGCTCTTAAGATAGCAGTGGCAGCAACTCGCTGGTTGCTCAGTGCTCATGCCCACCACTGTGCCTGGTTCTGTGTACCTTGTTCTTGCTGCGCCTGCCTTGCACCTGTCCTGACTCCATCTTGAAGTCTTCCTTGCCTGATATCCTGCTCGCTCCAGTTCCTGACCACTGGTTTGACCCTTGGCTCCAGCTTCTGACTACTAACTCTAGTGCTGACCCTAGTCCTTGGTTCCCATCACCCAATCCAACCACTAGGGTAATCCCAGTCAGCTGACAGCATGTCACTCTGAAGCCTAGAATGTCTTACTCAGTGTGAAGTGATGGAAACAGCATGGTTGAAAGCTCTTTTTGTTCAGTCCCCACTGGGCCCTGTGAGAACCAGATTGAATGTTGGAGTCCAAAGGTTCCATGGTGACCAGAGAAGGAGGGAATAACAGCTACCTGGGGTAGCAAAGAGGTAGTTGTGCCTCCAGCTCTGTGCCCCAACTTTGGGGAACATGTACAGACAGCAACATTGGTAGTTGTGCCTCCAGCTCTGTGCACCAACTTTGGGGAACATGACAGACAGCAACATTGCTCACTAAAACACAACACATGGAAACAAGAGCCCCATTTTTTGCTTGTTTACACATATGACTTTATGGCCTTCAGCTAATAGTATGCACATAATATACTAGGATTGTCTATATAATGTGTTTATCAAGGGGCAGTCTCAAGTCGAGCTATGGTCTATTGGGCTCTGGAACTTTTCTTTTAGATGTCAACCTTGTTTTTCAAATCCATGTTTTCAAATCTTATTTTCCATGTTTTTATTCCTTTCAGATGACACTAGTGCAGTGTCTTCCATGTGACTATTCAGAAGGTTAGGCTCTTTATAGAGAGTTCACTGCACCAGAATTTCATATGGGACTTGATTATTTTCCATGTTGTCCCTTTAAAGCCTTAACTAGCTGAAGATGTTTCATAGGCAGCCAGATCCCATCTGCCCATATACATATGGAGATATTACCTATCTCATAGAATTGGAAGGGACCCTGAAAGGTCATCAAGTCCAGTCCCTTGCCTTCACTAGCAGGACCAAGCACTGATTTTTGCCACAGATTCCTAAGTGGCCTCCTCAAGGATTAAACTCACAACGCTGGGTTTAGCAGGCCAATGCTTAAACCACTGAGCTATCCCTCCTGCTATGATACTGCTGCAGTTGCTACCAGCAGAGGCACTCATACTAATACTGGGTGGTAGCTGGGAGATCTTCAGCTCTGGAACTTATTATTTCTGTGACTGAACAGCACCCATCTGCTGGTCTCCAGGATTGCTACAAATCATTGCCCTGGAATCAGGGAGCGGGAGGGAGTGGAACAGATCCTGCTTATCTTTGGCTTTTTACTCTTTAGTTTTATGTATTTAAAATGTTTTTTTAAAATACTTTCAAAAAATATTCTTAAATAGATTTGACTAAACATATAATTTGAACCACATAGATTCAATAGGAATTTTGGATACATAAGGAATTCGGCTCAAAATTTAAGTAAGTTTAACAGTGAGCCGCTCAGAGCAGCAGAAAGGTGCTAGTAAATTTATAGTACACTGTCCCACAGTGAATTCAAACTGGAAAATATTTTCATTCTTTTTTTTTTAGTTAAGAAAACAGTCTTCAATGACATTTGCCAGTCATAATAAGGTCAAAAAATGCCTGTCTCTGTCAAAGTGGAGATTTTGTATCATACACATTGTGAACATGGAACTAATTCCAGGTCATACAACTTGTATCTTTTTACAGTTCTTTAGCAGAAGTCTAATTTCAAACTCATGTCTATTACTATATATTCATTAGGACCAGCTACTTCTTTCTGGCAAATCCTAATGATTAGGGGCTTGATTTATGTTTAATAAAAACGATTCATGCTCCAATTCCATAGCTAGCTTTTATCTATGTGGGAAAAGGTTGGGATGGAGCATTCAAAGCTATTTGCATTCTTTCCTTGTTTCATTTTATCTGCATATTGTTTCTTGGCATATAAATGGTTACTCTGGCTAAAACTACAATGGAGGAAGGCAAAATTCCATAGTAGGGTCAGTCAAAATTTTGTAGACGCAACATGAATATTTTGCACACAAAATACACAATGTAAGATATTCATGAAAATAGTACACATGATTTGTGAGAAAAGAGGGAAGAGTGGATTATTCTTGTCCATGGGCAGCAATGCCTTCTTTATGCTGCTCCATATAATTACATATTTTACCTTTTTACTATTTGTATAACACACACAAATGTACAAGTTGCTTCAAAGTAGACATGGAAAGACATGTTTACTGCCCCCAAAACCCTGCAACCTAAGGTCTCAATCCTGCAAACGCTTATGCACATGCTTAACTTTAAGCTCCTGAGTATTTCCATTGGACCCAAGCTAAAGGCAAGCTCATCTGTTGGTGCTACTCCATATCAGGGGCAGATGGGAAGACTATTGTCCCTCCATGTACTCAATGGAGGGGTTTCCACTCGCTGGTCCTACATAAACACCAGTAGCCCCACCTATAGAGCCTCAGTTTCAGCACCTTCAGAATAGTTATGCAGTGCATCTGCTGGCAGGCAAGGGAGATAGTGGCCATACACACAGGGACACAGTACTTTGCTTTGGCCGTCTGCTATCCACTACCTTTCATATGCTCTTTGCAATTTTGCACAATGTTAGAAGCAAAGCTGAGAGCATGTGCTGCATGCACAGTCTGGTAATATGGTTTTATGGCATCATTTTCTCTATTAACCCTTAGATTTAGACATGATTAGTGTTTTTATATAAATATAATTATATTTTATATGGGTGCAGGATAGGGATATACCCTCAAAAAGCTCAGAATTTTGGTTCACTTCAGATAAGCAACTAAAAGTTTGTATGATTAGACAAATTTATCCCATTCCCATTGGTCTGGGTATCTTACAATAACAGCTGTTTCTCGTATGGTTTCTGGTATATACTGTTTATCTGAGCAGGAGATGAAGCAAGAATGGCCCTCCTACATCCAATACCATTTTCAGTCTTGACAAAAATCCTGGAAGACCAGGAGCATGTAGAAAAGAAACCCTATAGTTAAACATCTCACCTTAGAAAAGATTTGGGGGTTGTTCAGGTCTGAATTTTTAGATATAAATTCAGGTTAGTTCTAATTTTATCTAAACTTGTTCATGTGTCCTTAAGGCAGAAGATAAATGAAGTGTGATAATGCCATGGGGAACGTAGAGAACTATTCATGGTGAATAATTAATTCGACAAATTTTGCCTGTATTTCAGTTCATGAATTATCTGAGAACTGAATTGTACTTTTATGGTTTTGTTCATTATTCCAAATTCTTCAAGGAATGTTTCTATGCAAACACATTCAACCTATGGATTGCTGATGAACTGACTACTTCTTTAATTATTTATTATTAGTAATTTGCTATTTGAACTGTGAGTGAAATTCACTTTTGTACATAGGCCAACACACCATTTCAGTCTCACTTAAGCCTTATTTTAAAGGCTTTAATAGAATTTAAATAGAGTTTACACCTTATGCCTGTCCTCTGCATGGGGGTGAATTTAACTCTGTCTGACATGCCACTTTAGTCATGTAATATTGTTTCTGCTTACTGATTGGATGTTGGAAACCTTTCTAAGCAGCATGGCTTTAGAATGTCACTTGTGGCACCAACATTCATGTGAAAACATAGTTATGAAAACTTCACTCGTGAATGTTCTTAGAAAGCACATAAAAGAACATTGTTTATCTCATTGATATAGATTCATGATTTTCATTCACTCAGCTCAGATATTGTGTTCTGGAAGAATCACAAAAGGCAATGACTTCTTATGTTTTTCTGGAGTCTACTCCTTCATTCCTTCCTGTACCTTTCTTCTGGTGATCTTATGCAATATCAATGTAGATAGAGTAGGTGTTTGTTTATGCCCGTATTTGATTTATATGAAGAAAGTCTCTGAATGGTTATCCAGATAAATCAGACACTCTTCTGAATCCAAAGTAAAAACTCCATTCATCCATCTTGAGTCATAAATAGCAAAATATGAAAAAATGTAACATAACCATCTTACTGTAGCTCTGACTTACTTTTGAATGGATCAAATGTCCTGATTTAATTTGATACAATTACAATAAAAACTGCAATCTAAGGCAAGTAAATGAATTTTGTGTCAAGAGTGAAATACAATCTGTTAAAATTGGTTTGAAAATACAATTTTAGGTCTAGTACAGCAAGTCTTGACATTTCAGATTAATCTGTCGTATAACAAAATTAATGACACTCAAAGTTGTTTAAGAATGGCTGTTAACTTTACTTACACTATTCATCACTGGCTCTATCAGTCTAAACCAGGAAACCACTGGGCTATTAAGTACAGTACAGCAGTTCATTTTAAGGAAACTCAGATTGTAGTTGTTTAAGAAACAAATTATCTATAGTGATATAAAGCTAAAAAAGTCAAACAGAAATTCCTCTCTAAGATTTTCAGTGCAATCTATATTATGTCACTAGAGCATACGCTTTACCTGAAAAAAAGAGAGTTCTACTTCTGACAAGCACACAGAAGGGTGGGTGCTTATCTAAACAATCCTAAACATGTGGGACTTCAAAGTGGGACAGAGTATGTCATAAGAACAGGAGTTCCAGTACTTCCATACCATTTAAAAAAATAAATAAATAAAAAGCAGACTTTCTCACGCTGTTGTTGCACTTCTGCTTGGAACCTGAGGCCTACATTTCAATACTTTCATTAGAATGGAGGACCTCTTCGTCACTCCTTCCTTCGTTCTATTTATTTTCCTTAAGTAGGCTGCAGTATTTGCAGTGTGGGTTCAGTTTTAGAGAACTGACTCGGAGAAATCTCTTAAATTATATGCTATTACTGATTTAAGTGTTGACTTCTTACAAAACAGAGATTGCATTCTATGCTGAAAATGGCACTCAGTTTTCATTTTGTGTTTATCCAGGCCATACCTAAGCCATTTGGTTTTGCATAAGCTGTGGGCCTGATTCTTCTCTCACTTGCACTCCTGTAAATCAGGAGTAACTTCATTCAAATGAATGGAGTTGATTATTCCTTCAGAAGATATAAATAGTACACAACATACATTATACTGTATGTATTTCACAGCTAGCTCCTCCATTATCTTTCTGCTTCTCTTCTAGTCCTCATTGCACATCTCACAAGAATTGTGTTTTCACCATAATGCTACTTTCCTATACCTTCTCCACTGAGTAAGAATATGGTAGGATCACCAGTTCTCAGCTAAGACAGGTTGCAGAAAAGTTTCACAGCTACCATTAGTTGCTCCTCAAGTCACCAGCAGGATAGCTGAATCTGGCCCTTTGCTTCTGTAATACATGTATTGCAAAGGTGAAATTCAATTATTTAAACCATGAAGCAATAGAATAGAATATAGCTATACAGAAGGCATTATTTCATAATCAAAATAATGTTATGTACAGTACAGGTGCGGTACAGTGTCAGCAATCACAGTACCCATACTGAACTCAACAAATAGCTCACCCATAGTCTTGGACATTAGAATCTGCGCTGTTGGAATTGCTGACAGATGAATTGCTCTTTTCAAAGGCTGCCATGGGATCCTTAACTTCCACCTGCAGATCCACTAGGGATAGGCAGAAGGAATGTTTAAATCAGGATTGTTTGTGGTGGACTGTTAACAGTCCAAGGTTTATGGTATTTGTCTAAGCAGCCTCATAGTATGTCATACCAGATATAGCAACTTGTCTATCAGAAAAAGAAAAGAAGAAAAGTAAAGCAGCTGCTGCTAAAAATAGGGTTACCCCCTTCAGTGGCACTGGAAACATTTTATTTCTATTCACTGGGGGAGAGGATCTTTCTCCCTCCCCCCTCTGCGCAAATGTGAATAATTTGTTAAACATTCCTACTGTCTACTGCAAAGTTCCCATCAAGATTTTTCATTAGATAGTACATGAACCTTGCTAGTTGTAAATTAAGCATGAGAGCAGCTTTGCTGGCAGTAGGCATGATCTCAGGGGCAGCCATGTTCAAGGTTGCGCCCTGGAATAAAACCAGTTGTAATTTTTTTTTCTGTCAAGACACTTTTCCATTATTTATTATTTTTAGTATTTAAATCACATGTAAGTGTTTCCTTGCTCTTCCTTTTTAAAATTCTAAACCACGCATTCATTTGCGTTTTAGCATACTTCAGCTGAAGCAAAGATCTTGGCAAATAAATGAGGCAGATCCTCAGCTGGTGTGAACTGGCTTCAGTGGAGTTGTAACCATTTACTCAATGTGAGGCTCTTCTGCAAAGAGAATATAATAAAAGAGTTTGCAGGATAAATATGCCAGAGATGCAAATGTTTCATTATTTTAAACTATGTAGTTGTCAAAATAAAAAGGAGACATTGGACCTGATCATTAGCTGCTATAGATCGGTGTGACCTTATTGACCTAACTGGAGCTACACCAGTTTATGCCAGCCGAGGGTTTAGCCCTCTGGGCCTGATTCATGACTTCATTATATCAGTTTCATGCTATTATTACTCCACTGATTCAGCATAAAGAAACTGGCTGGCCAAACAGCATGATGAATCAGGCCTTCTTGTATTTAGGTTAATGGTCATAATCTTTCCCAAGTAAAACTAAGGGAAGCTGTACTTATGTGTGAAGATATGCAATTCCTTTATACTGTACCCTTCATATACAATTTACATGGCCAGTTTTTAACTGGGGCCAGAGCTGGTCAAAAAACAGGATGAATTCTTTGGAAGAAAAAATGCGAATGTGTCTCATTTTTGACAAAAAAATTGAAAACTTGTAATTTTTTGACTGACTAACTTGGGCACAGCTATTGTAGCTTAGTGCTAGAAAATGGTGTCTTACAGACAGGAATCACGGGTGTATTTCAAGATGTAAAGTCATGCAAAGAAATCATTTAAACTAAACTGTTTCTGTAGCAAAAAGCCTTCAACTGGCTTTTGAGTTAATGAAAGCCATTGTGAGTGTTTAAAAAGATTTCTTTCAATTTTCTTTTGCTTTTACATGGAATTATCTGTTATAAGGAGGGTGGGAAACTGTGGTCTCATGTCAAAGGAAGCTAGGTACTCAACAGGGATTTATACTTTCCACTAAATCCCATGTAAATGAAGAGACCATTCGAAAAACATTGAAAAGTTAGGTGGATAATAACTATGACTACATGATTCCTACTGTAATTAGTCCAAACATGTTTACAAGAGCTTATTGGAGATTCAAGAAATCATTTATTTACAATAGCCAATCCTAAATTTCAAAGTGGTATATGCAATATGGCAATGCACTGTAGCTATTATTAATCTATGAACACAATACATTTTAAAATAATCTCAAAATAATCTCACTTTTATAGCATTCTTATTTTAACATAGAGATTCATAAGGAAGTATGTTGATATGTTTTATCTTACTCAGTAATACTGTACCATGAAGAGAAAAAAAGACCTCTGTTATTCCAATTATATATGTTAAAAATATTGAACTTTCATATGACATCTGGTTCCTTCTGCCTTTCAGAATTCTTATTTGGTGACTGAGTGGACTCTTATGGTACAATTAATTAAATTAATGGCTATCTCGTAAATTTAAAAAATATATATCCCAAGTCCCTAAATCTCTGAATCCCAGCTGGGAACCTGAAAGGCGTGAAATACACAGTAATCATCTCACATCAACAGAAACTGATCTTAAAGCTGTAATTACATGATAAATGTCTCTATGACACATGCCCACTATTTGGCCTTGCCCTAGAGACAAATGCTAAGAGCCCATGGGGGAGAAAAAAAGAAGAAGTGGCTATCCAGTCCCTTCAGTGCTGTTTGCATTTTCACTGGCTTGCTTTCAGCGATTTCTGAGACTCCTAAGAGCATGATAGATATTTCCTAAATATTTTACATTCAGGTAATTACAGTAGTATATGGATTTGCTAGTGAGCTTAGAAGAGACCAATTAATTGCTGAAAATCCTGTTATAAAGGATGAGCTTGCAGCAGACTCCACTGTTCAGAAGTAGAATGTTCACATCTTAATAAAATAGGCAAAGGCAGAGCTAGATACAGCTGACTAAAATGTGTCTCATTCAAGTGAAAGGGGTTGATTGCAAACTAGAAAGCTGATTCTACAGCCTTTACTAAGGCAAAACTCTCATTCACTGGGAGTTCTGTGTTAGTAGGGACTGCAAGTTACACAGCACAGACTGTAGCAATGTATTGAAGCAGAAGTGAAAATCGTAGCTTACCATTATTTCAATGGGGCATACATATATATGATTAACATTTATTTTCATTACTTAATTTTAGGATATCCAGAGTTGTTTGTGCCCAGACACTAGCTGATGGAAATACTCAAACAGGTAGATTTGGGGACATAGTCTCAGCCCCTCTCTGGTCCTGTTGTACCACAGATGTAGCACAAGGGGATCAGACTCTATAACCTCTCTTCTGGGGAAACTGCTGCCAGAGGGGTGTCCCTAGTAGGTGTGGAGTCAGAGGAACCCACGACATAGGGAATGATGAGGCAGCATATTGGAAGCAGATTTGCTTCAGGACAAAGTGCTCCAGCAATGGTCAGTGCTGGCATACAATCCTTGGAGATGACAGCCAGCTGATGCAATGTCCAAGGCCAGTGCTGAGCCAGGAATCTAAAAGCTAGATCTTCCCTTCCCCTCTGGACACAGTGGAGAATCTGGTTCTTTTGTGTTATTTTTCTCTGATGGTCTTTTATTTTTAGCCTTTTTATTTATTGTGTTTCATACTTTCTTCATTCCGGTTGTATTTGGCCTGCTTCATTCATAGTCCTAGACTAGGAACATTATTTCCTGTGTTTTACTGACTCCTTATTGTGTTTAACACCCATTTGCATGTAATTAAAGCTTGCAGAATTGGATCCTCAAACTGTCAGTGCTCAGCTGGGCTGTGGACTTGATTGCACGTTACTCCTAAAGTCCAAAGCTGATGACTAAATCCATAAAGCTGGCACATTTTCTATAAAGGAGTCCTGAGGATGAAGTTTGTCCTTGAGCTTTTCTTTATCTGAAAAAAGGAAGCTTTTTAAACAGTGCACTGCACACTGCAATGCATGCAGCAGCTGCTGCTTTACAAAGGGCAAAGCAAACAAACTCTGGTCACACATGCCCGCTAAGTTATGAATTGGCTTGCTACTGTAAGGCTGCTGCTGTTCCATTCACACTTATAGACAGAAACAAGGAAGCAGAGCCACATATGAGGAGCGAAATCTTCAGTTAGGGATCAGTTTCAAATTTGGGATGAGAGGTGTTGGAAAAACAGGTGCTCTAACTCTAAAGTTTCTAGGTCTGACCCTGACGTTGAATCTTGTTTCCCGATTGTTTCTGGATTCAGTTCCTTAATACTGGGGTTAGACTGTTGATCTCATCCTACGAGGAGTGTTGAGCATTTCTTGGGAGGTGCTGAGTGCTCTCCCACTGAACTCAAATGGGTATTGAGGT
Source organism: Gopherus evgoodei (assembly GCF_007399415.2). Lineage (NCBI taxonomy): Eukaryota > Metazoa > Chordata > Testudines > Testudinidae > Gopherus > Gopherus evgoodei. The sequence goes on along the minus strand of NC_044328.1, from coordinate 20,610,145 downwards.
GCTCAGGGATTGCCCCAAAGAAGAACTTTGTTAATTGACCTCTAAAAAGATCTAAATAGGTATAGCTCAGCTAAAACCAAAGAGGGGGACATAGACTCACAGACATTAAGGTCAAAAGGGACCATTATGATCATCTAGTCTGACCTCCTGCACATTGCAGGCCAGAGAACCTCATCCATCCACTCCTGTAATAGACCCCTAGCCCCTGGCTGAGTTACTGAAGACCTCAAGTCATGGTTTAAAAACTTCAAGTTACAGAGAATCCACCATTTAAACTAGTTTAAACCTGCAAGTGAACCATGTCCCATGCTGCAGAGGAAGGCAAACCGCCAGGGTCTCTACCACTCTAACCTGGGAGGAACTTCCTTCCCAACTCCAAATATGGCAATCAGTGAGACATGAGAACAGCCTGCAAATAACAGATGGATGTAAATATGAGAGAGGCAGAAGAACTATTTTGTATGGCACATAAGGGTATGGATAATGGGATAAAATTGACACAGGAAAAATAGAAGCTGAGTATCAGGACAAACTGTGGGAAATGTACTTGGTTGTGGAATAGTTTCACAAAACAAATTGTGAGAACTTCAGAATTTAAGAATTTTAAAAGTATATTGGACAATACAAAAATGTATTATATAAAAAATCCTGCACTGGTAGACTAGATGTTCACTCATCTCTGACTTCTGTGATTCTGATATTTGTCTGTGGTGATATGAAATAGGACAGAGATTTATTTAAACCAGAGGAAATCTTGAACTGAGTGATCACACAGTTCCCTTTGTTAAAAATGTATTATCGTGTATAATATATTCTGGGGAGATTGAAAGAAAGGAGATTTCTACCAGTTAAAGATTAAACATGTAAGTCCTTAATGACCGAAAGACTCAGAATGCAGAATCTTTGCAGCTGACAAATTTGTACTTTCAAAGCTCTTAGGTGAAAAGACCCAAGTTGTTGAGGTTTTATCTAGTGAAGAATGAACATCAAAAGTTTAAGAATTTCTCTTCAAATAAGCACCCAAGTTCCAAGGCTTATAAAACCTTCCAGTCTTCTCTGGTTTGAAATAAAAATGAGTGCACACAAGATTTACGATACATCCCAGTCAGACAAGAAATATGTAAGCATCTTCTCTTGAAGACCTTTTAAGCACTACAGGGGAAAATTTCCAGAGGTCTTAAGTGACTTAAGAGCCTAAGTTCTATTGCAAAACAATGCAGTATAGATATTGTTACTACTTTCCTTATCATATACATTAAGTTAGCTTAAATGTAGAATATGGACCTCTTCTGTGCCATCTGTACCAAATCCAGAATTATTTTCAATCCCATATTATTGCAATTTCACATAATTTATTGTCAAATATACCTTGAAAACTGTTTTGGAAGCAGTTGTTTCTCTAAAACCATTAGGTCCTATACACTGCCAATGATCAATGATGTTCCTTGTGGTTAATGATAAAGAGGCAGATTCTGCATTTTGACATACAGATGTGGCTCCAATTGACTTCAAAAGGAGCCCCTCCCTTTTTATAGGTGAGGGCAGAAATTGGCTCATGAAAGGAGTAATAAAGAGTCAGGTTAATCATTAACTAATTAGTTTGATGTTTAGATGTTCATCATTACAAAATCCCATTGGCAGCTGGCTTCTGCATAACTAGAATCATTTTCTTTATAACTTGGCTCACTTTTTAAACAAAATAACTTGTATAGCTTTTAAATATGTATACTAGATTCTGAGCATTTCAGGACAGACACCATTTTTATTGTACTACATAGAGACAACAATAACCGTAATGATAAAGGACAAATCGACTTCAGTGTGGAAATCTTCACATTTCATAGCTGCGAGGTGTGTTGAATGCAATGATTAATGCTAGAAATAAAATTGCACACAAATAAAATATTTTGGTATAATTTGACTGGGTTTGGGGCTATTAATTTGGTACTGTATTGTGCCTTCCACTATCTTTTTTAATATATTTGAGGGGGGGCCATTATAGAAATGAAAATAGCAGATGCCCCACCCTCTGACAGCAAAGATATAAAAGAGAACAAGACTGAAGTTAGATTAAATACCAGCTGTACATGTTTTATACAGGTGGACCCATATCTTGTTCCTTTTAGGAGACAATAAACTACTTTTGAGGATTATTTTCCCCAGTATCCTGCCATTTCTAAATGTAAAACATTGCTGCAGATCACCTAGATTTAGTTCATAATCCATAGTAATAAAATGTAACATGCCTCTAGAATTCTTCAAAAAGAGGGATCCCCAGAATGAGTGCATTGGTGGATGACAACAAAATTAAATGACAAAAACAATGAGCAGGGTACATTTTAGAAACTGAGGCAAAGAAGCTATGGACAGAGTGAGAAGAGGAACTAAGCTAATTAAACAGGTGTACTCATTGCGTTAAAGCAAATATATCTTCATACTCCAATTTTAACAGACCTAACATCTTTTTTTAATGTAACCAAGTAGTATAATTCAGGGGTTCTCAAACTGGGGGTCGGGATCCCTCCGGGGATGGTGAGGTCATTACATGGGGTATTGCGAGCTGTCAATCTCCACCCCAAACCATGCTTTTCCTCCAGCAGTTATAATGGTGTTAAATATATTAAAAAAATGTTCTTAATGTATAAGAGGTCACCGATGAAAAAGTTCGAGAGCCACTGGTATAGTTATTTCAAGGAAAGTATAGGATCAGGATTTGGGCCCTAAACTAACTCACAGTGAAGTCAATGATTGTCAGTGGTAGTTGGCTCAGGCCCTTGGAAAGGAATACAAAAAAAACTTGTTAATCATTCATTTAATAGCTTGCAGTGGCACTGCACAACTTCGATTACCACAGAAAGTGAGGATTCCCATCTCAATTAGGACCCAGGGGAATATAGGTAGGCACAGATATCCTGATCCAGCTAAACACTTTTAACTTTAAGCCTGTCAACAGTCCATTTATTTCAAAGGAACTAGTTATGTGCTTAGAGTTAAGCACATGAACAAATGCTTTGTTCAGTTAGGGCTAGAATTCTAACCAGACCCTTAATGTAGCTTCTGAGTCTAAAAAATGGTTATAAAAAATAAACAGGAAACAAAACATAAATTCAACAGAAAAGACCATTTATGGTCTGTACTGTTCATCTCATTTGATTTTATATTCTTTGTAGACAGAGTGTATCATATAGGTTTCACTTCCTCTTAGTCTGAGAGAGCTTTACCAATATTGAATGCGTAAATGAGCATGTTCTCGCTAACAGTGTTTGAAAATGCAGCAGTTTTAATGCAAATGAGTTCCAAATAGACAAAGGGAAATTATTTTTCATTCAATGATCTTGTTATGTTTTATCTGCTATGACCCTCTTCTTATCTTACAATCGAATATACATGCAAACAATATTATTAGAAAAGAATAGCTTTCTTTAAAAATAAACATTAATTTGCCTGAAAATTTCCTTACATCTTTTTATATTTCCATTTCTAACAATACATGGGCATTATTGCTATCCTCACTAGTAAAATTTAAAAAGGTTATTAATAAAGGCTTGTTCAAGTATAAAGGATTTTAATGGTTTATATGGCTAAAGAGAGGTCTGCTTGTTTAGCATACAGTACAATTGCTTCCTTTGACCATCTGTTATGAACAGAAAACCTTGATTCAGTGAATACTTTTTCACTTAGAAAGCAGTACCCACAAATGCTAAAGGAAACATACTAAATGGAGCATATGATATATTATTTTAACTGTTCCATAAAATGCATTATATTTATGTAAAATGTGTGTGCATAAAGAGTCCCATTGGCAGCGTTTCAAATGGAAGCATTACCCATGAGTGGTAAAGTGTGTGTGTGTGTGTGTGTTTCTATCTTTATTGATATAGCTCTAGATAATAGGTACATATACAAACATGGCTTGAGCCTACCCTGCTGTAAATCCACTTTGCAGTACAGTGGAACAAAGGAGAGTAAAACTTTCTTAGCTAACTTCTCCTATTTCAGGTGGATGGGGCATATCAACGCATGTCAGGGATGGAGCAAGTCTGGGCAGGGAGGAAATGGCTGATGCTCACCATAACATTTATGACGCACCAATCCTGCAAACCATTACACATATGCTTTGCTTTAAATATGTGAGTACTCTCATTGAAATCAATAGACTTTCTCACATGCTTGAAATTAGGCATCTGCATAAGTGTTTGCAGGATTAGGATGAACAAGCCCCCATCTTAATGTAGTTTTTGTCTGAAATGTAGAAACATATCCAAAATATTTTTATATATATATAAGTAGGACTGTTAATTAATTGCAATTAACTCACACGATTAACTCAAAAAAACCCTGCAATTAAAAAAATTAATCATGATTAATCGCATTGTTAAACAATAGAATATCAATTGAAATGTATTAAATATTTTGGATATTCTTCTTCATTTTCAAATATATTGATTTCTATTACAACACAGAATACAAAGTGTACAGTGTTCATTTTATGTTGTTATTTTTATTACAAATATTTGCACTGTAAAATAATAAACAAAAATGGTATTTTTCAATTCACCTCATAAAAGTACTGTAGTGTAATCTCTTTATTGTGAAAGTGTAATTTACAAATGTAGGGTTTTTTTGTTACATAACTGCACTCAAAGACAAAACAATGTAAAACTTTAGAGCCTACAAGTCCACTCAGTCCTACTTTTTGTTCAGCCCATTGCTAAGACAAACAAGTTTGTTTACATTTATGGGAGATACTGTTGACTGCTTTTTATTTACGTCACCTGAAAGTGAGAACAGGCGTTCACATTGCACTTTTGTAGCCCGCATTGCAAGGTATATATGTGCCAGATATGCTAATCATGTATATGCCCCTTCATGCTTCGGCCATCATTCCAGAGGATATACTTCCATGCTGAAGACGCTCATTAAAAATGTGTTAATTAAATTTGTGACTGAACTTCTTGGGGGAAAATTGTATGTCTCCTATTCTGTTTTACTTGCATTCTGCCATATATTTCATGTTATAGCAGTCTTGGATAATAACCCAGCACGTTTGTTTTAAGAACACTTTCACAGCAGATTTGGCAAAACATAAAGAAGGTACTAATATGAGATTTCTAAGGATAGATACAACTTTTGACCCAAGGTTTAAGAATCTGAAGTGCCTTCCAAAATCTGAGTGGGACAAGGTGTGGAGAATGCTTTCAGATGTCTTAAAAAAGCAACACTCTGATGCAGAAATTACAGAACCCGAGCCACCAAAAAAGAAAATCAACCTTCCGCTGGTGGCATCTGACTCAGATGATGAAAACAAACATGTCAGTCTTCTCAGCTTTGGATTGTAATCGAGCAGAACCCATCATCAGAATGGAAGCATGTCTTCTGGAATGGTGGTTGAAGCATGAAGGAACATATGAATCTTTAGTGCATCTGGCACATAAATATCCTGTGATGTTGGCTACAACAGTGCCATGTGAATGCCTGTTCTCATTTTCAGTTGACATTGTAAACAAGACCTGGGCAACATTATCTCCTTCAAATGTGACCAAACTTGTTTGTCTGAGCTGAAGTAGGACTGAGTGGACTTGTAGGTTCTAAAGTTTTACTTTGTTTTACTTTTGAATGAAGTTATTTTTTGTACATAATTCTACATTTGTACCTTCAACTTTCATGATAAAGAGATTGCACTACAGCACTTGTATTAGGTGAATTGAAATATACTATTTATTTTGTTTTTTACAGTGCAAATATTTGTAAACAAAAATAAAGTGAGCACTGTACATTTTATATTCTGCATTGTAATTTAAATCAATATATTTATAAGTGTAAAAAACACCCAAAATATTTAACTAAATGGTACTCTTATTTGTTTAATAGTGCATTAAGTTTTTTTAATTGAGTGGCAGCCCTAATATACATAGAGTTACGGTTGAGTTACGGTTTATTTTACCCTATATTAACTAGTAATACAGGGTAAAATAAATTACAGGGATAATATAATTATACAAAACAGAATAATTATGACCCCAGAAAATTGAGAGTTAGTATTAATCTTAAAAGAAATCCAAATATATTAAGGCAAGTGAATGCACAATCAACCTTAACTCTGCCCTGTAGTGACATCAGGTAATGACCATATGTTTGTTTCATGTATTTTAATTTCAGATTAGATTAAACTGATTTTTAAAGACATATTAGACTTTTTACTTTTTCCTCATCACATCACTAAAGGGTTGCCATTTTGAAAGTGGAAAGTTTTTGGTGGAATTATCTGAAGAAAAACATTTTTCTTCAGCTTCTAACTTACAAGTATGAAGAATAATGCAGGAAAATTACCATATATCCTTTAAAAAAGTCCTTCATATGGCTGATGTACAAAATTTCAGTGAGTTTTAATTATATGAAAGTTTGAAGAGGGTGAGTTATTTTATTACTGAGATCATTAGGAACAAAAACAAGTTTGACAAAGGGTGCTAAATTACTTAAAGGAGCCATTTTTAAATTAAACTTTAATTCACAAACTAATTAAGGGATTTACTTTTAAATTCTCAGAAAATTTATCCTATACTCAAAGAATAAAGGCTATAATTTTGAAGAGGGTACACATATACAGAAACTGGGTGACCTTACATGAACAATTCAACAAAATCTTATCTATGGAGCTTCAGCTGACCCCTCTACAATTTACAAATATACACTCACCACACACTTAGCACGCTTACGTTTCTGTTGCTTTGAAGGATTTTACTGCTATGAGAGAGATTCCCTGTACATTTAGGGCCTGATCCCACTCAATGAAAAGACTCACATTCATTTTAATTGGCTTTGGATCAAGCTCTTAATGTGGGTGCAAGAAGTGGTATAAATTTTCAAACCAGTAACTACTTTTAAACTGTATCTAATCTGTGTATGGAGCAAACATTTGTATGAAGGCTGCAAAGAGTTCTAAGTCTTGAGCCTTCATGGTTCAGAGCACTTTATCTTGATTCAGCAAAGCCAATTGGCCCATCCTCACTGGTTAGCATTGGATCAGGCCAGAGTGCTAATTACCTTGCAGGATTTAGCCCTTAATAAGGAAAATGTCATTCAGTTCTCATATTCCTCTCACTGAAGCCAATGGCAGAGCTTGCTGACTTCACTGGGAATGTATTCAAGTAATGAATCAGGTGATTTTGGCTGAAATTTGCAATTCAAAGGCTGCTATTTGAAAAAGTAGCATTTGAAACTGTGTTGCTGTGTTGTGCCTCATGTAGATCAGTATCAAATAAATTTCCCTATTGTACCTCTTATAATGTTAACACAATACAGGGAGTGTTGTTTGCTCCATCTCCATTCTCCTAACTGCAACATCCTTTTCCGTTTAAATTATACAGAAGTGAATAATTATTGAGGCCTTCTATTTACTATCCTTAGAAGATTTAATTTAGCCCAATAAAAATTGTGAAGCAGACCTTTTGGATTTGCAATGACATATAATTTACTTGGAACAAACGCTTTGGGTTCAGCATAAAGGCCATTCATCAGGCAAATCTGAATCAGCAGCAGTTTAGAGAAAGCATCCTTTGTCTAATTGTTTTCCATCACAAACAACATGTGGGAAAGAGATTTAGACAATATTTTCAAACATTATAAGCTACATAATTATTGTCCTCTGCAAACCCAGTAATAGTTTTGCAATCACAACTGTGCTTTATCTGTCTAATCACCTATTCACTGGAACCAATTGCAAGCTCAGCATTGATGAGGAGGCATTTAGCAATAATAAGTATAAAACATGAGATTTAAATAATGTTGAGTTTATGACACAAACCAACAAAAGCCAGGAAATTCAAAAGCAAGGCTCACACTCCATCCTTAATTCATGGCATATGAGAGCTCAAAGACCCACACTATACAGAGACCTTTGTCATTCTAAGTCACAAAGGAGTGAGTTAGGAATGAAGCATCAGGCTTAATTTTTAATTTGCATACCTGTTACAAATTTGTGGAGCAACATTACCATTATTCTTGTATCATCTTCACCATAAAACCAAAACAAATCAACCTTTTGTGAAAAGGTATAAAGACAATGGGCCAGATCCTGGTCCCACCTATCTCCATTTTGTGCTGCTCCAGTGACACAAAGAGGGCAGATAGCTGTTCTACTAGGATAGCTGGGAATTCCCTCTGTGTTGACATAGTCAGCTCTGTGGGGTCTACTACCGGCCTCCCTTCCAGTGTGGTAAGTATTCTGGTGAGGGAAGTGGTCGAGCCTGGGCACAGGAGGCCATTCCAGCTGGTGCAAGATAAAGCAGTCTCAAGGTTGTTCTAACTTACACCTGGGGTGAAACTAGTCCTTGGCTTTCCCCAGGGTTGGGAAAAAGGTGTAAATACTCTGCTGATCCTAGTCTTGATCACACTCAGACACACTTGAAAATCCATTCCAATATTAATGCAAGAGGCTATCCCAGTTTATTGGGTAACAACATAATAAATGAGTGTAGAGGCATATTTTGTCTTTTTATAGGCCATATACATTGTTATTTATAAATACATATTCTGTTGCATAAAATTGTCCTGAATTATTTTGGTTCTATCCAAAGGAATATAGTGGCTCTCTAAAAGCTATTATTGGTCTATCAAGTAAATATGCACTGTGATTCTCATACTAATTTTGAGAACATGTATTGTTATCCAATGGAGTGAAATGGCATCTTCCCAGCCATTAGGGTCTACAGTGCAAATATGTATATTGCCACTTTTTAAATTTGGATATTGACTTGATAAAATATAATAGCTTCGAAACAGCTGTTATACTCTATCATGGAAATCCTTCTTGGTTTGTGGATCAGTGACCCAATGGACTATAATAGGCGCTCTTTGGAGCTGTTGTGTCCACCCAGCTGCATCTGATGTGCCTGCTATGTGCCCTTTGCAGCATTATGGTCTATCATGTCAGTCCAGCTGCTGTGCATGCATGCTAGAGATTCTTATAGGCTGTAGCGTATATACATGGGCACTAATCTTTCATTCTCAGTCATTCATATATTTGTGTGACACCTCCTTTTTCCACCCCAAAATTACCATTTTGTCACACAAGTTTTTAGAAAAGAGAAAAAATGCAAGTGCAGTTCATGACTTAAAGAACTCATCAGTATGAGAAGCATGAAGCAAGGAAGTGGCTGAAGGAAGCAAGAAAAAGCAAGTACTTGTACATCTTTTTGCACATATACTAAGCATGACAAAGAGTGTCATGCACATTGTTCAGTGAAATCAGTCGAGCATGTCAGCTGTAGATATGTCCAGGTAGGTCATAAAGAAGCGTGTGACAGCACCTCAGATGCTAGGATTGAAAGTTGTCCTCCAGAAGAGCGCCAGAACCAGGGCTGGCTCCAGGGGTTTTGCCGCCCTAAGCAGCCACCCCAAAAAAGAAAAGCAGCCGTTGTTGCAATCTGCGGCATTTCAGCTGGAGGTCCTTCACTCCGACCGAGAGTGAGGGACCCTCCACTGAATTGCTGCAGGATAGCTGGACCTGCCACCCCACTCCTGAGTGACCGCCCCAAGCACCTGCTTGCTAAGCTGGTGCCTGGAGCCGGCCCTGGGCAGAACAAGATCTTCGAAACACTTACAATCTACTTAAGTCCTCAAAATAGAGGGAAAGGGGGATTTAAATGATGAATAGGTGTTTTCTGGCCTGCTGCACAGGAATGAATTTCATCCTCAGGTATAATGATGAGGAGCAAAGTATAAAAACGTAGCTAAATAATCTTCACTGATATTGCTCCTGCAAGCAGCGTGGTGGGTTTGTATTTCACTGTGTAGTAATAACCTCAAACCCACTTTACATGTATAAAATAATTTTCATCACATTTTCATAAACAATACCCATAATGAACTCTTGTTAAACTATCCATTACTCGTTGATATTCCAAAACAAAGTTATTCTGTTTTTAAGGTAACATAGATTCTGGACATCAGAGGATATTTATAGGTATTAATAATCATGCATAGATTGACACAGCTCATATTTATGCCAATATATATTAAAGAGTCCTTTATTTTCTTCTGAATATTATGCTCATTTTAATGACAGGCCAAAAAAACCCTAGAGAAATCACAGATTACTTCTCATTCACAAGACATGATTTACCACAGTTGTAATTCTTGACCTACAATTTCTGCAGACATTTTAGAGCTATCAAACAACAGAAAAAGCAGTCCTGCACCTTTGGTGAATCAGGAGCTTGAGTAGCTTAGGGGGAGAATTTTATTTAGCCTATTTAAGGTACAAAGATCAAAACAGAAGTCATCTCATCGTATAAGGAATAGAATTAACAAATATAATCTACACGAAAATATATTCAAACATTTAATTTGCATAGGAACAGGCAGCGCTTTTCATTTTGATACAAGGAAATCAAGAGTCATAGCTTGTAGCCATTCTTTTAAACCAGATTTCGAGCACAAGCCCCCAAGGGCTGTTTCTACCAATTTTCCAATAAATCATGTAATGACTTTTAGAAAAGACAGATATTTAATTCTTGAATTAGAGCTATAGGACCATAACCAAAGCCTCACAGCCCTGTTTTTCTACCACACTTTCATACAACCTCTTTAAACTGATTGAGTATGAAATGATACATTAATTAGGCAGTTAGGTATTTGGGCGATTATGGAATGAAGTACTGAGGCCTGACCTGTAGAACTGAGATCAAAGTTCACTGGGAGAAAGGCCCAGTCTATTTTGTTTACAGCCCTAAACTATTGTTTCAGGCTACTGAAATTTATAATTTTTTGGGGGGGAGGGTTCAATATATAGATTTGCAGTTGATGATAAATATGCCGGTGAAAAGTCAGAATTCATATATATACTAAAAAAACAGGTCTTAATTACTCATGTTTTACTAAGTTGTATATATTGAAAAAACAATTTGATATATGCTTTCGGTGCATATTGAATAGAAAGTAGTTAAACATCATTAGTAAAATGTTCCTAAATAACTTCACAACTACCAACAGCTACTTTCTTTGGGGACGAGGGAGGGGGAATAAGGAAAACACATTCAAAACAACACCAGCTAACACTAGTGTTCTTCTGCTCCCAGAGCCCTAGACCAACAGAAGACACATATCTCTTAGCAGTCTATGAAGGATCTACAGGATTTGCTTCTCTAATGGTGGAAAATATTAATGTCGCACTGGGCCATTGGGACAGATTCTGACCTCAGACACCCCACTGAAAATCCTGAATAATTCAAATGAAAAATATCACAAAGACAAGACAATGTTCCAGTGGAAAGGATAGCGTCCGTTAGAGGAAAACTCCATGAAATGCAGATAGGAACAGGATTCCCGTATGTTTTGGGTTAGCTTTCTGGAGCTAACACCTAGCTTCTGCAATAGATCTCTATTTTTTTTCTCTTTCATTTCTGGCTGATTTTTTATTTGTTTGTTTATTTTTTCTTTGTATGTTACATGTAGTTTATTGACTAAAGACCATTGTTTCTCAAACCACTCTTGGGGCTGTCTAATCCAAGCTGTAATCTCTCCTATGCCTCAGATTTATAAAAGCAGAGTGAGACACTCTGTGTGTGGATCACCACAAAATCACATTTGTCTGTAGCAAAGGCAGGGATCAAGTGCGGGAACCACACCCTGACTGGCATCATGGTGCTTGCCCTTAATAGGGGAACAGATATTGGTAAGTAAAAGCATTACTGACAAGCACTGGGACAGGCCAGCAGATGTTATGGGGAGCTGCATATATAAGGTGACACTGGAAAGAGGCAGGGCTTTTCCTGCTCTACCCCGCCCCTTGACACTATGGAGATTGGAGGAAGAAGAATGCTTCCTAAAGGTGGGGACCTTGAAAACCACCTGCTGTAGGGTGAGTTATGTTGGAAGTGGCAGCAGTGGTTTAGAGAGAGGAATCTGTGTGCAGAGCAGCAGTTTGATCATGGCAGCGCTCAGTTGCGGGGACTGGGCAGAGCAAGATGAGGAATCATTCAGTGGGATCTAGGTAGGCCTTTGTGCCCAGAAATCCAGTGGTGTCCAGATGTCTCTGGGCATTATCATGATGGGACCTGGTATGTACAGGTAGAGCAGCACCTTTCTAAGGTGTACATCTAAGTTATTGCGGATAGGGCTATGGGACAAGGCAGATAAATGTTTGGACAGATAATTAAGCCATAGTCTATGTTGATGTCAGTCCACCTTCAGTGCAAAAAAGGGCTGGCATTTGCAATGAGGTATGAACTCTTGGGAGAGGTTGCCTCATGCAGTAATCTAAATGGGAGTGTGGCCTTGCTTAGGCCTTGGAATGGCTAAGCCATGATTACACCTTGGAATGATATAGATCTGGTAGGGCCTTGGATTTGATCTAGGCTGATCTTGAGACAGATGTAGAGGCTGTGGATTTCAGCATCAAGGGAGGAAGGATTCTCCCATTACATTGCTGTTGGGACAGGTGTCTTTAAGAGTGATCCTGCTAGAAATCTGTAACTTTTGGCAAAGTGAGCAAAATTTTATTAAACCTTTAATTTCAGTAACTGTCTACATTGGTTCCCGGACACTCACAACATATTTGTGATGAAGGACAGAGCTAGAATAGAAAGGCAGGGGAATCTGCTGCTTTGTGGAAGCTCATTTGTACCGCATACAGCTGAGAAACAGTTGATTCCATAATATTCCTAAAATTTGTGAAACTGCAGTCCGCAGTGTATAAAAGAGGCACATGAAGTAAAGCCATGCAGGGTGAGATTTACTCTTCACCTACTGTATTTTAATTATGCAAAGTTTTCAGTTTGCAAGTTAATGTAATTTGCTAGTTTTAGGCTGGATAGTCGCTCTTTTTGGATCTGAAATAAAGTTCTGTGTCTAAAAGCAGGAAATGTGAACTAGTATTAGCTATCTGTCTGTCTAAAACAGGCAAGGAGACAAGGGACATCTGGTATGATTAAAAATATAATTCTTTAAAATAAAAACCCAGTGGCTGCAATGGCTCATGGTCCATTGTTTTCCTTCTGATATGAATAAATACATATTTATATCAGCAAATAAAATATAAATCCCCTCTTGCTCAAATAATGCTACTAGAATTACCATGATACTTTACTAATTGGTATTCATTGATTTGACATCATCATTTCATAAGGTTGGTTATGTAGAATATTTCTATTATAATTTGCCAGTATTCTATGCTACCAAGAACAGAATTTTGTAACATATGTTACAAAAGTGTAACAAAAGTGAACATTTGTTTTCTATCTATAGAAATGTACATTGCTTAGTTCCATTGATATGTATTTTGTGCTGATACTAACTCTGCACTTTAGGGGGTGCTCCAGTCTTTTTCTAGCTAAACTATGGTAGTGGTTAAGCTACTTAACGTTCACTTTTATGGAGTAGGTGATGTTTGAAGCTGAAAGAGAAAAATGTAAAAATAAACAAAGCTTGCAAAGTCATACAGAGATGGTAAATTAAGTCTGTGCATTTTAGTTCAATATTCAAAATCAAATATCTCTCACATGCACTCAGGATTGTGCAGAATCTGTATATTTATCAATACCCCATAGTTCGGCTGTCCTGCTCCTTCAGGAAATTCTCCAGTATATTTTTCACTCTATGTGAAACAGAGTTCTAACTAAAAAAAATTAAATTCCTTTTGCTGTTGTCAACTTTCACTTTCACATACCCACCAGATCAAATCAATTGTAAATAGCAACATTCTAACATTAAAACAATGGTTTTAATATATTTGTATTATAAGTGTACTGTTTCCAATATTCAACAAGTAGACTGAAACAATGGTTCCTATGGTTAAAATCAAAGCTATGTGATGAATTATAGTGGTACCTACATACCTTACTATAATTAAAGGTTTGTCAGTGTTTCGTTTAGAAACATCAGAGTCTACAACCTGTCCATAAAAATTTTCTCTGGCTTAAAGTTCACACCAAGGTATTAGGTGAGAAGAACATTGTTTTTAAAAGAATTAACAACAAATAAAGAGAAACCTGTTTAGTCTTTTGAGGCCTGATTCAAAGCCCCCTAAAGCTACAAGAAACACTCTTCTTGTCACCGTTGGGCTTTAGATCAGACCTTAAAATCTCATGAGTGGAAAAAAATTGAAGGAATGAACTTTTCTGTGCAACCATAATTCCAAATGGCTACATTATTTTCTTGAGTCTGAGGACCTGTCTACATTACCTGCTAGATTGATGGGACACAATAAATCGACCGTTGAGCACTCTCCGGTCAACTTCGGTACTCCACCAGAGTGAGAGGTGCAAGCAGAGTCAATGGGGGAGTGTCAGCCATTGACTTACCACAGTGAAGACACCACGGTAAGTAGATCTAAGCACGTCAACTTCAGCTACATAATTCACATAGCTGAAGCTGCATAACTTAGATCGATTTCACCCCCTTCCACCCAGTGTAGATCAGGCCTGAGTCACATCCTGTGTCCTTTAGGTGGACATAACTCCTCTTGAAACCAAAAGGAATTCTACATGCTCCCAGACTATGGAAGTATGCCCATACCATGAACTAAGCCCTTTAAAAATGTATGTGTTCAGTTAATTACATTTGAAAATCAGCTACTGAACAAGCACAGTTATTAAAGCACTAGATTTATATGAGAAAATAGCCCTAGTCAAAACTGGAGATGCAAATACCATAAACCTTGTAAAGGTTTACATAAGAACAGCCATGCTGGGTCAGACCAATGATCTTTCTAGCCCAGTATCCTGTCCTCTGACAGTAGGCAATGCCAGGTGCTTCAGAGGGAGTGAACAGAACAAGCAAAAATCGAGTGATCCATCCCCAGTAGCCCATTCCCAGCTTCTGGCAGTCACAGGCTAGGGACACCCAGATCTTGGAGTTGCATCCCTGTCCATCCTGGCTAACAGCCATTAATGGACCAACCTTCCATGAATTTACCTAATTCTTTTTTCAACCCCATTTTAGTTTTGGCCTTCACAACATCCCCTGGCAATCAGTTTCACAAGTTGACTGTGTGTTGTGTGAAATAGTACTTTTGTTTGTGTTAAACTTGCTGCCTATTGATTTCATTGGGTGACTCCTGGTCTTTGTTATGTGAAAGGGTAAATAACATGTCCTTGTTCACTTTCTCCCCACCAGTCATGATTTTATAGACATCGATCATATCACCCACAGTTGTCTCTTTTCCAGGCTGAAAAGTCCCTATCTTTTTAATCTCTCTTCATATGGAAGCTGTTCCATACCCTTAAACATTTCAGTTGCCATTCTCTATCTTTTTGAATTCTAATATATCTTTTTTGAGATTGGGTGACCGAACTGCACACAGTATTCACTATGTGAGCGTACCATGAATTTATATAGTGTCATTATGATATTTAATGTCTTATTATCTGTCTCTTTCCTAATGATTCCCAACATTCTGTTAGCTTTTCTGACTACTATTGCACTTTGAGCAGATGTTTTCAGAGAACTACTCACAATGATTCCAAGATCTCTTTCTTGAGTGGTAATAGCTAATTTAGATCCCATCATTTGTATCTGTAGTTAGGATTATGTTTCCAACATGGATTACTTTGCATTTATCAACACTGAATTTTATCTGACAGTCACCCAGTTCTGTGAGATCCCTTTGTAACTCATCCCAGTCTGCTTGTGACTTGACTATCTTGAGTAATTTTGTATTGTCTGCAGATTTTGCCACCTCACTATTTACCCCTTTTCCCAGATCATATATGAGTATGTTGAACAGCACTAGTTCCAGTTCAGGTCCCTGGGGGACAACACTATTTGCATCTCTCCAAAATAAAAACTCATTTATTCCTATCCTTTGTTTCCTGTCTTTTAACCAGTTACTGATTCATGAGAGAACCTTCTCTCTTACCCCTTGACTGCTTACTTTGCTTAAGAGCCTTTGGTGACAGACCTTGTCAAAAGCTTTCTGAAAGTCCAAGTGCACTATATCCACTGGATCATCCTTGTCCATGTGTTTGTTGACCTCCTCCTCAAAGAATTCTAATAAATTGGTGAGGCATGATTTCCCTTTACAAAAACCATGCTGACTCTTCCCGAACAAATCGTCTTCATCTATGTGTCTGATAATTCTGTTCTTTACTGTAGTTTCAATCCATTTGCTTGGTATTGAAGTTAGGCTTACTGGCTGGTATCTTTACCAGTATAGCCTCTGGAGCCTTTTTTAAAAATTGGTGTCACATTAGCTATCCTCCAGTTATCTGATGCAGAAGCAGATTTAAATGACAGGTTACATACCACAGTTAGCGGTTCTGCAACCTCATATCTGAGTTCCTTCAGAACTCTTGGGTGAATATCATCTGGTCCTGCTGACTTATTACTGTTTAATTTATCAATTTGTTCCAAAACCTCCTTTATAGGGACAGTTCCTCAGATTTATCACCTAAAAAGAATGGCTCAGATGTGGGATCCTTCTTGTCATCCTCTGCGGTGAAGACTGATGCAAAGAATTCATTTAGTTTCTCCACAACAGCCTTATCTTCCTCCAGTGCTCCTTTATCACCTTGATTTAGCACCAGTGGCCACACAGATTGTTTGGCAGGCTTCCTGCTTCAAATGTACATTAAAAAAAATTTCCTTAGTTTTTTAATCTTTGGCTAGTTACTCTTCAAATTCTTTTTTGCCCTGTGTAAATATACTGTTACGCTTGAGTTACCAGAGTTTATTCTCTTCTCTATTTTCCTCAATAGGATTTAACTTCCTATCTTTAAAGGATGCCTTTTTGCCCCTAACCACTTCTTTTTGTTTGTTTAGCCATGGTGGCACTTTTTGGGTCCCCTTACTGTGTTGGTTTTTTTTTAATTTGGGGTATACATTTAATTTGATCCTCTATTATAGTTTTAAGAAGCTTCCATTCAGCTTGCAGGCATTTCACTTAAGTGACAGTATCTTTTAATTTCCATTTAACTAGCTTCCTCATTTTTGTGTATTTCCCCTTTCTGAAGTTAAATACTTTGGTGGTGGCTTCTTTGGTGTTTTCCCCCTCAAAAGGATGTTAAATTTAATTACAGACGCTCCCCAGGTTACACAAAACCTAATTACACAAATCTGGATTTACGGAAAAAAAGTTCTGTAAGTCCTGTAAGCCTTTTTGTGTGTGTGTGTGTGTGATTGTCGGATATACATTTCCAACTTATGCAAAATTCGACCTACACAAGGCGTTCCAGAACTTGCATAAGTCAGGGAGCATCTGTACATTATGTTCACTATTAAGTCTGGATCTGAACCTCACATCAGGATACTACAGCAGTATAATGTAGGGTTACATTATACCCTCTTATAATGAGCCAAATCAAAACCATGGGTCTGAAGTTTGGATCTGAATCTGAACTTTGTGGCTCCAAGCCAATTCTACTTACATACACCTATTGCAACAGCTCTGTGCTTTAGAATGGTAGGAGACAACACAATCTCTGGGATCTTAGTGACAATTCCAAAACATCTACTGATATGAAATAGGCTTGCTTTTTAAAAGCACCTGACTGGAATTACTCTCACTCAGGGGCTCTGTGCTCAATGAGGCCAGTATATGAGTAATATGTTCTGGTAAATAATATGCATTGTTTTAATTCTCTACATTATTCTTTACACACTCAGTGGCTCACACATTTTTCATGAGATGTGTTTACACCTTATAAGTATTGCAAAATAAGGACCAGATTGTAAACCCCTTACTCCCAGTGATGAGCAGTTACACACAGGAGTAGTCCATTCATTTTAATGGCATCTGGAAACCCATCTTTAACTTGCTCCATTATCCCTCAGTGCTGCTTGGGGCCCTTTACACGCACGAATAGTCCCACTGAAGTCAATGACACTACTTATATGCCTAAGAGTAATCATGTACTTAAGTACCTTTCTGGTTTAGGGCCTGGGTCTCAAACGGCAGGTGTTCTTCCATAACCAATTCCAGTAATACTCAAAGGAAGCTGAAAAAAGAAGGCTCGCTCCTCCCTCTAAAGCACTGTGGATGTCCCATCTACACCTTAGAGAGTTGCACATGTATTTTGATGGGATAGGTTTACTCAGGGCTTTAACTATAGATCTGAATTTGTGGGTGGAAGTCAAATTTTACAGTAGACACTTTAATATGTATGTTGAGAAATTAAAACAACATTTCTCTCTAATAGTTTTAGATAAAGGTTACACTACCAAAATACCCTCTTCTTTAATTCCCTGTTAGGATTACAGTATTAGGAGTAAATCAAACAAACAACCCAGGCAAATGTATTCCCAGTTTAACCCAAACCTGCCATAAAAGCCCTTCTCCAGAATAGTATAAACAACAAAATTATTGATTAACTTGTATTACTTCACAAGAAGAACAAATTATTGCTGATTAAAGCCATGCAGGTGATAAAGGAACTTAACCAAGGAAAGCTGCCAGCTTTAGGTTAGGAAACAGCTGTGTCCCTAATTATGCAGCCTGATTTATACTCTATTAAATCAGTATATAAGTAACCCATTTCTCTGAAAGCATTTAAACCTCTTATATTCCACCAAACACAGCAATTTTATTTGAAATAAATGTATCCAGCTCTTTTGGGAACATATGGTATATTTCTCTCTTATTAATAATTCAGTTCAAATGAGCAAAAATTAGTTGGTGCAGTTACAGCTGATTTTGTCCTGAAAAGATCTGCATTAATTTTAGACGTTTTGTAAATTGGGCTATTAAATAAAAGCATTATATGTGAATTACCCTTTAAATTTTAAGCAAGTTGGAGTTTAATGGTATTTTCTAGTCAGATTCATTTTCGATCTTTAAAAAATTACAGTCATTATGGTAAGACAAATTTTTGAAACTTGCTACTTCCATCCAATTACATTTTGTACTAATAAGTAAACTGGAGAACTTTTATGCTTTAATTTCTATATTTTGTCTTACTACTATAAGCCAAATTCTGTTCTCGTTTTCACCTGTGTAAATGAGCTCAGAATCTGGCCTCATATCTTTTTATTGGTATTGTTCATATCAAAATATCCTTGTGACTTCTGCTAGTCATTAGCATAACTTCTGCTAGTTGTTGCCACATATGTTGTGCTGTGTGTGTACAGTTACACTGCTATGCTATAGGGAGGTAGGAAGAAAATGAGTACATAATTTATGAGAGAAATTTCAGTATGCTGCTGTGTTAGTCTAAGATGATCATCAACTGTATGTGATCTATTCTCCTCCCAGTGCAAGTGCATAACTTCTATTAGCATTAGTGGGAGTTATGTTCATGAATCAAGAGAAGAATATGCCCCTGTACGTTTAAGCTCTACTTCTATTGTAATGGCCAAGTTTGCTTTAAAATTGGTGGATAAGATGGAATGTAGTGTGCCTAGTATATGATGTAGTAATCTTCCTAATTAACCAGTTCTTAAACAGTAAGACTTTTACTTATCTGAAGCTCTACAGATGTATGCATATAGGATGCAATATACCCCAAATCATGATACTTCTATAGACCTATGCGCATATATGTTTTGTGCAATGTATTATGCATGATGGGAAATTTTGTGATGCCCAACTGCATAAGTGTGCTGGCACTTAAGGAGTTAAATTGTTGAACACATGCAAATCTAAAACATCATAACTTTATGATGGTGTTTTCTGACTTGTACCTTTGAACCTGACTGAGTTTTCAGCATGCCACACAATATTTCAAAAGTCATGTCTGTTTCCTGTTGTACTAGGTTTGTTTTTATCACAAAGGTTTGTTTGCCTAATGAGCTTCTAACGAGTTTTCAATTACTTGTGTAAATTAAAGGGAGTAGCCACCAAAGGGTAGGCTACCTTAAAATATTATAACATTAATCATTCCATTTCTAAACTGTTTTGCTCACATGTCTTCCTTCATGTTCTGTACCTTTTTTGTTATACTATCTACCATTTTAAAAAGCCATCTAACTTACATACAGTGTTAAATTCAGATAGTCTAAAGGTTAATGTGAAACACTGGCAAGACATTATGAGGACTAGCCGTATATTTTAAAGGCAATCTGTCGTTGGAATTACTGAGAGTATACATTCATAGTTCTGCCCCACTTAGTTCTACCATATCCAGTAAGCTTACATCTGCATGCAAATGAGGTTCTGTGTGTGGAATTACGGCTGGAAGACACAGTGCTGATCAACATTGATATCTTTAACTCTTTGTTTCTTATCATCCCAGTTTAAATCAGTTTCTGATCTTTGGTTTGACACTGACATAGGGACCCATCCCAAAGTTCTGGGCCTCTGTTATGACACAGTAAGTGTCAGGGTAAACTGATTTTGCATCGGCCTACTTGGATGCAGGCCTGATGCATAGATAGCTGCAAAGAAGCAGATCTCTAAACCTTCTAACCTGCCAGTGTGTGACACAAGCCAATGACGTGTATCGCCTGTGTTTCATTGCGTGTGGTGCCATAATTGACAAATGATAATGCTCCAAAAGTATAAAACAGCTCCCCCATTCATTTTACCCTCACACACACACTGCATGCAGCCTGCACAATGCAATTAATGCAGCTCCCAGTTCCTCCTGTCCTCCAAAGTGTTATCATCCTCTCTCCCCACAGTACAATTAATGCCACTCCCCTCTCCTTGTCCTTCCGCCCCTACCCCCCTTCAGTTATTGCTGTCTAGGCCATCCATGCCTTAGGACTGTGACTGCTGCTGTGGCAACCCGCTTGCCTTCTTGCGACTCAGAGACCCCCAGCTCCTCTTGACTTTGCAGTATGGGCCACATGTCTCTCTGGCACACTCCGCTTCTCTCCCCTCCAGCGACAGGGAGAAGTCTGTATGGGAAAGAGGGGACCTGAGCAGGAACCAACAGTAGCTTTCAGATAGTGAAGGGCGAGGAGGAAGAAAGTGAAGCACAACAAATACCATTTTTGCAGAAGGGAGCAGAAAGACCCCTGAAGAACAGGACTGGATCTGTGCATTCCTCGACCATCCCTTCCTGTAAAAATGGTATCAGCTTTACTGCACTTCAGTCCAGCCACCCTCATTCCATAGAAATCTCCATAGCTTTGTGGGGCAGGATGAACCAATCACACAGCAGAACATACTGCCTTAGATGGTATATTTGAGATCTCAGAAGAGATCTATACACATGGTATGAGCTACATTGAGCTTTATGAGAGAGGACAGCAAGGGGAAGAATAGACATTATAAGAATTATCAACCCCCATTCTTCAGGGCAAAAGCTGATCACCATTTCTGGTCAGGAAGAAATGTTCCTGATAGTATAATACAATGCTGTACAAATAACAATCCTTACTGAACAACCTTCTTCCATCAGAGACTGCTACAAATTCTCCCCAAACTCATAAAAGGCCTGATTCTGATCTCACACATTTCACACTGGTTTAACTGTATTTGCTTCTATGACATTCTTCTGATTTTACAGTGGTATAATCAGGCCTAGAATAATGTTTCCTGAGTAAAGCTCTGCTCCATCTTTAATAGACGGGCACCTCCAGGAAGCTACTGCTTTTTAAAAAAAAAAAAAATTTTTGGTCCTTGGTTGGATGTTTAAGACAAGTTCACTCTCTTGCAAAATGTGTGGTTCCAGGGAGGATAACTTCAATGTCCAAGTAAAGACCTATTTTACTGAACAAAATAAAGCATGAAGAATTCAATAAAATATATGTGTATATGTACACCCCACTGTAGAAAACGTACATCTGTTTGAGCAGAGTACCATTATGTTAAAACCAGCTACACCAGGCATCAGTGGACACTTTTTCAACTCAAGAGGCAAGAGGCAATGCTTTCCTATTGCATACTAATAATTCCTACTGATGTACTGAATCTGGTTCTCCATTAACCTGTGTAGTCCTTTATACCAGTGCAAAGTGAGTGTTAAGCGGGTGTAAAAGGCTGTCACACCAAGATGGGAGTATTTGTATACCCACTTAACACTCACTTTGCACCTGTATAAAGGACCACGCAAGCTGTCAGAGCAATGGAGAGTCAGGCCTTCTTTGTGCCTTGTAAAGGTTTGTTTTATATTTGTATATAGAGTTACAAGAATTGTGATTGGTTCAGGTATCTATACCTGACTGCAGTGTTTGCTATTGCCCTTGGACCAAAGACCAGATCTATGTCGGTGCTTATATGAATCAGAATGTACTTATATGGTCCTCATCACCCTGGTATCTGAGCACTTATAACATCTATGTAAAAAAGGGAATAGTCCATCTATCACACATCTCTGACACGCCATACCTCTGTTCCTTCTGATGGTGCTTTCCGGTGTTTTCTGATATTATTTCTCATGCATACAGCCCAACATACGTAATCAAATAAAAAACCAGAGGTTAATAATGATTGATACTGATAAGATTAAAAGGGAATAAAGTACATTCAAAAGAATGTTTTTATCTTTAAGCAATATTCTACTTCCATGACCTTGAACACGATCAATATTTCCCTGGTATATACCTCAGGGGCCAGATCTTCAGGTGAAGCCATGCCTGTTTACACCAGCTGTGGATCTGGTCCAATATATACAGAGAAGAAAGGGGAATGTGATCCCTTTTTTGTAAAGTGTTTCATGAGTCTCAGACAAAATTAATGGTTCTGTTCGCTTTAATTCAATATTTTTATTCAGTATTCAGCCAGCTTCTGGTCCCCTTTCTCACCTTCTGCAGCACCTTCCCATGTGAGCTGTCCCACAGAAATAATTTTTGGTTTTTTGTTGCTGTTGTTTTCAGTTGTAAGGTATAAATAAACAATTGGTGATGAAATCACTTTAGCATATTTAAAGTAGCCTCCGGAGAAATGCTCCTCAGCCTAGAGATGAGGGATTCTCTTCCACTCCTCACGCTACATTTACCCAGTGCTCAGGCCAGGTCTGGGTTTCAAGCTGAATAATGTATAGCATTATTTGGGTTAACATTGCCTGTTTCATGTATAGATGATCCCCACTCCCATAGTCCATTGGTTACTGTTCATACTGCAATCTCATATGGCATGGAGGAAGTGAGAGGGTGCAGTTCCTCTCCTATTTCTGGAGTGTCTCTCTCCCAACCCCACCCACTTTTCTCTGCACAACTGAATCAAACTTCCCTAAAAATTTAGGTTTATCGTGGAAACAAAAAACTGCAGTGCTAAACTATAATGCTAGACAACTCCATTTTTATTTATAGGCTTGATGGTGGTTGATTCAGGAGTGTGTGAACCCTAGGTCCTAATCTGGAAATGCACTGTAACTTCTCTGTCAAATTAACTTCTCAGTGTAACTTCTCAATGCAAATTAAAGTTCTTTAATATATATTTTAGCAATGTGGCAACAATTTTTAAAAAAGTCAAAATATGGATTATTATAGCTAATCATTGGGCATGTTCACATATATTTTACACTTAGTAAATTACCCAAAATGCAATTGAATTCCGCAGCTAATTAACAATGAAGAATGTTAAACACATTTTAGGTAAATTTAAATGCAGGTTAGAAAACTCTCTGTAAACAATTAAACTGCAGTTTTATGATGACACAAAATTTAGTAATGAGGCTTCATATTTGTCTCTAACATGCAATAGATTTGAAATAAACCCCATTTCATGTCAGAAAAAAGCAAAGCCTGAATTGACAATGCAGCAGAGAATTTATTTTTTCCCTTTTCTCCTTAGCTGAAGTTATTATCACAACTGCTAGAGAATTTGTGAGATTGGGAGATAAGAATCATAATGATCCATTGGGGACTCGTCAATCACAGCAAACTGCTACCAGAATCGAAATTGCATCTGCATTTGAATTAGCAACATTACTCGCCAATTTAGTTCAGAGTGAACATTTTTCCATTGAAGATGGAATTAAATTAGAAAATGAGTGAGTCTTTAATTTCCAGATTATAAATCACTGAAAATAATTCAACTCCTGTACCTTAAGGCCAATTACATTATCCTAAGCGACATTTTATCTCACAACCTTCCAAGTGATTTCATGATGGGGAACCATCACACAAATCAGTTTTGCTCTAGTAGCAAGAAATATATCTACCCACAGAGTTGCACATAAAATGCTAAGAACAGTTTTAATGCTGAAGCTTATTTTACATGAAATTTGATTGTCTGTTTGATAGCATATTTTTGTATATTAATGAACTGATGTATAGAACAGAAATGGTCGAGCAAAGTGTCCAATTCAGGTATAAGATTTAGAAAAGTTAGCCTGACATGAGTGACTTGTTTAATTTTTGCCTCCACTACATCGCATCACTGTGAAGTGCCTGCGATGAGAGGAAAGATGTAAATGATGGAGAGATTTAAAATCCCTGGCCAAAGAAAGCCTTTAGAATTCTCCTAAAAGCATGAGTTATCAAAACTTCAGGACCTATAGGAACGTAAAACAAGATCTGAGTGTTTTAGAATAAAGGTCTTTAAATGGAAATATTACTAGGTGGAAGCATTATTCTCCTACATGGGTGTGTGTATTCTCTAGTCTTTGTTTGTAAAGAAAGATTGTGTTCCATTCACAAATCTGCTGGTATGTAATTTGAACAGAAGGAAGCATGATATAGAACCATAGTACTTACAGATGGATGATGGATCTGGTCCCCCAGATTATTGGTTCATCCCTCCAGAGACTTTGCTGGCAGGGAGAATTTTAGATGAGTAAGAACTGTAAACCTCAGAGAGAGATTTTTGTTTTGTTTCTGTTTATTTGTTTTGCTGGACCTCCTGTGAACTTTCTTTCCAGCTGCTCAGACCCTGGCCCTGCCAAACTCAAAAATTCATTTCCAAAGTTCAAGTGGTTTCCGGTCTCTTCTCCAAGCATGTCAAGAGACTCCTCAGGGATGAGGCAGCTGGAGGTTTTGAGAAGCAGTGGCAAATTGTGGTGTTTGACACTTGGGATGTTGAGGATGGAGATTTGTGTGTTTTGTATCCAGGAACCTGAGAGGTTCTTTGAAGCAAAGACATATAGGACTGGAAGGATCTTGATAGCTCATCTAGTCCAGTCCCCTGCACTGAGGCAGGCCTAAGTATTATCCTGACTATACCTGACACAAAGAAGTCATTTCCCCTTCCCTCTTCCTCACGGGGAGGGGTGAAGTGATTTTTTTTTAAGTGGACTTTTACTTCCAGGCCAAACAGTACACAGAGCAGCTCAGGAATGGCTGTACAAAGGTGACCTTTGTACTCAACCAATTCCAAGCTCACTGTGTGCCAGTTTGGTCCTGAGGGATAAATGAGATCAGCCTGAAGCGCAATTCTGCGGCAAATTCTGCAGCCACAGGATAGTGGAAAACATTACCACAGCTCTTATTTTTAAAGTTACTATTAAACTAGTAGTTTTCTGTTGTCTGTGCATTAGCAACACAAAACGAAGGACTGTGGTTGAGTGGGAGTGAAGTTTCTATTCCTGACTTTGTCACAGACTTCTTGTGTGGCCTTTACTGTTCTGTCCCTCAGTTTTCCTATCTGTAAAAATGGGATACAAAAAGCCAGCTGTCTCCAGGGCTGCTGTGAAACACTTTGAGATTCCAAAGTAGAAGTTGCTGTAGAAAAAGAGAAATGTCACAAAGTAAAGAAGCCTAAAGTTAAATAATATTAAAAGTTAGTTCTGTACAGGCCTGTTACTTACATCATGGCACAAAAGTTGGGATCAACTGGGGCTCTTTTTCTGTCACATCCTAGAATTTTGTTTACCTGTGGCTGAGAGCAAGGCATTCTTAGCTGAAGCCCCTGTGCCTCTGAAACTTACTCCTTGTGACTATCTGCCAGAGCCTGTTTGACAAGCCCTAGATCATGCTTCAAGCTGCTTTTGTTCCTTCAGGCTTCTGAGTGAAACATAAATATTTTTATGTAGTAGGATATTTATGGAAGGTGAGGTATTCCTGAGGAGTGAGTTACTCCTGGCTTATTGAGATGACAATGAATTTAGGAAAAAACATCTTTTATACTATATGGAAAACATCTACCTACATCTGTGCTAGGTGTTATATATGCCAATTAATAAATAAATTATAACCACAGCTCACTGAAATTGTCCCTGCCTGGTTTTCCATGACATCAGGGTACTGCTACATTATTATCCTCCTTGAACTCCTAGCTGCTTTTCACACTATCAATCACAATCTCCTCCTTAAAATCTTGTCCACCTTCAGCTTTCACAATTCTATTCTCTCCTGATTCTCCTCTTAACTCTCTAGTGATTTATTCAGCATCTCTTCCAATGACCTCTTCATCTCTCAGACAAGTCTTGGTCATTGGCCAACTCTTCTCCCTACAAAACCTTTCTATAGGTGACTTCAGCCATTCTCATGATTCAGGTATTATCTCTGTGCTGATGAGTCACAAATCTGCCTCTCCATTGTAACTTGGCTCCCTCCATCCAATAGCACATCTCAGCCTATCTCTGTGATATCTCCTCTTGGATGTCTCTAGGGCTTTATCATGCCAAATGTGATTAACTTGCCATCCCTTCCAAACCCTTCCCTCTCCCTACCTTCTCCATCAATGCTGAAAACATTAACTTCCCTGTCATTCATTCCCATAATCTAGGTGACCTGTTTGACTCTGTCTTCTCTTTAGACCCAGATATCCAGACCATGTCCAAATGTTGGTTTCTTTCCCCATAATAATTGGTCTGTCCTCTGTGTCTACACCACTGTCAGCCTCACATCATCTCCTCATTTTGACTACCCCAACGTCCCTATCTATTGTCTCCTTGACACCCATCTCAATCTTCCTCACATCCTTTTATAATGCTAGTTAGAGCATTCTCTTGGCCTGTCATTCTGACAATGTCATGTCAAGTCCCTCCACTCACTTCCCATTTCCATTACCATACAAGTACGCTTCTGACCCTTACTTCTAAGGCCCTTCACAATTTAGCATCTATCTACTTACGTGCTCTTTTATCTTACCATATCACCACTCCATCACTTCTACTCCACCAGTTATGCCAGTCTTCATCACCCATTTATCTGCTTCTCCTTTAAGCACCTTCACACTAGTGCTGTGAAAATAATAGATTTTTTGATTCACTGGCAATTCTCCCTCCAAACATTTTTTTAAATTATTTTTGCTCACATCAAAAATGACATTTTTTAAAAAAATGTTTGGCAAATCTAGAAGTTTAAAAAAAAAAAGCTGTTTCAGGTCAAATGACGTTTTGTTTGACATGAAATGAAATGTTTCATTTTGAGCATTTTTAATGCTTTTTAATTTTAAAAAATAAAATTCAGTGAATTTGTGGAATGTTTTGTGGTGTTGTAGCATTTGCATTTGTTGCTAAAAACAAGTTTCAGTCCAAAAATTTCATCCAGCTCTACTGCACACCTCTTTCCATCTACCTCTTATGCATGGTACAGACCTTCCACTTTCACTATGGTGCCTGTGGGAGCTGACTAACTGGTTACAACTAGGTAGAAAGTCAGAAGGGATTTATTATATTTCTATATTTCTCTTCTTTGTTTATATAATATATTACTAAATATATGGGGCGGGGGGGAATAACATATCCAGTATTACCTAGTGGTACACATATCTAACCTATGTAAATACATATTCTCATTAGTTTCTCTTATCTTTCTTCCCTCACTCCTTCTGTGTGTTTCTTACATCTATTTGTTACATTGTATCCTTATTAGATAGTCTCTGTCCCAAATACCATACTATCTTTGACTGTTTTGTGCAGCACCTACAACAATGGGACCACAATCCAGAATCAGAGCTTCCTGATACTAATGTAAAAGGTTTGCTCTAATAAGACAATATGTTATTTTTTTATTGAATGTCCAGTGGATATTCACAACTTCGGATACATTTATATGGGTTGGCTACATTTTGGATTGCAAATCACTGTTAAGTTGCACAAAAATATTACTATATATTTGCAAATGTATATGTTGTATTTGGTGTGACCCAGTGTGCCTGGAGCAGCCCTCACTGGAAATACCGAGGTCAGGGTAGGCTGCAAAAGGGAGAGCAGATTCTCCTGAGACTGGTGGGTAACACTGAAGTTAAACTCCCCAACCAGTTACAAACTGTGCATCTGATCCCCCCACATTGATTATCAAGAAGCAAAAATAGAAATCACAGAGCCCTCTCTATTGCAGTCCAGTTCTCTGGCTCCTAAGCAGCACCTAGGTCCCCTACAGTGAGAAGTTATTTTAAAAACTCTGCTTAAATGTACAAAATGTTCTTCTAATCCCAAAGGGTCAGCCACGTTACCAGGTCAGTATAGTTTGGATCTTACCCAAAATACCACACTGCCAGCCAATCCTTTAGTGTATAAAACAAAAGGTTTATTATTATTTAAAAGAAAGGACAAGAGAGATGTTAAATGGTAAAACAGTCACATACATACAAAGACTTCAAAGTCCATATATCATGTTTCTAGCAGTATTGGTGAGTTTGCTGGCTTGAAAGTCCCTCTGGAACACATCCACAGTCCTTTGTTCAGAGCTTCAGTTTGTAGCAAAGTTCCTCCAGAGATAAGAAGCGGGGTTA
Organism: Gopherus evgoodei; assembly: GCF_007399415.2. Lineage (NCBI taxonomy): Eukaryota > Metazoa > Chordata > Testudines > Testudinidae > Gopherus > Gopherus evgoodei. The sequence goes on along the minus strand of NC_044328.1, from coordinate 20,581,704 downwards.
AATACAAAATGGAGAAGATGCAGCTGTCTTTTATAGTCTTTTCCAATACGGCCTGTGCTTCCTTTGTTTCAGATACAAGCTGCACAGCACATGGCATTGAAGCCTTTTCTGTCCATAGGCATGTCCCTGCATGCCTTTCTGAGTCACTAGGTGCACCCCTTGCCTTCTCTCAATGGGTCAGTTGTATAGCTGATGGTCCTTAATGGGCCATCAAGAAGGCTAGGCAGTGCTGATGCCAAACTGTCTTGGGGTGTCACTCAGAAGCATTGCACAAGTTTGAAATACAGACATACCTGCATATCTATAGTTCATAATACAAAGATGATACAAACATATAAACAAGATCATTGTATCTGGCAAATTATAACATTTTTTCAGATATCTTACATGGCATATCTGGCATAACTCACTGCAATTTTACAATAATATCCTAAAGTGTCCCCCGGATTCCATACAGTGTCGCTCTTAGTTGCCATATTCTGGAATAAATAAACAATTGGGAACCAATTTTCAAAGCTGTATGTGTTACCTCAGTGCTTTATACTGCAGCATTTGACGTCGTTGGCCCCAAGAAAGGAAGAGAGGCAATGGTGAGGCGATATGAATTTTAGTTGGAATACTCTGTGTCTCTGCACACATGCAAAATGCAAGACAGGACAACTCAGCTAAAAGGGCACAGAAACATCTAGAACTAGGGTGCAGCAGTTACTAGACGTACGCAATAACTGTTTCTCAGCTGTACAGGCAGTTTTCATTATGGGTTAGCCACCTGGTAGATCACACGCTCAGAGAACTGAGCCAATCAGAATTAAAGTCAGCCCATCTGACTCAACAACTGATCCAGGCAGATATGTCTGTTATGAGGGCTGGATCCCAATGCCTATACCGTTTTGGATAAACATGAGTGCTACTGCAGCTTTATTTACTATGAAATCCCTCCATTAGGATAATGCATGATCCACTGTGGTGTGTTTTTATAGATCTAGAGGAAGAGCTGGGAGTAGAGTTGCCAACCCTCCTGGATGGGCCAGGAGTCTACCAGAATCAGCATCAATCTCCCGGTAACTATTGAAAGCATTCCAAGATTTTAATAGGCTGCTAAAAGTCCATTTGGCTGTGCAGCAGGGCTAAGACAGGCTCCCTACATGCCCTGGCTCCGTGCGGCTCCTGGAAATGGCAGCATGTCCAGCTTCTAGGTGCAAGGGTGGCCAGGGGGTCTCCGTGTGCTGCCCTTCCCGCAGTGCCGACTTCACAGCTCCCATTGGCCAGGAACCACAGCCAATAGGAGCTGCCAGGGTGGTGCCTGCAGGCACGGGCAGTGTGTGAAGCCACCTGGCAGCCCCTGAGCCTAGGTGCTAGAGGGACATGTTGCAGATTCCCAGCAGTCATCTGAGGTAAGCGCTGCCCAGTTGGAGCCTGCACTTCTCACCCCCTCCCACACCCCAACCTCCTGCCCCAGCCTGAGCCCCCTCCTGGAGCCCGCACCCCTCACCCCATCCTGCACCCTAACCTCCTGCCCCAGCCTGAATCCCCACCTGTACCCAAACTCCTTCCCAAAGCCCACACCCTGAACCCACTTCCATACCCCAACTCCCTTCCCCAGTCATGAGCCCCCTCCTGCAACTCAAAGCTCTCATCCCCAGCCCCATTCCAGAGCCTGCACCCCCAACTGGAGTCATCACACACTGCACCCTAACTCCTTGTCCAAGCCCTAACTCCTAGGGCCCACCTCCCTCTTGCACCCTAATCCCCTGCCCCAGCCCCGAGCCCCCTCCCACATTTCAAACCCCTTGGTCCCAGCCCAGAGCTCCTTCCTGCGCCCCAAACCCTCATCCCCAGCCCTACCCCAGAGCCTGCATTCCCAGCCAGAGCCCTCACCACCTCGCATACCCCAAACCCTGCCCAGCCCAGTGAAAGTGAGTGAGACTGGGGAGACCGAGGGATGGAGGAAGCAGGGATGGAATGAACAGGGGTGAGGCCTTGGGGAAGGGGAGGGGTGTGGAGTGAGTATGCTTGGTTTTGTGCGATTAGAAAGTTGGCAACCCTAATTGGGAGGGAAGCATTTGTTACCCCTCGAGACTATGAAGCCTAAAAAAAATTATATTTAGATATTAGCTAACTTCTTTAAACTGGGATTTTGTCTCCGTTAAAAAGACAATGGGACACAGCTCAGTGAAGGTTTGTAAATTCTTTCTTGACTGAGCTGGGCTTATGGGGGGAAATAGTGTCCTATAGAATTAGAGCCTTACAGAGATCCAGCGAATGGATATTCTATACGCTGATCCCAAAATCTGTACCATTTTGGATACAGGCTACAGATTTCTGTTTCACCAGTAACTGAGGACCAGTCAGCAGTTAAATATGACCATTCAATACTGCTAAATGTAAATGTATACAACTAGGAACAAGGAATATAGGCCATACTTCTAGAATGGGGCTCCTATCATGTGAAGCAGTGACTCTAAAGAGGGGGATTGCAATGGTTAATCAGTTGAACATGAGCTCCCAATGTGACAAACAAGCTAATGGGATTCAGAAACAGGGGAATCTTGGGTAGGAGTAGGGAGGTTATTATACCTTTGTATCTGGCACTGCTGTGACTGCTACTGGAATACAGTAGAACCTCAGAGTTTTGAACACCAGAATTAGGAACTGACCAGTCAACCACACACCTTATTTGGAACCAACTCCCAGTCCAATCAGGCAGCAGCAGAGACCAAAAGAAAAAGAAAAAAAAAAAAAAGCAGCAGCAGCAAATATGGTATAGTACTGTGTTAAACATAAACTACTACCAAAAAAGGGAAAGCAGCATTTTTCTTCTGCATAGTAAAGTTTCAAAGCTGTATTAAGTTAATGTTCAGTTGTAAACTTTTGAAAGAACCACCATAATGTTTTCTTCAGGGTTACTAACATTTCAGAGTTACAAACACCCTCCATTCCCGATATGTTTGTAACTCTGAGGTTCTACTGTACTGTGTTGAGTTCTGGTGCCCACAATTCAGGAAGGATATTGATAAATTGGAGATGATTCAGAGAGGAGTCACAAGAATTAAAAAACATGCTTTATAATGATAAGACTCAAAGAGCTCAATCTAGTTATCTTAACAAAGGAGGTTAAGGTATGACTTGAATACAGTCTATAAGTGTCTACATAGGGAACAAATATTTAACAATGGGCTCTTTTGTATATCAGAGAAAGGTATAACATGACCCAATGGTGAAGCTGGAAAAATTCACGCTGGAAATCAGGCATAAATTTTTGACAGTGATGGCAATTAACCAATTGAACAATTTACCAATGTTGAGGTGGGTGCTCTGACAATTTTTAAATCAAAATGGGATGTTTTTCTAAAAGATACACTCTAGGAATTTTTTAGGGGAAGTTGTTTGGCCTGTGTTACACAAGAGGTCAGACTAGATGACCACAATGGTCCCTTCTGGCCTGGGAATCTATGAATTATTGAAAACCCAAGGGCTGGAATGCTGCTAGTTGTGGAGATCCCCAGACTGATTGTTTGCTGATGGGGTTCTGAAATGTTAGGAAAAGAACTGAGATTCTGCCATTCTTCTCAAGCTCAGAAGTGTCCAGGGGGACACAGTACATATTATGGCTACACTACAGAGACTGAGAAATCATCTCTGAGAAGAGATCAAAGGAGAATATGTTTATATGTATGTGCCAAAGTATAGAAGTGTGGAATGTTATGTTGAACTCTTATATTTGAATATATGTAACAGCAACAAGATGAGAGAGTCTGCATAAGGAACAGCAGTAGATATACTGCCGAGCAGCTTTTGTTTGAGCATATTCATAGTATTCCAAATATGATTTACAATGTTTTATACTAATTACAGTGTTTTCTCTGTGTATTAAATGTTTGCTTACTAAGAAACTGTATGGTATCTCTCTGAAGTTTAACTCTGTATCTAATGCTTTCTGAAAGGGGCTAAAAATACAGAATTGAAGCCTGTGCTTCAGCCAAGAATTAACTTGAGGTTAAAGAAGAAGAGGTGTGTAATAGTTATACATTACATTTACTCAGCATCCCTGTACCCTTACTTTTTGGATGATTATATTTTCTCTCTGACAGACAATTTTCTGGAGTCCCATTCAAAACCAAAATGAACTGCACCCTTCTATCTTACCCTCTCATCCCTCTTAACCAAACATTTTGACCAATGTTCCTTTCATTTGTCATGCTTTGGAGATTGTACCTAAAATTCAGCAATTCCAAGACAATTGCAATCTGAATAAAGTTTCAGAGCTGGCCTTATTTTCCTTTTGTTCTGTAGTAATATATCATTATTCTATTCATTTAAATTCTGGAAGGTAGCAAAATAACGATAAATATGGGAGTGTTACATTTAATTGAACATGTAACACAGAGTTGCTGTTTCTGAAGGTATTTTGTCCCCTTTGCTTTCAGCACATTTAATTATGTATGAGCTCTTAAAAAAAGCTCAAATAATATGAGATGTCTACTAGGAGAGGAGATTTGAAGATGATAAACGTTATTTAGAATCACCATGATATGATTCATATTGTGATGTGATTGGGAACAATATTAAAACCCACCAAGGCTATTATACCTAAATTTTTGTTTCAATTCATGCAATATTGCTGCTGCTTAATATGATTTCTATTTACTTCTTTCCATTGTTAGTGTTTTATTGAGGTTGTGTTGGTTTTATCCAACTAATCTCTACTAAAAATGGAGGTCAGGAGATCCAAAGCATTGGCAAAAGCATGTCTCCATTATATTTTACTTGGTAAGAATTCACTTGAAAACCCTCACTCTAAAATAAACTCGCTTTCTGCACCATTCTTCAGTTACAATATTTCTACCTGCACAAACCCTGACAGCTTGATATTTAAAAGCTATATAAACTCTCATCATCTAATTTTATATTCCCTTTTTTTAAAAAGAGGCATTGGATTTTGTTTAAAGCCATGGTGAATGTGTTTATCGAAAGGTTTAGAATCAACTTATCTCTGCCATCAATAAAAAATTGAATTTTAAAGGTTATTTTAATCCTAACTTAAATGCATGCACTACTACTATTAATGACAATGACAGCAGGTCATTAATTTGTGTTCTTGTGTTGAGGTTGAGGCAAGAAATCCTGTTATACCCTTGCTAGAATACAATTTGGCAACACAGGATATTGTAAAAGCTTTATAAATCTTATATCTCTATTTCTCCTTGTAGTCTGGTCTGGGGAGTAATGAAAAAGAGTGATACATAAATTTACCTACCAACCGGGGTATGCTTTCTCTCTTGAATGCCCACGTATAACTCCCATTAACATTTGTGGAAAATATACATGCATGTCAAAGGGGAGAACAGGCTGCCAGTTATCCAAGGTGCAGAATATGAACAGAACTGTACTCATTTTAGTAGCTAACTAATCAATTCTAGATCATATTTACTTAGGTTTAAGTTGTGCATTGAACTGAAAATAAATACATAAAAATAACTAGCTAAACCACACATTAAAAAACTAAAATTCAGAAATATGTCTTACATCTTTAGATTTCATGCTTGGATAGTCCTATTAACAGTTTTTAAAAATAACCGTTATTGCAGCACTCTTCTCTGCAAGTTCATAAACATGTTATCGGATACGTGATTGAAATCTGACAAAAAAAAAACCCACGATGTTTTATAATAATGTCCTGCAGCAAAAGTATGGCACCAATAACTAAACAACACTTTATCACCTTTGCCACTCTCAACAGCTCCCATTAATACTGAGATCGTAGTGTTAGGACTTCTATTCCCCAGCTGACCGCGTTAGTGACAGCCAGGGCTTAGGCAATGACATTGAAAAATATTTGCAGTGACACAGCCACAAATCACTGCAAGACAAGTTTAAAACTCAATATTCACTAAACTTGCATCTGTTCTTTTCTTGTTAGAACATCTACAACACAATGATTATAGGCTAAATTCCTTAAAGTATTAAAACACTGATGGAAAGTGAAACAAAATATTGGTTGATAAAAACTAAATGCTCAGAGGGGCCTCTGTCAAGTCATTTATACATGAAAGCTCTCATCTGAGCAGTAATATAGTCATGTAGACATTCTGATGATGAAATATTTTTTGATCTTAGGAGTTTAGTGTGTGTGGAATGCATATAGCAGGTGAACACAAGCATCTGAAAATCACATTTTCTTTGGGGTTCACTAAACACTCTACTCTTACCATTATTGATTTTTATTTTCATCTCTCCCAGGGAACTCAAGGTGATGCTTGACTACTTAGCAAAGGCCACAAGTTTCTATAGGTCAAAAGTGGTTAGAATCTTCCACAAAAGAGGTGTTTCTACCTCAAACATAAAACTTTTATGGAATTAAGGACCATAATTTGCCTTTGATTCCTATGCAAAATGGGCACTGATGCCAACAGAAGTGTACATGAAACACGGGCAAGATATTACTTTGTTTTAAAGTGTTGCCAAATATAGCTTAAAGAAGGGACAGACAGAATTTTATAGGTGTTAAACATCTGAAATCATAGTAAATATAACATACCAGGATACGTAAGCATATGGGAATTCTATAAACAAGGGGCCCTATTCTGAGTGTGCGCTATTTGCTGACTGGGCAGATCTGACTCAGGGTATCCACAATGTGAAAGAACATTAGTGTAGTATATAGGAATTTGGTAGTATACATTTGTAAACCCCCTAGAACAGTGATTCTCAACAGGGGTAAACATATTCCTGGGGATACTCAGAGGTCTTCTAAGGGGTACGTCAACTCATCTAGATATTTGCCTAGTTTTACAACAAGCTACATAAAAAGCACTAGCGAAGTCAGTACAAACTGAAATTCCATACAATGGCTTGTTTATACTGCTCTGTATACTATACACTGAAATGTAAGTACAATATTTGTATTCCAATTGATTTATTTTATAACTACATGGTAAAAATGAGAAAGTAAGCAATAAGTAATAGCGTGCTGTGACACTTTTGTCATTTTATGTCTGATTTTGTAAGCAAGTAGTTAAGTGAGGTAAAACTTGGAGGTACATAAGGCAAATCAGACTCCTGAAAGGGGTACAATCTTCTGGAAAGGTTGAGAGCCACTGTGGGTCTCCCTATCTTCTGAACCTAACAGAGCAGCAGTGCATGTATATATATAGCTAGGCCTTGTATGTTTGTAGTTAGTAAAAAAGGATTATTTGGGACCCAGTTGGGTCTGTGTGGTTTCCTCACGTTCTTGGTATTGTGTAAAAAGCAAAGACACAGTGGTGAGCAAACTAAAGGATGGAGGAACTGGTTGGCTCTGGAGACTAGAAATGGATTATGGAACTTTTCATCTTTAGTTCAAATTTAGTTTAGGTCAGAAGGGACTAAAATTGTAACCAAAGTGTGACAGACAATGCACTAAAACTTTCATGAACATATATTTGATTTTTAATCAATTTTCTTCTATATGTTTCCTTTCCATGAAAATTCAAACAGACAAATTTCCTGGCCTGAATGTTTTCAGAAACCGCAAAGTTTAGGAACATACTGGATCCTGTTCAAGGAAAGAAAATGACAAATTCTTACCAGGAAGTTTTTGCACTAGACACCTGATTCTATGTGTCACGCTCATTCAGCCAGACATAAATATACCAGTGGAGGGTTTAGTCCCCCTCAAAATGGTTGTGAGAAAAGGGAATGTCTGGCTGGCCAGCCTGGTCTAGGAGCTCAGGATCAGTGCTAGAGATGACATGTTTCTGGGTTTCTAACTCTAGTCTCTTACTGTCGGTAACACTGCTGACAACTGAAGATTCATCACCAAAGAGTACAAATATTAACTGAAATCATTTAACAACACTTGGGTCACTAAATATGGATGTTGTTTGGCAAATTGATTATGTACTTAATGCAACCTTCAAATTGGCACTATGCAGCACTAGTTAGCTGTTCATTTTCAGCAAGATACAGTAAAAGGGCAATATGAAGTGTAAGGGATGCAGCAAAGAAAAATTCTGGCTTTTTCACCACCAGCTACAAAACCCTGCAAAAAGATAGCTGCATCAGAAGTTGTTGGAATTCAGTTGAAACAGCAGGTAAACAAACTGGGACAACAGGCTCATCGATGGCTGTTAGTGAACAGTGGCAATCATCATCTCCTTATGTTATGAGCCACACATTGTAAGTCAATTAATTGTCCCATCTTTCCGAAATATGATGTTTGGTACTCAAGTATACCCCACAGTCTGCTGCTGTGTGAGTCATTCTTCAGCTAGTCTGAAGTGTACATAAAATAGGACACACCAATTACTAGCTAGAGAAAAGGATATTGATAGATCAGGGGTCGGCAACCTTTTGGAAGTGGTGTGCCGAGTCTTCATTTATTCACTCTAAAGTAAGGTTTCATGTGCCAGTAATACATTTTAACATTTTTAGAAGTTCTCATTTCAGTAAGTCTATAATATGTAACTAAACTATTGATGTGTGTAAAGTAAATAAGGTTTTTAAAATGTTTAAGAAGCCTCATTGAAAATTAAATTAAAATGCAGAGCAACCTGGACTAGTGGCCAGGACTTGGGCAGTGAGTGCCATTGAAAAGCAGCTCGCCTTCCACTTTTGGCATGTGGGCCATAGGCTGCCTACCCCTGTGATAGATACTCTTTACAGGATTGATCAAGAGAAAGATTCCATGATTCTGATCACTTGCATAACTTCAGTCTCCTGAAACTAGCACAACTATTATTTAAGCCAAAGACACGGACTCTGTAGACCTGAATGTTGTGATGGTTGAACTCAAAGATCTAACTGACCTTTTCACTCTCTAATTTCTGTGATCCTCTGAGCCTTCATGGAAGTTCTGTTTTAAGAGAAATCCTTGAAAAATGGAGAGTTCTATGAGCTTTGCAGTAAAATATATAGAATATTTTCAATAGCTTTAGGGGGGAGGGTTGTGAGAAACCCAGCTTTTCTCATCCCAAATACAAAGCATTTTGTTCTTTACTCATATGTAAAAATCAAGACAAAAGATACATTTTAGCGGTTATACAGAATGCAATTGAAATGAGTAGATGGAGGGAAAAAAGATTCTTTACTACTATACGTGGTTTGTTATGACTGAATAAACTAAATATGCTTAATATTAAAGGTAATGATGCGACTGATTGAATGGTTTGACATTACTGCACATGAAATATCATTAATGAGGTCAGGATGGTTTTATATCAATATCACATCATAGACTACAGCAAATGAATATGTGGGGAAATGGTGATTATGCATTGGAGCCTTTCAGTATCATTTAAAACATATTTTTTAAATGATAGGCTAGTCAACATGAGTTGAAAAAACTATGGTCTTGCCTATACTTCAGAATAGGCCCAGTTCAGCTATCTGAGTAGCTGCTCCCATGCAGATCCTTATGTGTAGATGATGGCAAACCAGATTTGCACCCATTGGGCTAGATCAGTGTAAACCCTGCATGTCTTTGCTTTTACTTAGGGTTCGGCATCAACGCATATACACGGATTGCTAGCCGCCGATTGCTGAACAGGGATATTCCTGAGTTTAGACCAGGCTTAATCTACTTCATCAATATTTACTCAGGGCATCATCCACTGATCAGATTAAAATGATATTCACAGTAGAAAATTACACTCAAGTTTGAATGCAACATATAAGTCCACTGCTCACACTTTCTGCTTCCAGGGCCTCTCTGTATCTTTTCATCTCAATTTTCCTGCAGGGCAAGTTGTTACATAGAACACAACATGGCATTGTCTTATGTAGTAGCATTTTCACTTTGGATTCAAATATTTTGGGTTCAAATCCCATGCTAGAAGCCTAGTTATCTCCTGCTCACCTTGAGCCCAAACTTCTTTCACAAAGTATACCAAGTAGCGCTTACCAATGTGTGGCTGCTGTTCCAAAGCAGCATGCTCTAGAGAAGGTATGTGTGGCTACTAAAAATGAGGAAACCAGCGCTATACCACATTCTCCTCTGATGTCCATATAAAAACCTACCATAGGGAGAGCAACTCTACAGTAGGCATATTTTAGAAGGTAAATCTAGACACTGATGGGTTCTGGGCATAGAGCACTGCAGAACATCAACTGATGAGGAAGCATTGCAAGGTGCTGTATGAACAATTGTCTGTTGCTCTTTGCTCTTTGCTCACTGATATGCCTGTATAGACGCCATGGGGCAGGTTTCATAACTTTGAAACACCAGGCAGATTGTATGGACAGGTGCGAGACTCTGAGCTCCACACACATTCAGTCCATTCAGCTGGTGCACTGGTCACATGTGGTATTGACGCTCATATCATAATAATGGCAAGCTCACTGACAGGAACTGCCTCAAATTCTCTAACCATCAGTCTTGAATGGTTTGTTCCACTGTCCTTCAGCCAATTGCTTTGCTGGTACCCAATACGGAGATTACTTTAGCTAGCACTCCTGGTCTCACCTTTGTAGCTTGATTTTTGGGATGCTGTCAAAAAGAAAATCTTCAGGCATCTGCTTTTCTCTCTCCTTGGGCGGGAAGCAATGCTGCTAGCTGCACACACTGCAGGCTCCACTCATGCCCTGAACAATGTGGTTAGGAGAATAACAATTGTTCTTTTGTTTCAGTGAATTTTAGCTGCATCCTTTCCCTCTTACTGGTGGCAATGACTGAGCCACAGGACTTAAGTTTAACTAATGGTGAAACAAGACAGCAGCTTTCATTGGGCATTGAGGCTGCAAGGTTAAACTCGTTTTTGGGGTGAAAATGTCAAGCCAAGGTCCCATCTTTCCATTTCTACTGATCTTCCTGTAGCAAATGAAAGAGTTAAAGAACCCATGGCATATTATGAAAAGACTTAGGAAATATAGACAATGTCCTGAATAACATTTCCTTTCTCAGTGAGGCACCTAATATTCTAGTCTGCAGAAAAGGCTGAGCTCATAAATCCACATATGTCCATCCATCCAGATAGAGATACCACCCTCTTAACTTAAATATCATTATAGCAAAATACTTAGGGCTATACAGAGTATGAAAGGTGCCATACCCAGCTAAATTTAATTGGATTCTGTCTACCTATCTCCCTGCAAGGTTTCATTATTATGTATTTTTTTTTATTAGTTTATTTAAAAAAAACATATTGACCCAATCAACTCATTGTATAAAATGGATCACTACTGAGGAAAAATGTTCAAGAAGATGTTCTGAGATGGAGTCACCCTTCATGCATGAGATTGCCCCCAGAGCACCTTGCTTATACTGTAGGCTGTTGACATAAAGTCCGCAAAAGCTACAAGAAATAAGGCAGATCTGCCAGAGACAGTCAGAATGACCATGGTAATCAAGACGGTGAGTAATGGGCAGTCTATGACCAACCTGGACACACACAGATAGGACTATGGCAAGCATAGCAAGGAGCAGTCAGAATCTGGCACAGTGTTGGCCCAGCCTGGGACATGGCATGGACACCAGAGTCAGCGCAGAGATGATCATGCTTGGGAACAAAAGCCATGGGCATAGATGTCAATGGATATTTAAGAGAGGCCCATAAGTAACCCAAATCTATTAGAAGAAGCAAGCAAGCAATGGTAAAAGGAGTAGAACAAAATCACACCTGTGTACCAAACCACAGTGGAGCTAAGGAGTTTGTGGCTTATATATTCTCCATGACAGCAGATGAGGAGGGAAGTCATAAACACTAAAACAAAAGCTCAAACTAATAAGGGGAATGTCCTAACGATGGCTTGCTTTGCATAAAGCCTGCTTTCTTCCTCATGTAGCTAAACCTCTTCCCAGTTCAGCTCAGAACAACCAACCACATCATCTCCCCCAGTCATGGCCTGAGTGGGCTACTCACACTTGTCATTTTTTACTTTGAATTTAAGTTGGTACCAGTTTATAGAATCTAATTTAGAGCACTGGAGACCTGGGCTCAGTTCCCGACTCTGGCCTGCTGGGTGACCTTGGGCAAATCACTTCATCTCCCTCTGGCTCAATTTCCCCATTTGTAAAACGGAGACTAAGACCTCCATTTTAAAATACTTTGAGTTCTATTGAAGAAAAATGCTTGATATAAGAGCCAGGTATTATTATTAATTAGCCATTTCATTGAAAATTGAAATGTAAAATCTTCTTCCTTCCAGGAAACCACTGATAAAATCCAAGGCTGACCAGAAAGGGGGAAAAAATAACCTCCCTAAACTTGTCATGTTTTAATTGGGCAGATAAATTAATTGGTGTTATATTTATGTTGTTGCAGGGTTATTTGATCAGACTTTGGAGTAAATGACTGATCTGTTTACTTACACATGTACTTTTAAAAGAATGTGAAAAGCATCCAAAGCATTGGATGATTACTCTGTTATTGAAGAGCAGTAAAAATCTTAATAAATAAAATAATACATAAATAAACTGAAATGACCAAACTGGTCTCTGGCTCCATTCAGATTGCATATACATTTGTGTTGCAAAGCAACTGGAAAGGGAAAATCCAGTAAATATTTTTAAAAGCCTATAAATTCATAGGACTGGAAGGGACCTCGAGAGGTCATTTGTCCAGTCCCCTGAACTCATGGCAGGACTAAATATTATCTAGATCAACCCTGACAGGTGTTTGTCTAACCTGCTCTTAAAAATCTCTAATGGTGGAGATTCCACAACCTCCCTAGGTAGTTTATTCCAGTGCTTGTCCACTCTCACAGGAAGTTTTTCCTAATGTCCAGTTTAAATTACCCTTGCTGCAATTTAAGTCCATTACTACTTGTCCTATCCTCAGAGGTTAAGGAGAAAAAATTTTCTCCCTCCTTCTCATAAAAATCTTTTAAGTACTTGAAAACTGTTATCATGTCCCCCTCAGTCTTCTCTTCTCCAGACTAAACAAACCTGATGTTTTCAATCTTCCCTCACAGGTCATGTTTTCTAGACCTTTGATCATTTTTGTTGCTCTTCTCTGGACTTTCTCCAATTTGTCTACATCTTTCCTGAAATGTGGCACCTACAACTGGACAAAATACTTTAGTTGAGGCCTAATCAGTGCAGAGTAGAGCAGAAGAATTACTTCTCAGTTCTTGCTTACACGGTTCCTGCTAATACATCCCAGAATGATGTTTGCTTTTTTTGAAACCGTGTTGCACTGTTGACTCATATGTAGCTCCTGATCCATTATGATCCCCAGATCCCTTTCCACAGTACTCCTTCCTAGGCAGTCATTCCCATTTTGTGTGTGTGAAACTGATTGTTCCTTCCTAAGTGGAGTACTTTGCATTTGTCCTTATTGAAGTTCATCCTATTTACTTCAGAAAATATATACCTATATTTTGATATAAATGCACAACTTTTAATTCATAACTATCGCTTTTTCTTTGGGGTTATTTGTAAGGGGATATGCTTGTCTGGATTAAGGCCAATATTTTTAAACCTGGGTGTCATAAAGTTAGACTCCCAGATCATATTTAGGCACCTATATAAAAGCAGCCTATTTTTCAAAGATCCTGAGTTCCAGAACCTTCCATTTTCTTCCCTGGGATTTATGGGTGCTCAACACTCCTGAAAATCAAGTCTAGTTTAGATGGCTAAATATGGATTTAGGAGCCTGACTCTAAGCATCCAGGTTTGAAAATTTTGGCGTAATATGACAGATTCATACAACAGCAAAGGGAGGAGAGAGATGAGCTATTTCTGTATATAATAACATTTACAAAAATTTTTTGATTAAACAGATGTTGCCCTTTACTAAAGAGCAACCTCCCTCATCTGCCCAATAACTGACATGCAATTGTTATATGTTTACATATATATTATATCACTGTGCATTAACATCAGGAATAAATTAGTTCCCACCCCATTCAAAACCAAGATTATATTTTCACTGGCATCTTTGAAATATAATGTTAGAAATGGTATCTTTTGCTTAATAAACATTTAGAACAGGAAATGCTGGTAAAATTCCTTGTAATTAAAAAAAGAGAAATGTAATAATTTGTCAAGCAAACACAAAAGGAACTGAGAAAAGTTGTTGACTCTATATATCCTTTGTACTATAGGATCCTTCTTTTCTCCGGTTTCTTTGCCAAGCCTTAAAAACTTTATAAGCTGTGTTTATGTAAAGCTGTTCCTGATATGCTCCAATAAGTGTGCTTTAGACACATTGTTAACATAAGGCCAAATCTGTAATACAGCATGGACAATTAAGTGCACAATTTTTGTATAAATGCAAAATCCCTCACTGTGAATTATTTAATTAATGCTCTACAGTTCATTTAATAGCGTTCTTTCAAAGGCCATTTCACTCACAGAAAACTAATTTCATTCTTCGGGTTGATTTAATTAGATTGTATGATATATGGTATTGCTAATTCAGTGGCTCTCTACGCAGTGTCTAGGCCGTTGCTCCTATTGTCGGCAATCTGTCAGCCCCATTTTTAACAGTATTGAAAAATTCAAGCTTTATTATTGCTCGCTCACTCTTTCTCTCCCATCAGGAGGAAAGTAATGAGCTTTTCTTCTTATGAGAGCAAGCAGAGAGTGTGGTGCCCTCAATGCTTCAGGCATGAAGCAGTATTAACAGCCTGATTCATGAGTTAAGTTTCTAACTGCCCATGGCTATTAGCACTCAGTCCTTTGGCTGTCATTTAGTTAAAAAGACTCTTCGGTTAATTCACTCTTTTAATGAGACTGTGCTATTCAACTAATGTATTTTACTGTATGAAAGGTCACACCAGGAAGCAAAACAGATTGGAGGGAATGTAGCGGGAAGCCTGGCTGTCAAGAAACAGTTCAAGCCTCGCAGGCATTTAGCAGTCACTGCGTCTGTAATAGGCTATGGAACTGATGGGCCTGTGTTCCCCTCAACAGTTGAGCACCATAAATCAAGGCTAAATAGAAAGTAGATTAATCAGAGCTACAGACAAAAAGAGCACGTGTTTCATTACCCATATAATCACTAACATGATTGCCAGACAAGCTAAGGAACTATACATAAGGCTGACAAAATATAGTTCAGTAGAGCACTGGAACTCAGTTCTGTTTAGCTGCTAACACTAAATCTTTTCATTAAGTAACAGCTCTCTGATTCTCTTGCCTGGGAAGGAGAAAAACCAATGATTCAAATTCTGGGGTGGGGGGAAATTCATGTAATAAGAACATTAAGTTACACCAAGTACCATGTCTATTTGTCCATATTCAGTGAAAAGAGTCACATGAGACAAGAGTACAGAGGTGTTTGCTTCCAATGACTCAACATTTCCAAAGAAGCGTGTGCCTCATCACAACTGGATAAATGAGATAGCTAATTCACAATTCTAAAATCTTCATATAAGTCCTCAATCAGTCAGATCCAATATACTCACCACTATTTCTTGATTTGATGTACCATTTCATTAGCTGCGTGAAACATGCCAATGCTTAATTTCTGATAGGACAGAGCTTCTCAGTTCAGTAATATTTTAATTTCTTTTTTTCGTTTGTGCTTTCCAACATAATTTCCTTATTGTAGTTCTTTCTTTATAGTCACATTTTTATATTATCTCTAATTGGCTACAACAGACGTATCCACATTAGATGACTTCTCCCTACTCAGATTAAGCAAAAAAAGTTTGGCAAGAACTGGCATTTTTACTTTAGTTTTTCTACCCGAGGCATCTAATTTGGAATGATTTTCTGAGTATTATTCATTCATTTACAAGTGCAAGAAATGAGAAGAGCCTCTGTTTTAACTACATGAGATCTCTCGATCTCTCTAGATGTTAAGCATTTGAATATCTTTGGTGTTTTGTTCATTTTTAATTAGTGTCATTGGTAGAAAAACATCAGCACTTTAGGGGCAAAAGTATATTATTTTTTAGAAATTGTAATTCCCTCAAACTACCATAAACAAATCATGCTGATATAAATTTCCCCAGCAACTTCCAAACAGGCCAACCGTATGTTTAATTACTAAACATCTGTTGCAAGGAACACCCCTAGCTTTTGCCGCACTAATATCACTGTATGAATTTTAAAAGCTGTCAGCAAGGGATCACAAAAGCTTTGGGAGCAAAGAGCTGCTCACTTTAACCCCTGAACCAGATAATCTAACAGTAATCCATTCAAAACTAATCAAACATTTACAGAACCGCACCAGCACTGAGGAAAACAATTCATCATCTTCATATGCTCATTACACTTCCAACATCTCAATCTACCTATGTAAATGAGACTGGGGATCTGACATCAGGTCCATGTACAGAAATTATAAACAAATATTCATCCATTATGCTGCTGAAATTTAACGGCTGAAGCACTAACAGTAGCTGAACTCCAAGCCCTGAGTATCAATTATTTATAAACCTAAAACTGACAGGACTGTCTAGGTGAATTAGTTGCATATGTCAAGCTTTGTTATAAATCCCAACCTACTGTAAAACTCATTTTCATAGAATGTATGTACAAGGCTGAAAATATATCAACAGTGCGGAATTAATAATTTAGAAGAATGGTACCATAAGGGAGCACCTAGAAACTGTGCTCTGCAATAGAGTTGATATTACAAATAAAAAAGTCAAATAAAATGAATTTCCCACAAGCAGAGAATCAAATAAAGTATTTTCTCTATAATTTTATTTTCAATTTCCAAAAAAACATATGGGTTGATACTTCCATTTTTAGGTATAGTAAGTATCATCCAAAGTTGTTGTATTTTTTCTTTGCTAAACTGTATACAAATTTTAGTTCTGTTGATGTACAGTTGATTGCATTTTTTTATATTATTATTATTACAGAATACAAAGAAGAAGGGAGAAGCGAAGGGGGAAAAGCAAAGCACTGTTTGCTATCAGTGGTATTGCCTACGATTGTTCAAGACACAAATATCATGAAGTACTGTGCTATGAGGTAATAAAGACAGTTAATCATGGACTAAATTCTGCCCTTTGATGCATGGGCTGTCCGCACATTGAAACAAATGGAAGTTGCACATGCTTCTCTGGTAGCAGAATCTGGCTATATGTTTCTGTCTGTCAGGAAAATGCTCTGATCTTAACTATTACTGGATATTGTAGGAATGATGTAATATAAGCAATTGTGAAATCTCTGTGATTTGCTTTAGAATATGAAGTGAATACAGATTCTACAGTGTATACAAAATCTGGCCCTCGCAAAATAGAGATGGGTCCAAAATCCAAACCCCCATATCCGAACACTCCTGAATTTTGGGAAAATCTTACACCTTATTTCTACAAAGGACCAAGCCAAAACCCCAGATCCAGACCATGCCAAGTTTCAGAGAAACTCAGATTGGATCTGAACTTTTCAGCTTGATCCCAAGTCTAAAAATAAACCATAGCTTTTATGTAATGATGCACTTAGTAAACTCAGAATCTGAGAGTTCAGTTCTCAAGTGCCTGAACATTATTAACCTGCCTTCTGCAACAGGATGGATATGTTATCTGTATGGTATTCAACAAGTCTTTCCACAAAACCTGTTTATGCAGTAATCAGGACTCTCCATATACTGGTGCTCATTTAAGACGTTATTTCAAATATAGACAAATATAGTCACTTTTTTGATCAAGTGTGGATGTTCTAAGTAAATAATTTGCACAGTATTATAAAAACATGAATAGACTTCATCAGAATTTAGTATATAGAGACCCTAATTCTGGAAGGTATTTAAGACACACGCAAGACTTTAAACTCTTGAGTAGTCCCTTGACTTCACTAGAATTACTTATAAGAACATAAGAATGGCCATATTGGGTCAGACCAATGGTCCATCTAGCCCACTATCCTATCTTCTGACAGTGGTGAATGCCAGATGCTTCAGAGGGAGTGAACAGAGAAGGGAAATCATCTAGTCCCAGCTTCTAGCAGTTGAAGGTTTAGAGATACCCAGAGCATGGGGTTGCATCTCTGACCATCTGGGCTAATAGCCACTGATGGACCTATCTTCCATGAACTTAACTAATTCTTTTTTTAACTCAGTTATAATTTTGGCTTTCACAATATACCCTGGCAATGATTCCAAAGGTTGACATGCACTGTGTGAAGAAGTACTTCCTTATGCTTGTTTTAAACCTGCAGCCTATTAATTTCATTGGGTGACCTCTGGTTCGTGTGTTCATGTGAAGGGGTAAATCGACTACTCCTTTTTTCCCTGCTATTCATGATTTTATAGACCTCTATCATATTCCCCCCTCGGTTGTCTCTTTTCAAAGTCCCAGTCTTTTTAATCTTTCTTCCTATGGAAGTATTTCCATACCCCTAGTAATTTTTGTTGCCCTTTTCTGTACTTTTTTCAATTCTAATATACCTTTTTTGAGATGGAGGAATCAGAACTACACACACAGTCCTCTGTGGATTTTTACAGTGGCATTATGATATTTTCTGTCTCATTATCTATCCCTTTCCTAATGGTTCCTAACATTCTATTAGCTTTTTTGACTGCTGCTGCACACTGAGTAGATGTTTTCAGAGAACTATCCACAATGACTCCTAGATCTTTCTCTAATGGTAACAGCGAATTTAGACCCCATCATTTTGCATGTATAGTTGAGATTGTTTTCCAATGTGCATTATTTTGCATTTATCCACACTGAATTTCGTTTGCCATTTTCTTGCCTAGTCACCCAGTTTTGTGAGATAAATCTCTAGCATCTGCTTTGAACTTAACTAACTTGAGTAATTTTGTATCATCTGCAAACTTTGTCATCTCACTATTTACTGTGAAGGCTGAAGAGGTCTTACATTATCCATTGCTTTATTATTATTTGCATGGGTTACTTGCTTTATGTATTCAAAATTATGTTCTAATAATAATAATAATAATAATAATAATTAATAATAATAATTCACTAAGGGTGAAATTCACAGCTGGGCAGAGTCCGATTTCGAGGCCTTTGCATCACTTAAGTCTTTCTAAAGTCCTCAAACTAGGGCGTCAATGGACTTTAATGGTGCATAAGCCTCATGCTGGCCCCCTAAACACTCTCAACAATAGGGTTGGGGTTCATTATCAGAGTAGAATAGGGAAGGTCATATTGTGTCTATCAGTGTTGTATCAGTTATGTGGATGAAGAACGTATCAGATTCTATTGCTGTAAAGTCAGAATTTTTCATGAGTATTACATTTAATTTTTGTTAGTTTTTGTGCTATTAGTTGGAAAATATTCCTGTATTCAAATGAATGAATATCTTTAATGTTTACCTTTCTAGTGAAATACTAAAACATTTACATCTTTTTTCTTCTCTGTTGGAAGAAAATAGCAAAGCTTCATTTGGGACGGGGGGGAAATTATGCTTTTAAAATCTTACAAAATCTATAACATGTAAGAAATGGGAATGCTACCACAAGCTATAAAAATAATTTGTCAGGGAATCAGCTGAATATTTGGTTGAAGTCTCTTAAGTGGAAGTGCTTTGTTATTATTCAACAATAATTAATGCAACATTAAAGAGTTCCAAGATAACTTGGAAGCATAAAGGGAATGGTGACTAATATATTTTTATACTTTCCTCTCTATTGTTTGCAATATCTTCTTATAAGCACGAAAATAACATTTATTTCCCAACTAATATTGACTTTTTCCATTTGGCAATCTGGTTTGCCCCCCTAGGCCCGTCATATTTCCCATAGAAGACAGACAAACATTGGAGTTGATTTTATAGTTCCTTGTGTGTCACTAACATATTTGATAATGTCATCAAGTTTTGGGAGCAGACTATGTTAGTTAACTTGTGGTCCCTCTGGTGACTGGATGTACATTGGTTCAGCCCATTAGAGACACAAAGGTCACCTGTGAATTTCAGATGTGGGTCCAGATTTGGATTCCAAATTCCCCAAAAGTATGGAACTCCTCAAATTGAGGATTTTGTCTTGGGCCTATTTATCAGTTTGTTTTGTTTGTAATTTCTAACAATATGGTGATTAGGTTGTTCCCCTCACTTGAGGGGCTCTACACTACTTGACAGTGTCCCTTTAATAAGAAGAAAAGTTATGACCATCAGTATAAACTGGAGTGTTTGTAGTGATTTTACCTTGAGATTTGTTTTCTGTTTATGGAAGATTTTGCAAAGTTTGGCTCATAAATGGTTAGTAATGACCCAACCCTTGCAGGTTCACTTGGAGTTTGAGTTTAACACAAATCTTCAAGCTCCCACAAAGCCTAATCCTGCCTCACCACTATAAGATTTGGACCCCTTCATTCTTACCTTAAATATCTTTTGTTGTTTATACCCAGAATTTGTTTGGACTGAAGAAAACAGATTGGGAAAGGGAGGTGTCCTAACTTCCAGACTGTGAAAGCAACCTAAACCCATGGATTCTGAGCTTTTGCAGCATGGATTAAGTTTTAAAAATCCAAATCAAAGTCATGCTGACTACTTCTGTGAGTTTAGCCCAATTTGTCCCATGGCTCTGGTTTTATGAGGGCTACAAGGTGCGTTTTGAAGGCAGTCAGTTGAGTGACGATTTTTTCCAAAATTTTAGCTCTGTAATTTCTTAAAAATTTTAGGCAGGACTGAGACTAGAGCAGAGAGTCTCTACTCATAAATGTGAAACTGGATTTGGAACCAAAAAAATGATGCAAAATGGAAAAAAATAATTGGCCATACTTGGTGATAACCCTTGAGTTATCTTTCTGGGTCAGTAAGCCATGATTCCTAAGACCTGCTTTTGTAACTAAAAGAATCATTCTAATGTTGTGCTTGGGTGGAGAGGAAATCGTCTCTCTGATATAAAGCACTGGAATAGGAGTTTATTGAAAATAGCTAAATATGAAAAAACCCACAAATGTATAAGACTAATCAAGCTCTAATTTTAGGAAGATATTGCTTCATTCTGAGGAACTAGTTGCCATTTAGTGAATCCTCACTCCATTAGCTATAGGCAGTGTAATCTAGTGGTTAGGCTACTGGCCTAAGACTTAGGAGAGCTGAGTTCTAGTCCGAGCTTTACCTGTGACTGTGAACAAATTAGTTGTCTCTTTGCTTGTCTTGTCTATTTTGACTAAGCTATTCCGGGCAGGGCCTGTCTCACCAGTCTATCTTCACTTAGAGCTGGGGAAGCAATTCTGAGCTCGAGAAGCTGTACCCATGCTAAGTCTGATCAAGCTAAAGCACTAAAAATGGAGTATTGCCATGCCTGTGTGACTAGCATCTTGGACAGGTGTATACGTGGGGCAGATAGCCACTTGCACTGCTGCGGCTGCATTCTATTTTTAGCATGCTAGTTCAATCAGAGCTAGCGTGGGTATGTCTCCAAGAGCTGATAATCACACTCCCAACTCCAAGTGTCGATATACCCACTGTGTGTGTGTAGAGTGCCTCTGACATTGGGACCCCAATCTGAGATGAGGCGATTAGGTAAAAATAACACATTGATTTGGGATCACTGCTGCTACCTGTAGATTTATCTGCATTTACCTTTAATTACTATTAACTAAGGTTTATTTGTATGATAACTATTTATAGTTAAGGAATATCTTAGTCATTTACTGACATGATTTACCACTGCATATCCCAGTGACAATAGTGAGGCTCCTCCTGTCTCATCCCATTCTGTGTCTCTTGGGAGTTTTCTTTGATTGGGGTGGTGTTGTTCTGGAATTAGATAGAGTTGTAGATTGCTCACACCAGTTGTGATGTTTGCTGTAATAATTTGTTTTTGTAAGTAAAATTGAGAGGATGAGAGTAAAATACTAAATAGAGTTTTTTTCATTAATAAATAAGATTTGATAATAATAATAATGGACATGCATATAACTTGAAAGCGTATATTGCAACTATTATATCCCTAATCTAAAAACTATATTACAGCTGAGAGGGCAACATGCTACCCTCTGCTCCACCCTGTGAAGGGGATCAAAAGGAGCCAACAATGAGTTAAGAAGGCTCTAAACTCTCAAGCCTTCTCCCCGATCCTTTTCCTGTGCCCTCTGAAGTTCCTCCATACTCATTCTGCATAGTCAAATCTTTGTGAGTCTGGGATGATCAAGAAGCACTTTAGCATATATCTGTTTAAAATGTTGACTCATTTGGGCCAGATGTGAATCAATATATGTCCAATGGCTTCAGACAATACACAGAAGGCAGACAAAGACAAAATGTAATATCCAGAGGAAAATGCAACCCATCCTAAAATATAAAGCAAGTTGCTTTCTGAAATCAATCTGAAATCAATGATGTGAATGCTTGTATTTTTAAGGTGCAGCTGCCATAGGGTGTGGGGGAGATAAGGCCCTGCACCCCCGGCTTCCTGCAATTCGCCATGACTCTCAGCCAGCCAGTAAAACAGAAGGTTTATTTAGACAACTGGAACACAGTCCAAGACAAGTCTTGCAGGTACAGACAACAGGACCCTCTCAGTTAGATCCATCGGAGGGGCAGGGAGGCCAGAGCCTCATCTGGGCTTCCCTCCCTTTTCCCAGCCATCTCCAAACTGAAACTCCCTCCAGTTGTCTCACTCAGCCTCCCCCCGACTCCTCCCCCAGCCTTTGTCCAGTTTCCTGGGCAAAGGTATCACCAGACCTCCAACCCTCATCCTGGGTTCTCATGTTACATGCTCAGGTATCCTCCCTCAAGGAAAGTCTCCCATCCCCAATACAGCCAGTCCCAGCAAAACTCCCCTGCAACCTTCCCACGTCAATACTCCCCACTCAGTACTCAAAGACAACATTAAGAACATTTCCACTTCGTCACAGCCCCTAATCCTAAAACATAGAAGTCATGCACACAATTAAAGATAAATTCTAATTCTGTGCATAAAATGACTTAAACTCTCTGGTCCTCCCTTGCAAGAGTTGCTGTAGTTTGGGGGATCACTTAGATGGTCATTTTGTAGGAGGATGTTACTAGATCATGCTGCTGTTCCATGATTAGCCTGCAAAGTGACATTGAGAGCTGTAAGATTTAGGCTTGTCCTGATTTCCAGTGGTCACATCACATAACATAACCAGTGTAGTTATCCTGCTGCCAGTTACATAACAATTATGCTGAGTTTATAGACAAGGATGATGGAGTGAGAACACCAAAATATTTCAGACTTTGCTTTATAATGCACCCTAACATCAGTACCTGCACAACTGTAATTGGAGTCACAGTAGGAATAAAATCATAGAACCAAAAGCTTAGAAGGGACTACAAGAGTCATCTAGTCTAACCCTCTGCCAAGATGCAGGATTTGTGCATCTAAACCACCCAAGAGAGATGGCTATCCAGTCTCTTTTTGAAAACCTCCAGTGAAGGAGATTCCATGACCTCCCTATGCAGTCTGTTCCACTGTCCTTCTGTTCTTACAGTTAGGATGTTTTTCCTGAAATTTAATCTAAAATCTGCTAAAATCTATAGTTTGAACCCCTTGCATCTGATTCTGTCCTCTGTGGCAATACAATACCTCAAAGTCCTGAAGAAGAAGAAGGGAAAAAAGCAGGCAAATGCAAAAATACCTTCGATTAAATTATACTTTCCACACAAACCAGTATTTCTGATCACCAATGAGGGAGAATTTTGGAAAGTGGTCATCTGTCATTGCTCCTTTTCAGCAAAAGTAGCAGCAAAAGGTATTGCTATCAGATAACTTTTCTCCAAAGATTAATTGCCCTTACTGACAATCAAAAACATTTTCATTTTTTTCCCTCACTATAATGTGTTGACTGCAGTGAATCATGCCATCTCTGGCTGCTACAACTCTTAAAATGCCTTAGGGTGCATTTTGTTTCCAATAAAAGCACATTAGATCTACTTTTATAAGAAATAGACCTGCTAATCTCGGCAATGCTGTTGATTGCGCATGGCATACAGCACACGCTGTACATGGACAATTAAATTTACAAACCGTTTCAAAATTACGTACAGCAAGCAACAAAAACGAGGCTTGTGGTGTTTGGATGGATGAACTTGACGCCTGATAAATCGTTCCCTTCTGCCGTCTTTCCAGCTCATTCAGAGGGTGTACCATATATGTCAAAAGAAAGGAAGTTCCACTAATAATATTTTATGTGCTTTAAAATGAAAAGGCCCTTGCAGTGGTAATGAGGCTGTTTTTTAATGATGTTATAGACAGTGGCTTAAAACAAGCAGAGTTTCTACACTTTTTTCAACTACAGGAACTGAGTGGCAGCATATCTCAGGAAGTAAAACAAATGGTGAAATAAATATCAGACAGTTGCAAATAAACAAGAAAATGATACAAAGATCTACAAGTAACATAGGGGTGAGATTGCTAAAGGGTCCTTTCAGAGAGTTAGACACTATAGCCCATAGGGCAAGTTTGTCCTATTATATTCACTGGCTTGTCTTTTATTATATTTGGCTGTAATGCAAGAAAGCTACAGGCCTGTATCCTGTAAGATATTAGCTGGAGCATAAATTAGCATAAGTGTGGTTAAGTAGGCCATGACCCTTGGCATGAATCAATGGTCGCCTTTATATTTTGGGAACTAAGAGCTTGCTCAATGGTATGAGTTAGAATGTTCCAGTCAGTGCCACTGCAAGGAGTATGGAAGTAATAACTGCAAATCCGCTTAAGCAAGGGGTGACGGCATGATCTTGCGCTGAAATGGTAGTTACACATATCGATATGTTAACCTAGAGAATAAGTACACCTCCGTATTACATTGGAAAAGGCTACATATAGGCATAATAATGGGCATGGAGGACTGAGCATGGGCAGATAACTGAGCATGAGCATGGGCAGATAACAGGTCAGTCACCATATGGTCCGGGGCTGTTCTTTCCTGGGTCTCTTCCATTGCTGTCTGCTTCTTTTCTACTTGACCCTTCAACTCACTGGAGGACTTGGACCATCGGACACTGCATGCCAGAGACAGGACTGGTCCTCTCTTACCACCAGATCCTCAATGAAGGGTGAGTATGCATTTCTAAAAGCTAAAGCATAGAATGATACCATAGATTACCTTGGTCCTGTATTATCTTTATCTTATAATATGGCTTGGATCTTTTCTATTTTTTTCCCTTATTTTAATATAGATATCTAAGGTTTAACTTTTCCTCACTGTGAGTGTCCTTGTTATCTACCCTGAGATTCCCCACAAGATATGAAACTCCATAGCGTGAATTCTGTGTAGCCTGGTTCTGGAGGAAGAACCTTATTGCAGTCAGATCAATTGGTCATTAATCTAAACATTATCAATCTTATAAAGGGTCATGCAACACCACCTAACTTCCACTGACTTTTACCCTTAGGTCCCTTTGAAATTCCCAGCCTAGAACTTTAAAGGAAGAAGAAAGAGATGAAGACAGAATAGTTAACCTGGGATCTGCTCAGCACTGATCCCTAGTTCTGATATCTTTAAATCTGACCTGAATCATCAACCAAAATTTGATTTGAATCTTTGTGGCGGATTTGAATGTTGGCTGGGTAATTGGGGTGTTTTCTGTATGATCATATTAATTTAACTATACAGAAGTCTCTCTGGGAAGGAAGGAAAAGAATGTCTCAGGATAAGCCACTGCTCAGCAAACATTTAAGAGTTGTTAAGCACTATTAGCTTTGATGAATTTGCCTCCTCTCAAGCAACCTACAAAACTGGTTTAGACCACAAGAGGAAAAGACCTATGAAAAGAGAAGGACAAAAGAATGCTGGCCGCAATAAAAGGGACCTGCTGTCAAGAGAGAGTTGGTAGTTGTTTGGGGGAATGAGACTGAGACACATAACATACACCACTGGGATTATCTGAAGAAGTTAGGTTACCATCAGGGGATAGTAAGCTTTACGTAAGAGAGACATGCGTGTAGACTGTTGTTTTAAAATTATTTTCTCTAAAAGCTTAGGTCAAAATAAACAATACTTTGTTCTAAGTAGGTTGTCTGCTCACTGTACAACACTGGTCACATATTCCTAAATGGAAGAACTATAAGTGTGTGAACTCAGTCAGCCCCTAGTTTGCAATGGTTGGTATACAGAGTACTCCAGCCCAGGGCCTGGTCTAAGAGTGGGAGAATTGCAGAATTCCACCGCAGGATAGGAAAAGGCACGAGGCCAGTCCTTGTGGGGGTACACTCACAGATACTGGGAAGGGGACAGAAGTGTGGCTAGCCCTGTAAATCTGACAACCTCAAAGATTTTTTTTTTAGTTTGAAAACATCCGATATCATTTTTCCCCTGTGCTACCTACCTCTCCAAAAATTAAAATATCCAAATATAAATTCTTACTGTGACTGATCCCACCATTGAAATCAACGGGAATCATATCATTGATATCAATGAGCACAGCATCAAGCGTACTGTGAGTTAAAGTCATCATTGGTGTGACTTTACTAAAGACAATGGAGGTATACCAGAGAGGGCTCTGGCCATGTATTTCAAGCCTGACTGGATGAAGGAGACACTAAAAAATCTTGCAAGAAATCCTTGTTTCACCAGCCCAATTCCCAGACCAAACAGATTCAGATTAGCACTGTACAAAGCTCTCTCTTTGCGGGAGTGTTTTCTTTGGACACACAGATTAGCTCCCCTTGAGTTTTGCTCTCAGTTTCAGATTTGAATAGACCTAAAAATTGCAAATAGAACTATAGAATGTAACTTCACTTCATAAATTTTATATGATTTCAACAGGATACTGAAAATCAGCCCTGGTTCGTGCAGAAGTTTGGCAAATTTTTAATTTTGTAAAGATACCATGTAAGCAGAGCTGGTTGACTGGAAAACTCATTCATTAAATAATTTTGGATGAGAAATACCAGTTGATGAATAATGAATTCAAGTAATTATATTCATCTGGTGTAACCTACTGGTGAGAATGTGTTACTGATTCCCCTCTGTGCTGCCTCTACAGAGGCTATAAATTGCTGGTTCTAGGTCACTAGTTCTTTAGCTTAGACTATAGCGATTCACACTTTTAGATCTAGTGGTCCCAAGTTCAAGCCCCAATATATCAGCTGAAATGGCAACTGTAAGACAAGCTCCCCCACTAGGGAGATGGGTTTTGTTTTTGTTATTTTGTTTGTTTGGTGGGTTTTGATGAACATTTTGCACTATCAATCTGCAGCTTTCCTGTATTCCTTTTCAAGTGGGATTTATGGTACAAAGACAGAACTGGCTCTATCAGTCAAATACGCTGATTACCCTCAACATTATGTCTCTTTTTTCATCAGACCCAGATGATTCAGTCTCTGGGTTTTTCCAATGTCTTGCCCAGACTGGGGATCTAATGGAAGGCTCACTGGCTCAAGCTCAGTGTCTACGAGACGAGGCCTTTTTGGGAAAATTGCAGCCAAAGCATGTAAGCAATTTCCAAGAATGAGAAAATGGAAAATACATTGCTTTGCCCATGTTAAAAACTTTTCCTTGAATAGCTCAAGCTGACCTATGCTTTGAAGAAGGGACTTGAAATTTGACGTGAGGTGGCCTTTGTGTCAGAGATGTGCCTTTTGCCATCCCCAGGAAATTTTGCCCAAATTTGGCCAAGTTACAAGCCTTTGACAAATTTCAGTTTGCACATGCTCGGAGGCTTCTTCAGTTTTAGCAGCTACATCTCAGAAGAGTCTGCACTCATGTAGCAAACCTGAGACTCTCACAACTCCTATGTGTGACAGGGCTGTCTGTGTATGTTGCATCCTCACAGAATGGCTGAGAATATTCCATCTCCTCACAGCTCATGTGTGGACAGGACTGCTCACACAGCCTCCCCACAGAGCAGCATAACATGTGATCATGTAATCAAAGACCTACAATACAAATACAGTATTTACAAATACATACAGACAAAGGGGGCTGAATTAAGGTTTCAAAGCAACCTCAATTCTAACGTTTGCTAACTTTTCAGTGATTGACTTAACAACCTAAATAATGTTCTTCTAATGTAGTTTTTTTGTTTGTGCAATATTAAAATTTTTAAAATACACTATCAGATGGAGTAATGTGGCGAAACCAGCAAATAAGCATTTGAATTGTATTTAAACTCTGTCAATGCAGAGATCAGCAAAGAACTGTGAATTATAAAAGTATCATCTGGACTAAGCACTGGAGAGGTTATTTGCTGATATGTATCCAGTTATAGAACTAACAGGTGTGTAACGTAAAATACAGAAGCCTAACAAATGTCATGCTAAGTATTTTTCAAAGATGTAATTGATCATCAAATTCCAATAGCAGTTTAGGTACTTTAGTTGATATTGAGATTAATATACAGCTTCCTGCAGCAAAAACCTGTCCAGTTTCTGACCTTGACTGGTAGTAAATCCAATCAATATTTAGAGCAATCAAGCCTTCTAGAGAGGATGCATTGAACACATTAGTTTTCTAAAAAAGCCTGTCAGCAGCTGAAAAATCTAATATAGTCTCAGAAATATGATTGACTTGAACTGAGCAATAACCTACAAATAAAGAAGTCCATGAATATTCACCTCAGTAAAAAATGGAATTTGCTTAAACTATGTTTTCATTCTTTGTGTTCACTTTCTGTAACTATTCAGGCAAATTAGTTTGCTGCAGGAGTGCACACAGAAACATTTAATATTAAGCAAAAACTAGACATTATTCATGCAATGAGAATTGTATATCATAAAGGTAGGTATTCACATGGGAAACTTGATTCCAAAACTTACTCTTATCCAGTCCAGGAGTGCCAATGATACTAATACTTACAATCAGAACTAACAAACACAGTTCAAATTCAGTTATTTAATACTCACTACAAACAGTATATAAACGTTCCACAGGCCAAGAACTATTCATAGGAACTCTTTGACTAATAATGAATAAATCTGAGAAAATTTTACATTTCTCACAGAAAATATCTGAATAGAAAAGAGACTAAATCCACTGACAAATTGATTTACCATATGTTAATCTTTCACCTGCAGTATGATTGAACTAGTTTTTACACAGTTTTTCTTTTACATTGTTGATTTATGCTTGAATAATAACATAAAACTTTGAAGTGATGTAGCACACTACATCTTGAAAGTTCTATAAAAACATTAATTAATATCTTGTAAGATAGCAATATTTAACCTATCTCCATTATACAGAAGGAGATGCTGAAAGGGAGAGACTGAAGACTCAATTTCCAAAAGGCATCAAAGTGGCCAACAGAGGGATAGTTCAGTGGTTTGAGTGTTAGCCTGCTAAATTCAGGATTGTGAGTTCAATGTTTGAGGGGGCCATTTGGGGATGAGCCCTGCTTTGAGCAGGGAATTGGACTAGATCTTCTAACCCTAATAATCTATGATTCTATTTGTGCATGCACAACTTTGTGTGAACAAAATGCTTGTGCACATATTTTTCAAGTAAGGTCATCTGCACACACAGTTGATAGAATTTTCATACGCAAAATTCATTTGCACAAAATGGAGAAAAGTCTTTTTTCATTATGCTGTAATAGATAATTACAGAAAACAGTGGGGCAAAGCTTAAAGGCAGAACATGTAAGAGGGCCCCATCTCCTCTCTCTGGACCAGGTGCTAAAGGACAATACACAGACATATGGCCAATACATTGGACTACCCAGATTATACTTGGCAGTTTCCATATAGATTTCTCTGGGATATCAGGGAGTGTTGCAAGCACTGCAAGAGCCATTGGCCTTGTAATATAAATAAAAAATATGGGCATTTTCTCTCAGTCCAGTTCTGGTGACAGATCAGTTTGAGGGTCTCATTTAAGCACACTTCATTCTTGTCATCCTCAGCACTGTATGATTTATTTCAGGGTACAAAATATATACCAAAAAACACTTAGTGATGTTCTAGACAGGTCACTAGTTTCTGTCAATGTGTAAACAAAGGACCCAAGCTTTCAAACAATTACACATGTACATAAATTCAATATTTATTAGGCACATCTTTCATTTCACAACCCACTTTCCTTTTTATGCAGGAAAGGCAATTGATGAGCTATTTTGTGTCTCCTTTGTGACATAATCTTTTAATTTGGGTAGCGTGACTTCTTCTTATGGAAATCTTAAAATATTACATCCAGGTGGGAGAAGGAATACAGGCATAGCTGCCTTTCCATTTCTTTCTCTCTTCCTCTCCTGCAAAATAAAAATTGATCTTTAAGAAGTATAAGGAACACAGGTATTGACTTGACTCACTATGATTTACTTGGTTCTAGGTCACTTGTCATTTTAAGGAAAGCAAATAATTTCTATTATTTTGCCTTTTGGAAGACTATTCTGTAACAACTTGTGGTACTGGTTTGCCCTTCTCAATGGTGTACAAGCCTCTTTCGGTGTTTGCGCTGTAGCTGAGTCTTGGATGATGTAGCTTTCTGAGGCAGCGGAGGGGAATGCTGAGTAGGCAGTGTATGAGTTGCTTCTCTCTCTCTCTCTCTCTCTCTCCCCCACAAGGATGAATGCCAAATGAGTTGACTTCAAAATGACTGTTTTGGGTGAATTATTGAGTGAGGCTGCTTCCCACAAAGAGAGCAAAGTGAGCTCAGGTTGATTTGCCCATGTGTGTTTGAAAGTGAATTTTTTTTTTTTGACTCTGTATAATGTTTTAACCCAAAGATTTCCTGAACTTAATCACAATGCTATTAAAGCTCAGCTGAAATGTTGGCAGTGACATTTACAGTTGTAAATCAATTTGCCTGTTTTTGAGTTTGCAGAACACTCATCAAGTTGGAGCAATTTTACTAAATTAATACTGGGGCCTTACTATCTGCAGTGACTGCAGAATAGTTTTGGTTGAAGGTGAAGTTGCAGGTGTTTTTGACTTTTTAAAGCTTTAAAAGATGCCTTGGTCACCTAGGAGAGAGCTTTCCTTGCTATGGGAGTGTGTGACGGGGCATAGCAGCCCTGCACTGGTACCACAGGGGTTAACCCTTTCTTCCTAGCAGAGGAAGCCACACCCCAGAAGCTCTGCTGGGCATGCTCCAACTGGAGAACAGGTATAAAAGCCTACAGAGCTGCTCAGTCTGGGCTGACTGCTGGAGGGGAAGGAAGTATGCCACCAGCTCTGTGCTCCAGGATCTGAAGACCAGCCAAGCTGAGATGCACCCTGAGGCCCAGACAGAGTATGTCACAGGAGGGGAGAGGACCTCCCACAAACTGGAGAACCCAGCATTTATGGTAGTAAGTAATCCAGGGGAACTTTTAGAGGCAAATGGTGTTAGAGCCACACAGATGCTTGGCATGTTGCAGGTAGATCCCTGCTGAGCTGGTGGCAAGAGGGGTCAGGAACTGGTAGAGAGGGTGGTCCTGGGTCCCCCTGCCACAGCACAGGAATCATATGGACTCTGGATGCTAGGCCATGCTACACTGTCTGAGAGGGATGATTATATGGATGCTGGCCATTGGGCTGTATTGCTCCAACACTGGGAGTGATTTATATGGATCCTGGCCATTGGGCCACACTGCCCTGACACTTGGGGTGAGTTACATGGACACTGGTCACTAAGCTGCACTCCCCTGCCTGTGAGGGGGGAGTTATATGGGTTCTGGCCATTGGGCTACACTGCCCTGACATTTGGGCAAGTTACATGGACTCTGGCTGCTAGGCTGTACTGCCCCACCTGTGAGGCAGGAGTTATATGGACTTTGTCCATTGAACTGCACTGCTCCAATGCTGGGAGTGATTTATATGGATCATTAGGGCACACTACCCTGCACAAGGGGTGACTGCATGGCGAAAGGCCATTTGGCCACGTCAGCTCGCCCCCAGAGAAGCGAGCACTCGAACTTGAGTTGCAAGGTTCTGACACACCATCCCACCCCAGCCACAAAGGGGTGGTGCAGTGCCAGGTCTGACACAGGGTGCCATGCCAGTTGAGGTAATCTGAGGTGCTTGAGTTAGCATTGCCCTTCCAATATGAACAGAACAGGAGGGAGCTGTAGGCAGAGTACTCCCAGCAGAAGATTCTTGACTTTAGATTTGGCTTTTCCTAATGATCTGCCCCAGCCAGAATCTCTGACCTTTAAGACACACTGTAAGGCCCACCTGCCTTTCCAGGCATTCTCTTGGGAAGGGGGAGGGGCAATTGGGGGATGTCTAGTGGGGCACTGATTATATTGGGAATGCAAATATTGTAGAGAGTTGGGTTCCAAATTTTTTTTAAGTTATCTACAAAGCTATGGGCATAGTCTGTTGGGAATAAAGGTAGAATGTCCAGTTGTGGCATTTTGGCCTATTGAATGGCAATAATTTAAACTTTTGTAAAGGATCCAGAGCATTGGATAAGTACTGCAGACAGAAATAAACTATTTCATATTGGGTGAGATTAGTTACTTAAACTGAGCTCTTTTAGTGCAGTAGCCATAAAAAGTCGGCCTTGGCCGACAGTGCCTACACAGTAATAGCTGAGTCCCTGCTCTTATTTCATAGTCTAATTGTAGTGCTGTATAACATTCCCTCACACACATTGCACATGCTGTAAATATTTGGCCATACATTTAAAAATCAAACTAGAAATCATAAATATTAAATTCATCCAATGGTCTATTTGGGTTAATCTAATCTTTTCATTTTATGAGTTTTGTGAATTTCAATATGAAACTAATTTTCCTTTTCTTTCTTTATTGTGTGGCTTTTAAACTTTCACTACTGTCTTCTGCTGCACTGCAGTCATCTTAAGAAGCCAATCCTGTGGCACATATGGGAGTGTGCTGGGTTTGTGCTCTCACAGGAGACTCACAAGGAAATAGCGCAGGTGCAGAAATCTGACTGCAGCCAGCTTCAGTTACCTGACTGCCTGCACAAACCCATCTGTGTCCTCTGTGCCCAAAATTTGACAATGGCATGTAATAGGGCAAAAGGTGTCATATGGGAAGAATGTGTGGGCATAAGTACTTTCCTCATATGTGATCCAGGAACCTAAACTCAGGTTCAGACTTTGTTTAAAAAAGTAATTACTACTTGCTGGATTAGCTGTACCATAAATAACCACCTGACACAGCTGGCAGTGTGATGGATGGAGCAGAATTATCTCTTACTCAAAGGCACATCTGCCGATGTTGTTGGTCAGGGGAATATCTGATCCATATTTGATATACACTAAAGTAAAAAACAAGTGGAGTGAGCACAGCTGCTAATCACTACCCTCCATTCTACCCCATTCCCTTCATTGGAGAGCATCAATTATTTCTAAATACAAGATTAATTCATAAAGAGGAATAGATTAATAAGTGCTAGAGAATCTCAGTACTTTGGATAACAAGTATTGTACTTCGCATATATCTGCAAATCTTGTCCTCTTAAATCAACTGCATACTCCATCTTAATTGTTCCAGGTGTTGTAGTCAATAAACATTTACTGAGAATTTTATGCATGAGCTATACTTTGAAGATTTGTTTTCTATTTCAAATACTTTTCCCTATAAAACCTTTTAAAAATAAAAATGACTTCTGTATATGAAAAAAAATCATTGTCCTCCCAGAAAACAAATAAAAATTGGCAACTTGTGGTGGTGTATGTTGTGAAATTTTGTGTTTGTGTGAACCAGACTTGATACAGTTAACATTTGTAATGTGTTCTATTTATTAGTCTCCTGCTAGTGCATATGGAAAATGAAACTAACCAGCAACAATGAACGTAAAATTGTAGAAGCTACTTTCACTGTCCACATACAAAATAGAAAAGAAAACAGTTTATGGTAAATAATGAAAATCAATTTTTAAAATCATTCCATTTCAATAATGTATTGGTGTTAGTAGTAGTACTTGTAAGGATTTTCTAAAAGATAGTTATTTTGATATTGATTATGGTATATGCATTTCATATGTACTTACTGGCTTGTATCTTTGTATATTGTTATTAATTATACAACAGTCCTCTCTAACACATTAAAACAGAAAATTTTATCTAACATATATAATATTCTTGTAATTCGCCCTGTTCTTCACTCTAGCTCATTCCTCTCCCAAAATTAAAGTAACAAGAAAAAGGAGAAATTGTATTTTGGATCCACTATCATTCTCCCTTCAGCCTCTTCTATTTTATATCCAAAGATTTGCAGAAGATACAAATAAAAGGAAACAAGATGGCATCCAGAAACTGAGAGCTAACGAACAACTGTGCACTCAGAGATCTGTGATAACAAAAGAGATTGCCTACTACCCATGGCTTGGGAACTGAGTGATCATCATGTGTTTCAAAGGAAAGACTCAGTTCATGTTCAGTTTATTTTATATAGTTTGGTTTTAGGTAAAATGGCTTTAGTTGCTACCACTGTTTGTGGTTTCTCCTTTTGCACCTTATCTTCAATGGATTTAGTCCTGATTTACATTTGTGCAAATGAAAGGAAAAACAGCCGCATCAAACCTTCATTCTGGTCTTCACGGTGGTTGTTTGTACTGTGCCTAAACTTGCATTCATAGCCAGTTTGCCCTTCCACACAGAGCTAGTGCAACCCATTAGGTGGTCGCCTAGGAAGCTAGCATTTGGGGGGCAGCATTTTGGGTCCTTTGGCGATGATAGCAGCCGCTGGATCTTCCTCCGCCCTGTTCGGCGACGGCATTTCGATGGAGGAAGCTGAGGCAGGGGGTCATGGGGAGGGCCGCCTGCAGCAAGTAAGGGGGGGCGTGGCATGTAGGGGAACTCCCTGCCCTAGCTCACCTCTGCTCCACCTCCTCCCCTGAGCACACCACCCCACTCTGCTTCTCTCCCTCCCAGGCTTGAGGTGCCAAACAGCTGATTGGCGCTGCAAGCCTGGGAGAAGTGGAGTGGCGACAGCATGCTCGGGGAGGAGGCGGAGCAGAGGTGAGCTGGGGTGGGGAGCTGCTGTACCGCTTCCTGGGCTGGGGGAGCGCCTTAGGGCGGGGAGCTGCCACGGAGCTCGGGGGTGGGGGGAGCAAGGTAGAAGTTTCGCCTAGGGCATGAAACATCCTTGCATGCACCCTGCTCCCACAGCAGCAGCTCCCCAAGCTAGCAAATTTGCAAAATACAAAGGATGACGAGGACATGTCACCCCTCAGCCCTTTGCTAAGTACTAGAAAAAGGAAAAACTGCTACAAAACCAAATATGCTCAACAGCAATATGGTGTTATACTTAAGGAACAAACAGTCTCACATCCCATCATCTCTAAACACAAAGCTGTCAAAACTTCCACAATGAGCAGATGGCCCCATGAACGTGACCTTTTATAAGGAGATCATAGTTAGTTCTAAAAATTCAGCTTTGCCTTGGAAATATCTTTCCACAGTCTGCAGTGGGAGCAGGTAGGCTGGGTGCAAGCGCTGTCCATTGGGTTCAATAATCCAGTCAAACCACAGACTGCAGTCATGCTGAAACAGCAACAGCGCAATATTAGTACTAGCTTAAAGAATGAGGCAAATCTATGTTGTCTAAAAACCCAACAAACTCATGCTGCCAGTGATCACAGCACCTGCCTTGAGCTGGCAACCCCACCCACTAAAAGAACATTTTCAATTCCCACTTCCCCAGTCTCTCTCTCTCAAATCATCCCCACTTGTAACCAGAGGAACAAGGCGGAGAAGCTCATTACAGTATTTTACACATTGCAGTTACATGCCCACAGCACAAATGATAACATCCCCAAGTCACCTGTCCAAAGTCCATGTAAATGATCAGCGCATCAGTAATGCAGCAGCAGAACAGGAGATAAGATCCGCTCAGAAACACTGCAGCAAGTGAGAGGAGACAGACACGCTCCAGCAGAAATAACCAAGACCCTTTTCACCTTTAATATATCGTGGCAACAGCACAAGGTGGAAGTGCAGATAGTTCAGACATCAAAGAACCACAACGCACAAAGAACAATGCAAAGGCAGGATTTTCAAAAGGACTCAATATTGGTCCAACTCTACTGCTATTGAAATAGCCAGGAGGCCAATAAACCCCATCCTTGAAGCATCCAACACCTTTATTAACCGCAGTCATCTTCAAAAACCTTCATCTGCTTGTAACAAAGCGCTGTTAAAAATGTCAGTTTGTTTAAATCATGTGTTACCAAAAAAGTAAAATAAAAGGCTGGGTGCTGCACAGCCCAGGTAGAGAAAATTATGAATATACATGTGACGTAAAACATGATGAGCAGGACAGGGAGCGCAGGAGAACCTGCATCAGTAGCTGGTCCTGCATTAATGCAAATGCTGCTACGTAGCCAACAAGTTACTTCTGCCTGCTAGCAGGAGCAAATGTAGCAAAGAGCCTTGTTACAATGCTAAGGATTAAGCCCAGCTCCTCAGACACGCTTATTCTCTGCTACACCCCATACTAGCCATTAAGAGGGACAGTGGTTAGTGCTTAACTTTTCTTGCTTTCAAACAACTTGTACTCTACTGCAATAACCTTGCGTGTCTCACTGCATGCTCTGTTGAAGGATCTGGACATATGCTCACAGGCATAAATAACCGTGTCTGCTTCTCAGCCTTTTGGCCAAAATCAAAAGTAATAACAGATGTTAAAATTTGTAGCCCATGCTATGCTATTTTTTCAAACTGTATCTGCCCTCATTGTAACTTTTGGAATGCTGGCCGACACCGCTGAAGGAAAACATCCCTATTCAGTACATACTTAAGTGATTTCCTGAATCAGAGCCTCTGTGGACCATATTTTGTGTTTGTACAAATACTTGTACATTGTTCCTGTCAAGACCTATGCTGCTACTCATTGTCCTAGACAACAGATGTTATGTCTGACCACTCCTGGCATCTTGTGCATTTCCCTGAACTATCCACATTAATCCTCCACTGGCTCCTTCTTCCCCACCTCATCAAGTAGAAACTACCTGTCTTTGCTTTGAAGACCTTTCTCTTGTATGCTATCTAGATGTTGCTCCACTATCTTGCCTCCACTTTCCCAATGATGCTAGCCTCCTTCAACCATTTGTTACATTTTTGAACAAATACCTTTGCATGGGAGGAGCTCCCTATAAACACCAGCAAAGCCACCTCATTGTCCTTCAGCTCTCCCCTCTGCTGTGGTGCTACTAAAACCTGAAGAGTGCTTAGGCAGCCGATGTGCTGAGATCTCTGCCTATCATGCTGATTAGCATTGTCTCATTAACTGGTGCTCCTCCTGGCTCTCTGTTGAATCCACCTGTTACCTCTTTTCTAGCCCTAAAAAGGTTTCAAATTACGTGTAAGATTTGACTTTTTTGTCCTCTGTATGGATAGCATCTAGCACAATGGGGCCCTGAGCCTTGACTGGAGCTGATATTATAATACAAATAATAAGAATATAATAATGAATAGATAGACAAGCTAATTGATATTAAATATAGTATCATTTACACTGCTTTGCAACTTCTGGAGAGTACAAGTTTATTTTGTGCAGAGCCAGTGTTTTCAGTATTACCAATAGCCTCGTATCATCCCTGGTATATGGCCTCTAGCCACCATTAGCTTCAAGAGAGCCATGATACGCTATATCCGTTTCATTATTAAAGGTTGGATTTATCTAGATGATATATAGATATTTATACTGTGGCATAGGAAAGATTAAAGGGGAAGCCAACAAAACCCTTGAAGGATAGTTTTGCTACATAATGGTGGGGGGGAAACAGTTTAATACATAATATTGCTTCTGACTCCTTGCAAATAAGTAGGCTTTGGAAGGATTAGAATCTTATCGGCAAATATTGGTAAATGTCGATTTCACCTTGCACATAGAACTGATGATAAAATATTTCCATCTATAGTGATAGAAAT
This sequence comes from Gopherus evgoodei, assembly GCF_007399415.2. Lineage (NCBI taxonomy): Eukaryota > Metazoa > Chordata > Testudines > Testudinidae > Gopherus > Gopherus evgoodei. The sequence goes on along the minus strand of NC_044328.1, from coordinate 20,544,177 downwards.
TTAAGTAAGAAAAATCCTGCCTGAGAACTTATTAGAGTTTGGTTTTAGGCTATTTACTTTGTACATCTTCACAAGTGATCATAACAATTTGTGTGTTGATAGCTGTAAAGATTTAACTTTTTGAATCTGTGTCGACTGCCATGAAATAATTATTGTCTGACTCCCCCATTGTATGACCCTGCTCCATAATGACCCACAACTGTAAAAATTTTAATTGATAAATATAAAACACTGCTCAAGATCCATAATTTCACACAACTCTGACAATTTAAATTAATACAAATAAAAATGCTTAAAAATAAACTTTGATATTATCCATTGAAATTTATTTAAAAAATTGAATTCTGCCAGTCCTACAGATACACAACACCCCAAATCATTATGCTGACGAGCCATAGATTAATTATTAGCTCTGGGAGGGTGGTTCTTCCACCCTGATCCTTGATGAAGTATAGCACACACAGATGTTTGGCAACTGCTGACACCTAATCAATTGTAAAGCCTGTTGCAGGGCTGAATAATCTGGTAGTTCTACAAAGCAATAAGGAACAGCCCCATGAGAAAAACCACTATAGATAAGACATCTGAAAAAGCATTGCATTTGCCAAAGACTGTGTCTCAAGCAAACAGCTGGTCAAATGCTTGAAAAGCATTTATAATAGATAAAGTGCTGTTGTTGTCATAGCAATTATTTCATCAAAAGTTGGTCACACTCTGATAATCCACTCTCCTTGCACTTCTCACAGTTTCAGTTCCACAGACCTGAGGGGAAAGTTCAACCACACAAAAAACTGTGAAGCAAAATACAGCAGCTTTGCCCTGCTCTGATAATATTGTTTACATTAGCTTAAAATGCTACTAGTTTAAAAAATGCCAGGGCTCCAATTTGGGTTTTCCAGGTAGATGCATATGGAGCTTGGAGGTGTGGATGTGAGAGGCATTCCCTGGAGCTGCTCTCTTTGGCAGACAGACAGACAGAATGGTTCTGGGGGGAAGCCAGAAACCAAGGGCAGAGCCTTGGCCTTAGAATGGTTGCCAGGGTGATGGGTGCAAGAAGAATCTAAATAGACAAAGGGATAAACAGGAAGGAAGAATCCACCCCGTCATGCCCCTTTGGGGTGTACAGCATAACCGGATTTACTAGCCACCCCTCTACTAGCAGCAATATTCTTGCCCCATCCTGCTCAAAGGGGATGGGAGTCCCTATGCAGTCTCTCCCCACCCCTGTGTATTTGCATGGTGACACCACACTTAGGTGACATTATATTTATGCATGTATTTCTCCATCTTCCTTTATTACAGCAACTGCAGGGGGCCACTACTTGACATAAGAGGCCACGAGGTTGCCCGATGCGCCTGCAAGTGCTAGCTCAGTTGCCTGCTTGTCCACACAGAAGTGGTTTTGCATCAGGCTACTGTCTTTCCTTATGAAGAGTAAAAGTAATAAAACCACCATCAGCTCAATGGCAGTAATGACGACTCTGAAGCTTTTTTATAGGTGATAAGCTACTCGAAAGGTCTGCTAGTAATTTGCAGCTAGGGTACATTACCGTCATCCTTGAGGAATTTCTGCTTCCTTTTTTATGAGCCTTTTTTCTCTTGAGGGAACATTGAAATTAACAAAAGGCATTAGTCTGGAGCTTTTCTAGATCCTGCTATTGAGCACAGCTAGCCTCTATTTCTCCTCTGATATGATACCGTGCTCTTTGTCATGAAGAGAATGCCAGATTGCTGTTCTAGGGCAAAGGCTCCCTCCACCACTGTGCAATGCAGAGCAAAGGGCAGCAAAAGGAATGGAAAAATCCTGGAAATTATGAAAAGAGGGAGAGAAGATGTTCTAAACAGCATAAACCGCCAAAAAGCATGAATGGGTTCCACTGGACATAACAATGTGAACTCTCTTCCGTCCACAGAGAGGGCAGGCATGGTGGAGGAGCCTGCATGGCTGCATGGATTTGTAAGATGACCATGCTGCTAAAAGAGTGGGGGAGGGTTGCTCATATATAAAAATCAATAGGGCCTGGCTTTGGAGCTGAGTCTCTCCTGGATACCCCACCCACATACACGTTGGGGATGATCAAGTCATTGATCTGGTAATAAGAAAGATCAAGTAACTGGCTTTAGCATAACCTGCTGTTTTGTAGCTTACGTGTCCACCCTCCCATTGCTATTTTCAGCAAATGCTTAGCCCTGCAGGCAGTATTTGTCACCAACAAAACAATCTTTCAGAGATCATAAAATGTTAAGAAGTTCATTTGTTTAAAGCATTATGAAATAGTTCCCTTGCAGATCTCATCATTTAATTTCCTGCATTGAGGCTGAGGTGCAGGACACCAATATTGATAGATCAGATTAACACCTCGATGCTCAGATTTTCCGCTGCACTGTGCTAATGCAAAACACATCATCACCATTTATGGCATGAGCTCCAGATTCTAGATCTGCTGATGCTAAATTGAACAAACAGACGGTGACTGGGAGTGAAAATAATAATAGGAGATTCCATTCTTATTATTGTTAACTAACCTATCAGGAAGTGTGGGTATGTGTTTTAAAAACAAAACGAAAGAAAGAATGAGCTTTGGGGGTTTCTCAATACTCTTCCAATCCATTTGCTCCTTGCAATGCAAGGCTTCATATGAACTTCACAGGCACAACAATCTTGCTAGATATATTTTTGAGTGAGAACTTATTAATGTTTTGTTGCTAACAGAAACTGCAAATCCTATTATTCTCCAGTCTGAGATGTGGCATGCAAGGTCTAAGCCCAATAGAAAATTATTTGACTAATTATCACATGAAGAATTTTGATCATTTTTTAAAAACCACTCATGTAAAAGAATGAAAACTTGCACATTACGCACAGTGCGGGTGCCATTTAAAACCTGGTTTCATTTGATTAAAAAAATTAGCAAGCAAGATATGATATATTATTACTATTTGTATTGTGATAACACCTAGGATCTCCAGTCATAGACCAAGACCCCACTGTGCGAGATGCTGTACAATCCCAGAAGAAAGTGATGGTACCTGCCCCAAAGAACTTGTGATATATTCTATAATAGACTTTCATTGATTTTTAGTACTTTGGAGGAGTGGGGGGAATAACATTTGAGCTATTGGATTTTAGAAGGCAGCTACTACTGTTTGGCTGTGCCTTTGAAAAATGTCATCTTTACCTAAAAAAGTTAATCTCAAACCAATTTGCTAGCAGATATTGAGAGACTTGTGTTCATAAACTGCTAGGGTCTGCTCTGTTATATTAGTGTAAGTGGAGTAGTTAGGCTGAAGTCAGTGGAGTAATGTCAGTTTCACACTGGTGTAATTGACGGTAAAATCTGGCTCAGTACATGCACCTGAGTCAGACTGTAGTGCCTTGCTATTACTGCTGCCTACAATCTATGGTAGGGTTAGTACACTAAGTACAGTACCTTGGATGGAACAACACTGTTCTAGTTCCACAAGACGGTTATTCAAATTAGAGATGGAAAAGTTCTATTAGCTCACTTAGACCTTCTCCCAGCCAGTTCAAAATCCTTTCCTACCATATATACTTCAGAGTTATGCACAGACTAGCTTTAAGGGCTGAGCATACTCAATCCCTACTGACGTCAATGGGAGAGGACGGCACTTAAATCTCCTAGGACTGGACCACAAATGTCAAGCAGTGGGGTTTCTGTCATTAGTATAAAAGAGTTCCACAGTGCAATATCTCTTTTTGTGAGATTTTTCATTGTATTCAACCTACATTTTCTTTTGCTCAGTTTCATCCCATTACTCTGCCTCATCCTTTGCTCAATTTCACTACATTATACCCTTGTGATCAGACCCTCTCCCCTTTGGGATTCAACTACTTACACTGCAGACCATTGTCAGATCACCCCCACCCAAATCCTTGGCATCTGATTCTGTTGAAAGTGCATCTTTTACTTCTTCATAAATGGGATGAGGTTAGTGGAGGGGCTGCTGTATTGTTAACATTAGTTTGTGGTCTTAAGTGGGTCCTTCCCTAGCTGAGTATTAAGCCACGATTGTAATACAAATAATGATAATAAAATATCAATGGAAGGGGAAAAGCAGTGGATGAATGGGGAGCACTGTGTTGAGGAATTTCTAGTGCAAGAGTCATCACAATATTAATGTTAATTGGGGGTGAGACTAGAGGGGAGTTGGGGGGATTTGCACTATTTATGATTTTTTTTTCATTATCTGTTTTTCCTTTTATATATAAGTTTCCTACTATGATAAAAGCTAATGACAATTAAATACTTGAAACTATTTTAAAATAATCTTGGGATCCTCATTAAAATAAAGGAGGGAATTCAAGGCAAAGGCTAATAATTTATATGGATCCAAATCTCTGAGGAGCTCACCATGCTCGACTGCCATTAACTTAACTGGCGGTTAAAAACACTCTGCACCACAGCTTATATCATTTATCTTACTGTGCCTAAATATTGCAACAGGGTCTGGTACCTATGCAGTACATGCAGCCACTCTTCTGGGGCTTTTAGTTCCCTAGGCACTGGAGAAGACCCGTTTACCCCTTCCCGGGGTTATTCCTGTATTGGAAAGTAGGCATGTTTCATCTCATGGAGTTTCATTTGTATTCATGCACCATGAGCACACTGAGGGGAAATGTTCACTCCCTACCTTGCAGATCCCCTGGAATCCAGTGGAGGAAAGAGTCATTTGCATAACTCCCAATCAGGAGCTCCTCCAGTTGCAGCTGCCCATGAAACTCCCCCAGCGTGTGGTGGGGAAATCTGACCAATTTCCGGTAAGTTCTGGTCCCAGTTAACATGCTGGAGTTTGACCCACAGGACTGTAGGGTAAGGCCCAGGGCCTGCTACCTCCCCACCTGTGTTGCTGCACCTCCATAGAACTTCTACTGTAGGGCTGTCAGAGAGTGCAAGAGTGGATCACAACAGGGAGGCAGCACTCGTCCCTTGCCTTCTTCTGGAGTAAGAATCCAGGGGAAGCAAAGAGCAGAGTTTGGTCTCTAGTTTTCATTCAGTCCATGCTCAGGCAGATTCTCAGTGAGTTCAATGGGAGGCTTGCCTGAGTCAAGTAAATAAAACCGAATGAGGCCTCCCTGATTCGATATGCAATTCTTATTGTACTTTTGTAGCTACCAGCTAGCACAGACAGACCCACTGTTTTGTTACAAAACTGAAGGCTTTTGTTCCCCATCAAGTGTTATTAAGATAGCAGTTGGGTAACCTGTTCCTTCAGTTCTTTAATGGCCAGTAAAAGAAGGGCAGTTGTACCGTCTTTGTTAACTGATACACTGTACTGGGGTAATAGTAAAACTGCGAGTCGCCAGGGAAAGAGTCAGTCAGCACCCAGAATGAATCACCAGAGACATCCCTGTCCCTGGATTTTTACATAACACGCTATGGATGAGCAGAAAAGACAAATATATATATTTTTTTAAGTTTAGAAAGTCAAAATGAAAACCTAAATCAGGCTTTCACAACTGGATTTTTTTTTTTTTTGTGGTTCCAGATTAACCAGAAGAGGACAGTAGTTCATGGCAGAAAGCACAGCACTTAATTTTACAGCTGACAGAAATGCATTATGCAACCAAGACATATTTACTCTTCATATACATATATAGGAATTTCCTGAATGAAAACAAGTCAATTCATCTCTGAATCTTTGATAGGTCTCACAAATGTATAGAGTGCCAGATTCTATTTTTACTAGCAGCATGCACACCATTCCCTCCACTGTGTTTTGCAGCTATACTATGCACTGTTGCCTTCTGAAAGTTAAATTCTCCTTATATCCCTACTGCTTAACTTTTCCATGTAGCCTGCTCAGGGACCAATCCTGCAGTCCTTACTCAGGGCAAACTCCTAGCAAGTCAAATCCTGACTTCCTTTTTTGTGGGAGTAAAAGCCTCATCAGCCACTTATCTGTTCTACTGCAGATTATCTTCACTGACCAGTCCTGTTTGTGGAGAATCTCCATGATCACAAATGGGCCCACGGAAATGCTCCAGGGGTGAGGGAACTCAAACACATGATAGCCCCACATTCTCACTCTTACACCAACCTGCCTCTCTCTCCCTCCCCTTATGGAGTTTACTGCAACCCTGAGACAACACAACACCTGCAGAGATGCCAAAAAGTAGAGTGGGACCTGGGATGAGGGGGAAAATTCTCCTATGGGGCTGTCAAACTTGAAAGAGTCCCAGAAAGTTCTGCTGCTCTTCCCTTTTCTGACCAATAAACCCCTTTCCATTTTTTCTTGGGGGAAAAAATCCCTAATTCTGATGGACTTGTTCCTCTCTCCATTTCAAAGCCAACACCTGGACTGGCAGGGTCTGGGCCACTCAGAAGATTCAGCAGCTCCTTGACTGTCACTCAGCTAGTGACATCATTCATGACCCTCCCATTGGAGCATCAGGAGAGGCATTGCTTCCCCGGCTCCAACCTATCCCTCACATTGCTGTATCAGGTGACAGGGCGGGGGGAGGGGGAACAGGGGTCAGCAGCTGTAGATATATGGTTCCACCCTCAGGATCAAATTTTCCCTCCATGACTATAGACCCCAGTCAGACTGAAAAAGCCACAAAGGCTCCACACTGTATATGGGTGAAGATTTGGACCACTTACTGAAATGAGAGATTTGCCTTTATGTGGATAGGGAGTGACCATAAATCTTCTGAGGCTGGTTTGTTAACTCATTAGGTCATAGAGAGCTATATAACTTGCCTTCATTTTCTGCATCAGTAAAGGATGGCATCACTGACAGGGCCATTGCATGACCAGAAGGTCCTTCCTGTAACAACCTGCATGGAACTTATTGGAAGGAGCACAGGTTGCAGGAGAGACGAATTTGGAGGCGTCATCAGGAACTCAGTCTGTTTGCACATGGCTTGAATGTTAGCTGCAATTGCAGCATCTCTGTAAATAGTTTTTTTAATGAAAGGCAGTTTAGTTTTAGGTACATAAAGCACCAGCACACAGCACATGAAACACTTCCATACATACATGCTGTGATGGAATAGCAAGTGCCTGCATCATCTTTGCATTGCTTGAAAATTATAGCCGTTCGGTATATTGTGTTCATGCCAGCCGTACAAACAGTGATTTCAACTGTTGTGCTGTATAAATGCTGCATTTTTAAAATGTGATCGTGAGCTTGCCTGTTTTGAAAATGTTCTTGATTTGAGTAAAGGCATCTCGTTTACAAAGGCCTGCAGGCTACATTCAGCCATGCTGCAAGAAAAAAAATCATTGAAAGGGACAGAGCTATTTTAAAATCATCCCAGAAAGAATAGGGGTGTTGCCTCATATCAAGGGCAGAGAAAACCCAAGAAGAGCTCATCAAATGGCAATTGGATTTATTCAATTAAGTGGAACTAAGACTTCTTATAAAGGGTTTATTTTAACCTTATGTTAAGGGTTATGGGTTTCATTATAAATGACTTATTAAATAATATATAACTAATGCATTTTGCACCAAGACAATTTCATGGGCACAGTACTAGTTGCTTAGAAACATCATTGATTGTTTAAATAGAAGAGCAACCATATTAAACAAGTAATAGGAACAAATGCACGAGTTCTGCCATGTTGCTAAATGGGACCACAGCAAGAAAGAGGTATAAAGTTGGGAGTGGAGACAAACCCCTCATGTCTCCCTTTCAAAATACTGGAATGAGGGACCTGAAATGGTCACAGTTAAAATATGCTTTGTTCATTTCTATCAACAGAATAATTGTTTCCATTGGACATGGTGATGAATAAAAATGAGAAATGCTAATAAGACTGCTCAGACTGGTATTCTGAGGCCCTGAGGTAAGGGAGAAGAAGGTGCTAGGGCCACGGGAAACTGGCCCAGGGAAATAGACTGAGCGATTAGAGGGGATGCAGCAAGTAGCTGCTATTTACAGGGTGTCTGGTCTGGGACCTGGAGTAGCGAGAGGACAGGGTCATCCAACCCCCCTAGCTCCTTGCCACTGGAGAAGTGGCTAAACAGTAGACTGTGGTCCCCACTGAAAGAAGTGGCTGGACAGGAATTACAGAAACACCCCTCTCTTCCTAAGTATTAGTGAAATCACTGGGGTTGCATGAGTGTAATTTTGGCCCAGTTTATGAACAGTAAAAGAGCTACAATGCACTCTAGGAACCAAATTCTTTTCAGACACCAATGACCTCATCAGGGCAACATCCATAAGACAGGCCCTAAATTTTCAATTCACTGAAATGATCCATAGTGATTCATTCTATTACGTTCTTTAGAGAGAGAGAAGCAGGTCATGAATACCAGCTATTCAGTTTGACTTTACTGGACATCAATTTGCTTCTTTAATGAAGGGGACTAAATACAGTTAATTTAACCAATGCATTAGATATTAATTAGGGAATTTATTGAAATAAACTTTTTAAACTATACCAAAGAAGTAATTATAAAAGTAACTTTATACATAATACTTTTAGATCTAAAATGAGAAATGTATGTGACTACTAGGGGCCAAAACATGGCACATTTAATTTAAGCTCTGGCAGCAAGGGGCAGGTTCCATTGCAGCTATAATAAATTACATACAAGTGCTACAGAACAATAACAAAAACTGTGAGCCATCCATTTCAGTACCATTTACAAGAAATCAATATCAATACTTAATGCAATACTGGTGAAAAATGAGCAAAGATACAGAAAGCATAATAAACCAGTAATGAAAGACCTTGCAGTGTTTCACTTTGGAAGAAAAAACTAACTGTCTATATTTTCATGTATAGGGATATTTCACTGAGGCAATGTGCTGGAGGTAGGAGTGTTTTGCAGATCTAAGTTTAAAATAACCTCCTTATTAAATTAAAAAAGTTCTTTAAACTGTGGATTACTAGCTTAGTAAAACTCATACAGATGGAAGGAGGCATTCCATCTTTATAATGTACTGGACATCACTGAATTTCCTTGGATCATACAGAGTTTTATGTATATCGCTGATGGCATATACCAAACTTTAATGTTCCGCTGCACTATTTTGGTTGTGGGGTTTAAACCCTGCTGGTGGGAAGAGGTTAAAAACTTTACCCTGACCTTTGCACAGAATGTGCATCATCAATTGCACCATTTTCTCCATTTGTTTCTATCTCTAGCAGGAAAAACAGCCCTGTAGTATAACACCAAAGACCATTCAGAAAGAATCTGTTGCAAGGTGCAGTTTGGGACAAAAAACTTTTGAAAATCTCAGATGATAAGTCTCTGAGGAAACTATAGATCATTGAGTTACCACTACCTATCATCATCATCATCATCATCCCCTCTTTGGTTAAGCTAGAAGTCCTTGCAGAAAAAAAATCTGCTCTTTTAGACTTTCCTACAATTCCCTCCATGCCCCAGAGAACAAGAGCAAATTGTATTTCCAACAATTTTCCTTACATTTTTAGCATGCGCTCTTCCAAACCTAGGAGATTCCTTTTAGCCGAAGAACTATCTTGTTTGCAGGGAGAGGAGGAAAAGTCTATGGAAAATTAGTGGGTATGACTACGGTTGATTCATAATAAATCTCATAAAGAATATGTGCATAGAAAGGCTTAAGAACCTTTTGACCTCAATTGGACTGGTGAGAATGAGAAGACACTACCATGAGGAGAAAGCCTGCTGGTATATTTTGTCTTGCCAGTCAATGTGACAAAGAAGTCTGTGGAGACTGTTAAGTAAATGTTGTTTTACATATGGCTTTGTGAGAAATAAAACCTGTTGTTGGACATAAGACTGATTTAATATCTGAGGACTCTGTAAAGGCCCATTTGGTTGCTAGGCACTAGCCTGGAACATTTGTTCAGATTCAGCAGCTGGGCAAGGACAATTGTGTAACAGGGTTAGAGGCAGTGATATTGTAAAATGGGACCCTACCCAACCCTAAGTCATCTCATTGGGATGAAAAGCAATCCATCTCTCACTGCCCTGGTGTTACGCAGAGGAACAGGCTGGGCATGGTTCCCCACCTGTGGGAAGAGGTCAGACACTAGTAACTCCCGGGGACCTCATTCCCCTGATCTATTTAGCACAGCTACACCAGCAGGGCCATGCCTATTCAGCACAGATTAGGCTAACCAAGACTTTAAACACCTTGTGCCTGATCCCATGCTGAAGATTCCTAGGTTTGACCTTCCATGGTCATCTTGGTCAACTCTGAACCAGATCCAAACCAGCCATGGTAGATGTGGACATCTAATGCACAAATGGAAAATTGAGGACTCCCCAGCATGCAAGTGTGGCTCCCCAAGACAGATGATTGAACATATCACCACCTACTTCCCAGTTTATAAATATAAAGGAGGCATTACTGCAATAATGATGTAGACATTTGGCTCGATCACCTTCAGGTGAAATTGTAGTTACTGCTCTACACCAGCCGTACAAAAGAAGAAGACGACTATTCAGTCCTCAGAACTGGAAGGCTGCAACCCAATTACTCTCCCTCTTGAGGTACATCACAGCCAGTCATGAGATCTCAGGAGGCTATGGCAAAGGAGCTTCCAAAGTACCTTGCACTCTCATCACAATACCTCTTCTCCAGTTGCTCCTCTTACCCATTTCAGATCTATCTGTGAGGTGGAGTGCTTCCACTTAGTTGCTGGATAGAGTCCCAATAATTAACATACCCCTAACTGGGATAATAGCTTTATCTTTAACTAGACTGTTAAAAAGGACACACACACACACAAAACCACCAAATCAAACAGATTTATCTTTCTGAGGATAAGCCCAAAAATGGGAGAAAATTTGTTAGCAGATTTCAAAATATATTAAGCAGTTGAAAAGTTTTAAAATTTACTTACACAATCCCTACACCACTTCTTACACCTGGATGGAAAGCCACACTAAACTATTTACATGCATACATGCTAAAACAAAAAACAAAAACACTTTGAACAGTAACAATCTCTTCATGGATGGCAAAACTTTGCCCTTTGGTTCAATAGTTCCAGAAAGGGTATGTGGTGAGGATAATGCCTTGCTCACCTGGTTATAGAATTGTAGGACTGGAAGGGACCTCAAGAGGTCATCTAGTCTGGTCCCCTGCACTCAGGGTGGGACTATGTAATAACTAGACCATCCTGACAGGCGTTTCTATGACCTGCTGTCAGGGTTCCCTCCCCACTCTAAACTCTAGGGTACAGAGCTGCATGAACGACCCACTAAGCTTATTTCTACCAGCTTAGGTTAAAACCTTCCCAAGGCACAAATTCCTTCCTTGCCCTTGGTCTCGCTGCCACCACCAAGTGATTTAAAGAAACATTCAGGGAGGGCCACTTGGAGCCCTACCTCCCCCAAAATATCCCCACAAGCCTCTACACCCACTTTCCTAGGGAGGCTTGAGAATAACATCCTAACCAATTAGTACAAAGGGAGCACAGATCAAATCCCTTGGGTATGTAGGACACTGAAAAACAATCAGGTTCTTAAAAGAAGTTCATTTAAAAAAAAACATAAAAGAATAACCTCTGTAAAATCAGGATGGAAGATAATTTTACAGGGTAACAAAAAGATTCCAAACGCAGAGAATTTACCCTATAGGCAAAACTTTAAAGTTACAAAAACAGGGATAAACCTCCCTCTTAGCACAGGGAAAATTCACAAGCTAAAACAAAAGATAATCTAATGTATTTCCTTGCTATTACTTACTATTTCTGTAATATTAGATGCTTAGTTCAGATATGGCTTAGGGAGATGTATTTTCCCTGCCATGGCTCCTTGTTGACCCGGTGAGAACAAAGAAACATGAAAACAGAAACCTTCTCCCACAGATTTGAAAGTATCTTCTCCCCTTATTGGTCCTTTTGTTCAGGTGCCAACCAGGTTATCTGAGCTTCTTAACCCTTTACAGGGTAGGGAGGGGATTTTATGCTACCCTTAGCTGTATGTTTATGACACCTGCTCTTAAAAATCTCCAGTGATGGAGATTCAACAGCCTCCCTAGGCAATTTATTCCAGAGCTAAACCACACTGACAGTTAGCAAGTTTTTCCTAATGTCCAATATAAACTGCCCTTACTGCAATTTAAGCCCATTGCTTCTTGTCCTATCACCAGAGGTTAAGAAGAACAATTTTTCTCCCTCCTCCTTGTAACAACCTTTTATGTACTTGAAAATTGTTATCATGTCCCCCTCTGAGTCTTCTCTTCTCCAAACTAAACAAAACCAGTTTTTTCAATCTTCCCTCAGAGGTCATGTTTTCTACACTTTTTTGTGTTGCTCTTCTCTGGACTTTCTCCAATTTGTCCACATCTTTTCTGAAATGTTGTGCCCAGAACTGGATACAATATTCCAGTTGAGGCTTAATCAATGTGGATTAGAGCAGAAGAATTACATCTTGAGTCTTGCTTACAACACTCCTACTAATATATCCCAGAATGATGTTTGTTTGTTTTTGCAATGGCGTTACACTACTGACTCATATTTAGCTTGTGATTCACTATGACCCCCAGATCCCTTTTTACAGTACTCCTTCCTATGCAGTAATTTCCCATTTTGTATGTGTGCAACTGTTCCTTCCTAAGTGAAGTACTTTTCATTTGTCCTTATTGAATTTCATCCTATTTACTTCAGACCATTTCTCCAGTTAGTCCAGATCATTCTTAATTTTAATCCTACCTTCAAAAGCACTTGCAACCCCTCCCAGCTTGGTATCATCTACAAACTTTATAAATGTACTTTCTATGCCATTAGCTAAATCACTGATGAAGATATTGAACAGAACCAAACCAAGAACTGATCCATGCAGGACCCCACTGGTTATGCCCTCCCCGCTTGACTGTGAACCACTGATAACTACTCTCTGGGCACGGTTTTGCAACCAGTTATGCACCCACCTTGTAGTTCCCTAGTTTATGCTGTCACTCAGAGTTCCACATAAATTATCACAGCAGTTTCCATTCACCTCCCTCTCTCCCTGAGCCCATAATCAAGTGTTGACTGAAAGGAGAGGAAAAAAAGACAAAATAAAAAATACTGTCCTCTTCTAAGCTGCAGGCTCCCTGCCTGCTGTGAGGTGGGGCTGCTGTCATCCAGGGCTGTGCACAGCTCACGCTGGTCTTTGCCTCAGGATTGGACTGGACAAGCCTCCACAGGACTAGCTGTAGTTACCCCACAGGACTTGCCACCTTCTCTCTGGCTCGGGGACTGCTGAGAGCATCTCAGGCCAGTGCTAGTTACAGTTCTTTGCAAGGCTGATCTGAAGGCAGTACTGAGGCCTGGGTTCTTGGGCTCCCATAGCTCAGCCCAGCCCCCTCCCTGCTGCTCCACTTACTCTGCTTAATTTGGGTCTCTGTAACTGTCTCTCATTCCCTTACAGTGTCTCTGATCCCCAAGTCACTCTCCACAGGTCCCCCTGTATTTGATGCAATTATTCACTCCCTTCCACAGAGTCCTGCCTGACAGTCTATCAACTCTTTATAGTGAGTTCCTACTTGCCGCACTGCCTTTTGCCCCCTGCACTGGCTCCGTCAACTGGATCCCTGTGTCTTCAGGCAACTCCCTCTGGCCCCTCCTGCTGCTCTTCAGCTGGCTTTGGGACACAGCTCCTCAGCCCCCTGGGGTGGCTCTTGCTGTTTCTCTTTTCCCAGCACACAGGGAGGCTAAGACCTGAGCTGAAGCTCTCTTATTGGGCTGGATGCCTAGTTAATCAGACTAATTTGGGGTGCTGACTATTTCCCATTGGCCCTCATCAGGAATTCTCTGATTCACTCTCTGATTCAGGCTCAGGATCCTGACCCCTCTTCAGCCTCTGCCCACTCTCCTGGCATGGGGAGAGACCAACCAAACAAACCCACACAGATTTAGTAAGGGGCCAACTGTCCCCTTACAACTGGAAGGGAAAGTTGTTTCAGGATCTTGGTGAATGTGCCGGGAATGGACTTTCAGTACACCATCAGGGACTGTACAGGTCTGGACGACTGGTCTGGACCACTGCACTGACAGTGTTCAGAGGATGTGGGACCCGGCAGCTTCAGAGAAGGAAGTCTGAACTGGAGTTTGTAATAACACTTTCATGTGCTTGAGAAGGTAAAGAGTGAATCTCTAGATGAAAAGTAAATGAGTTTGCTTTTACATTGTATCCCATTGCCTGTTTGTTTAGATTAGATTCTCTTCTGTGTTTGCACAGGATTCCCCAAAATGGGGTTTCAATCATACTACCATAATATCAATATTTGCCACTACCAATTTACTAGTAGGTTTGGTTTTATAGGGCTTCTCTTGAAAATTAAACTGTATCAGCAGTTCCCAAAGTGGGTCTTGACTCTGTTTTAATGGGGTTGCCAGGGCTAGCTGAGACCTGCTGGAGTCCTGGGACAAAGCTGAAGCCCAAGCAGGCCTGAAGCCAAAGCCCAGGGGTTTCAGCCCTGGGGGGTGGGGCTCAGGTTCCAAGCCCAAGCGGGGGCCTGTGATTGCTCCCCACCCCCTCAGGGTAGTGGGGCTCAGATGGGCTCAGGTTTCAGTCCCCTCTCCTGGGATCCTGTAGTAATTTTTGTTGTCAGAAGGGGATCGCGGTGCAATGAAGTTTGAGAACCACTGAACTATAACATGGGTAATAAAGATGCAAAGCGGTGAACTACCATATTAGCACAATGTATGAAAGTAGCATAAGAGATACCTTTGCTGTTTAGTTTGCTATTCAGTCTGTAGTATTTCTTGTATGGTATACAATGATGTAACAGTGAGCAAGTTATGGAACTTACTTTGTTGACTTCCTCGTCTTTTAAAGCTACGTACAGTGCACAGGGCCATGAGAGGTGACTACCAAGAAGGAAAGAAAACCAAAGAAAACCACACATAATTTAGCAAGCAAAGGCTCTTACCATATTATGATTAAATAGGGAACTAACAATATACTTTTTAAATGAGTCCTAAACCTTTACAACACATGGGTTTCAATAGTGACCTGCAATACAATGTTCAATAAAAGAGAATTTAGGTGAAATCAGGAATTTGGTAACAAAATATATTGGTTTTAATTAGAGTGAAAAGAAACTAATTCCCAATGAGGTCATTACTGCAATTTGAAAGTAATATAACTGATAGTATGAGTACCCCATTTGGTGCAGGTTTCTACTTAAACAAGTGCAGGAAAACATAGATCCTAATAAAACAAAGAGGAAATTAATGTCACCCAAACAGTCAGAGCTAAATAATAAATAATAGCCTAGCTTGAGGAAGGTTGGCCCAATACCTAATCAGCATTTAATAGCCTTTATATTCAAATAGTGTTTAATTCATATAAAATGCTTCGTACTCAGTGGATTATATCAAAAATTCAACAGCAATGAACTCCTAGGTTTGAAGACTGGTCTTGAAACTTTGCTTTCATAAGGGTTTCTAGGAAGAGGTAGATTCATCTCTCAGTTACACTGATGTCAACCCACAGTAACCAAAGTGTTTGCACGAGTGTAAAGGAGAATAGAATTTGGCCCTTTACAAGCACTGGAACAAGAGAAATGAACCCAGAGAGTAAAGACTGGATGAAGATTCAAATGAATGTAGCAAAATTTGTTACCATAAATTTGATACAAAAATCAAAGTAAATAGTAAAGAGATGGAAATAATTTATACCTCTGCTAGGACATCAGCATACAATGACTGTAACAAGACCTAGCAGTGACAAAGATAGGGAGAAAAATTAGTAGTCTTTTTGCAAGATGTATATAATTGAACTGACCATAAGATGAGAGAATGCTTGGCCACATTCTTAGCATTCACCCAGCAGTGGTCCTAATGAGGCTACAGTGAAGATGACAATGATGGGTACTGCAACTAAGAAAGTCCACATTAGTCATTTTCTTTCCGTTAAAGGAAGAGTTGGGGTAGCTTATTCCTAGCTTCTTTCCATTCTTAAAAAATAAGAGCTGTATGTGATGGGGCAATATGATGAAATTGGAATCAATGGCAACTTTGTCATTTACATCAGTGGAGCCAGGATTTAATTCTGTATCTTGGATATTCTACTTTTTTCATCACCTTTACTGGTTAACATTGACATCCAATTTTAGTAGTTGGTTTTCCTCGGTAAAGTGTGGATTTGTCTTCGCACAGAATAGACATCCCAGGAAAGAATTCAGCAGGCAGTAGTAAAGGAATGGTACAATTGTTGTAATGGATAAACAATGTAACAAAGTACAGTGTGCACTTTTTTCCATTCCAGCTGGCACAACAATGGGATAGAATGAAGAGAATGGGGCCTCATCCCACCTCTTTTGGGGACTTTAGCGCTGTTGTTGGCACTAGACTATTTCAGTCTTAGCACTCAAGAGATCCAAGAACTGTGATTCTGCCTGGTCTCTGTACAGGGATGCAAGTGAGAAGATGTCATGGACCCTCTCGCTTACCTTTGCCAAGGCCCTCAGCTGCAGCCCAATCCATTGCCCTGAAGTTTATAAGATAGGGGATATACTGTGGGAGTCTACATTAAAACAGAGAACTACTGCTACATAGAATCACTTAGGGCCTGATTTTGCTTTCCTTCATCACGTAGAGTAGTATCTCAGTTACACGGTTAGTTCCTCTAAAGCAGTGGTGGGCAACCTGCAGCCAGCGCCATTTCCCGTAGCTCCCTTTGGATGGGAACAGTGACCCCGCGACCACTGGGAGCTGCAGGCTGCCGTACAAATGTAAACAAACTGTCTGGTGGCCCGCCAGCAGATTATCCTGACGGGCCATGTGCAGGTCGCAGGTTGCCCATCACTGCTCTAAAGTCTGTGTAACTAATCACAAGCTAAGAAAGGTTAGCAAAATGGTATCCTTAATATTTACACTTGTCCTAAAATCAGTGACATCTTAACTTAGGTGTACAGTAAGTAATTGTTGGGGAAAATGTTCTAAATGTTGCTTTTACACATCAGCCATTAAACATAGCCTGAATCCAGGTGGAAATGCCTGTTAATCTATTTTGTGTGTGTTACAACATGGGATTCCCATGACATGGATAGGAGTATAATTCAGTTGTGATTGATCCCTTAGTAAAACTGCTTTCTTAAATTAATACCTGCTGTCTGATGTCATTCAAGTGATTTAGCTGAGGATATCAGATCTGTCTGCGGCTGGGCACACTTATTTATTGCTATGGTGTCCTCCTCAGCTGGTTTTATTGATCTCTTATTATAATTATATGAAACATATTGTAGTAAACATTCCCCCTCTTTCCTTACATTTATTTCTTGGCATTGAATGTAAGCTGTTATTTTTAAGATCATCAGGTAATAGGGTCTGAGTCAAATCCCACTGAAGTCAATGGGAGCCTTTGCAGGGACTTCAATGGGCTTTGGGGCATAATGAAATGGTAAAACATTTTGCAGGTGTCTGATGAAAATCATCATGTACTTTTATTGCAATAGTGAGAAACACGCACAGTGAAAATAAAAAGTTCAATACCCAGTAGATGGTGCTGTAATCAAATTCTAAAATCTGTTACACTTGAGACACTTAGCAATATGTCCTGATGAAAGTAATTAATAAAGAAATTGAGTTTATATTAAAAACACATATTGTTTAAAATTCTTTATTAAACTGAAGCCATAATTGTCTATATGATAGATTGAAATAATGTAGCATTTGACAGCATAAGTAATACGTGTTCTTATATGTCTGAAATAGAAATGTTTTATGGCCCTTTTCTCATGTCACTTTTGCTCCATGGGCCTGGGCTTTCAGGATAATTTAACTGTGAAACAGATAATGCATTTCTCTCATTCAAAGTAAGTGAAAACAATATTCTTCCATCTGAATTATCTGGTGCTTTCCAGACCACAATCGAATTTCACAAGGGGAGAAACACAACCAACAAATGAGGCAGCAATGCAGTTGAAAGGAATATAATTTTCCAAATGAAAGAGTTGTGTGTTTCATTTTTAAAATGTTGGCAAGACTCTAAGAATATAAGTTACAGCATCCCTACCCTACTCTAATGTGCACATTGAGCCACTTCTTCCATTTTGTGAGTAAAAATAAAACCATTGGGCCATATTTGGAATTTGTCCTTCTGCCCCAGGTTTCAATAGCCGGCTTATTCCTCTTCACCCTCATTTTCCTCCTCCATAATCTTCCTTAAAGTTCACCTCTTTCATGAACCCATCCAACACTTATCTCCTCACCACTGCAGCTACTTTTGCTCCATGCCTGAGCCTTAAACTTTTTGAGTTGTACTTACCTAATGTAGCTTGCAAGCTCCTTGGGGGAGAAACCTTGTCTTCCTAAATATTTGCAGAATGCCATGCACACCTAAGAGAACAATCTTGCAAGGGAAGCAGTGAAAGCAACATCACTTTGGGCATTTAAAATTCAACAACACAGATGTCAAGATATTACAGTGTTGGGGCCCATAAAAGTACCTATACAGATGGATGATTAGGGTTGCTTGTGTGTAATTGAGGGTAGAATCTGGCCCTTCGGTTCTAGGCAAATATTTGACAATGTACTCAGCTGCTGTTTCAGTAACAGAAAATCAGATGGGTTAGGCAGATACTCTGCTGGGGTGCAGCTGCTTTACACCACGCTGCTGGCTGAATCTCACTGTAGAACAGGCATATATAGCCCTAAGAGGCTCAATGAGTACATAAAGCACCCTCTGCTATCATAGAAGTGGTATATAAACTTCTGTGTCACCCACTCTCCCTTTGTATCAGAATAGGAGCTGTGGCCAGAAAAACCCAATGATGAGCTGATCCCTGGCTGTGGTTGCAGCTCCTGGGGCTTTTAGCAGTTTGCAGAAACTACTCTAACTCCCTCAGGCTGCTCTAACTCTGCAGCACCTGTGCTGGACACATCACTTACAAGCTTATGAAAGTACATAGGTTGGCTTTCGGCCACCCCCTTAATTTCTGCAGTAGTTGAAGATCTAGCGCTTTGTTTTTAAAGAATTTTTTTTTCAATTTCCAAGGCAAATGACCTGCCAAATGTATTTAACTGGTGTAACTATTGACACTGTGTGTTTACCTATGCAGATATTTGGATTATAAGGAAATCAAACCAGAAAGAAGAAAACTCTCTCATAAATCATGTCCCCTATCATAGCAGTTTGCATTTATGTAGAATAGTGGGTAGTAGCAAAGTTTCCTAGGGCTACAGAATTTCATTTAACACACAGCATGGTTTTTAGTAATGAGGCGTTTTCAGGAGGCTGATTTCTATACGTCTTAGAGCATGAAAGTCACATCACAGCATACATTTGTATACACTGAATGGCTCATGACTGTGAGTGCCAATTTCAGGGCAGCCTGTTAAAAACAGAGCCCAAACTGGTGTGGGTTCTATACCTATGAAGGGTGAACTCCTACAGCAGCCTTAACAAACAGTCCCCTGGGATACCAGTCTATCTTGCCACCTAAGCAAGCTTGCTTTTGTGATAGATGGTTCCTTACACCAAAAATCGTAACAAAATTCAGATTGTTCCCAGTCCCAAAGGACCAGTCACTTACCCCAAGTCAACTGCACCTTAGATCTCACACTAAAGACAATGCTTGTAGCCAATCCTATAATAAACTAAAGATTTATTAACTTAAGTAAAGGAAATCAGAGTATTATTTAGCAGATAAACATGCACACACAAATGAGCCTTTGGTTCCAAAAGGTAATAGAAACTGCTGGTAATAAAAGCTGTCTATGTCCTCTAGAGCTAACCCAAGTCAAGCAGCTTGAGAATCCCTTGCTTATGCTTAGAAATATTGCCCTCTCCAAATCCCAAGCAGCATAGTATCAGAGGGGGAGCCATGTTAGTCTGGATCTGTAAAAAGCGACAAAGAGTCCTGTAGTACCTTATAGACTAACAGAAGTATTGGCGCATAAGCTCTCACCCACAAAGGCTCATGCTCCAATACTTCTGTTAGTCTATAAGGTGCCATAGGACTCTTTGTCGCTTCAAGCAGCACAGTGATAGTTCCTTTTGGTCAGGATTTCATTCCCTTCCCTCCAAGTTCTGATGGGACAAATGTTCACTCCCATCTCTTCTTGATGGGGGTGGGGGAAGCAATCAACAAAGTATTTGTGTTTGATGTTTCACAATGGCTCGTTCCGTTTCAGTGGGCCTTCTTGTGTGCAGGACCAGCACTTTACATTAATTTATGCTTCTTTCCTCTTACAGAGGTTTACAATGCAAACACTCAATATAATTTTATACCATGGGATACAGATGTTATAAGTGAGAGCAATACATGCAGCATCCTACAAATCTAAACACATTCTTATAAACTTTGCATCTATTCTAACAATGCTAACACACAGGTGAGCCAGACTGGTTTCCTCCTATGCATTTGTCAGTGTTCAGAAAGGCCATGAGCTAGTACCTGGTCTGCCAGCATCATATACACCGCAATATATATTAATGCATATGCATACCTAGGATCTAATTCTGTCCTTGGGTACGTGTGTGAGGTTCCATTAAAATCAATGCAGGAATTTTCTGTTAGCATGAATTTTTCAGAAAATGTAATTATTATTTATGATAATTTTAGCTAATGAATACATTTGTATGACTCATTTATTATATATAAGTCATTTATAAGATGTTCACAGCATGTATTATTAATTATTATTAAAATCATGTATTTATTTTAATTTGTATTTCATTAGAAATTAAAGAGACGAACATAAGGGTTATTTCTTTGAAATATTGCAGACTTTCTTTTTAACCTTTTCTAAACTGAAATATAGTCTCCTCTGCATACACAACGGATCCAGTTCCCATAGAAGTCAATGGACTTTAGATCAAGCTCACTGTACTATAACATACACCTCTACCCCGATATAACACTGTCCTCGGGAGCCAAAAAAGTCTTACAGGTTATAGGTGAAACTGTGTTATATCGAACTTGCTTTGATCTGCCGGAGTGCACAGCCCCGCCCCCCCAGAGCACTGCTTTACCGCGTTATATCCGAATTCATGTTATATCGGGGTAGGGGTGTATTTTGGAAAAGCTATTATTAAGGTGTTAGCCTACTGCAGGCACATATAAGGGAATATAGAAAGATAATTGGAATAATAGAAGCTAGGACCCAAAAGACTTCATTGGCCATCAAGTACAAGCACAAACACAGCCAATCTCAGTCCTTTGAGATGAATGAGTTTTTGGGCAGGAGCCATCTTTATTTCTGTGTTTGGTACAGTGGGGGCCTGTGTCTGACTGGATCTCCTAGGTGTTTCCACATCTTACGCAATAAATAATAAGGCCAGTCATCATAATATTGTTGTCTAGTGGGGTTTTTTTAATTTTTGAAAAGGGGCTCTATTTTTAATTTATATTTTCTGCCCTCTTGTGCTACCAGTTCATCAGTTTTCTGTAGTGATGAAGGAAGGAAAGGACTCTTTTCTTTAAATCACACGAATTTTTTTTCCTTTAGAGGCTTTTATTGAAATGTTAGTTGTTAATAAATATAGCTACATTTTCCGAATCCATTTCTCCTGTTCAAACCCTATACATCTATTGGACCAACCAGTTTGGTTTAAATGAGGTTAAACTGGATATTACTAACCCTTGAGGAACAGAGAAAGAGATTACCTTTAATTTTAAGAATTGTTAATTTTGTTTACTGAGGGGAATAAAAGACATATTATTCTTCCACCACTTAATATTCATCTTTGGTAATCATCCGTCAATGGAAGTCTTTCCATTGATCTCAGTGGGCCTTAGATCAGGCTTTTTGCCCTTTAAGAGGATGTCAGTTGAGGGTGCTATCAGACATTAATCACCCCAGACTGCTTGGCGCTCCTGTGCTAAGAGGGCTTCTCTCAATGACCAATTTTGAATGAGCCCCAGTGAGAAAAGACTAAGATGCCTTTAAAACCAGATAGGCCCAGTTCAGTCTCGGTGCACAAATTGCCACTAAACTGAACCCCTTTATGCTAGTGGATACCTGTGAAAGTCTAATGTGTGAGTGGTGTTCACTGGTGTCAATGGGATAAAATAAAATAGATGCATCACTGGTTCATTCACCAAGCCAAAAAGTGCTGCCACGAAAGGAATGAGCCAGTTAGGATACCCCTAGTAATGCAGTGTCCCCTTCACTTTTTGGGGACTGTGGTTCTAAAATAAGAGTTGGGATTCATGAAGGAGAGCAGTTGGACAGATATCTGGTGGTACATAGTCCCAATTTCCAGAGTTTCCACAATGTGATCAATCACTGAACCATCACTGGAGAGGCAGGTGGAGACTAAGGCTGGGTTGAAGGTAAAATAGACTGTAAGGGCACCAATGATCTTTCTTCTACTCCAAGAAACTGGTGAAGAAGAGGGGGCTGGTGAGGGTCAAAGAACGTGGGAGATTGTGTCTAAGATCTGTGTGAGTAGATCTCCTGTAAAAATAATTTCTTACTAAGGTGTAGTAAGGCATATATAAAATAGAGATGATGTTCTGAGAAAGCTTCTCAACTGATGTGATAATAAAAGGCGAAGTGTCAAATACTGATTCTCCTGACATCTATGAGTTTTGCCATTCACTTTAGTAGGAGCAGAATTTGGCCATAAGTGAATCTCCAAAAAACAAAATAATAAATCAGGCTTTGTTCCTTAATATATAAAAGTTCTTCCAAGACTGATCTTGTAGGCCTGATCCAAAACTCATTGAAGACAATGGAGAGATTCCTACTGACTTCAATAGGACCCATTCTTTCTGTTTGCTGTATGGTTGTACCTACTTAGAATCTCATCAGCAATAGCGGACCAGTCATCCAGTCTGCAAACCAGCATGTAAACAAATGAATTATCTCTGCCTACAAAAATCTGGCAATATCCACATTCCAAAAGAGTGATTCTTTTCTCAAATCAAACTGATTTTTAAAATTCTGGGAAAAAAGAAATGCTGTAAATATTCTCTTTTTACACTTTAGCAACTTTAAAATGGGCCAAATAATGTGGATGTATAAATTTGTTCCCCAACGCTTGGATATTAAAGTTCAACTCATAGTAAATTTCTACAACTAAATTACAGCAGATTTTTACTTATTTTTACTTAAAAGCAGATTTTATAATGGGCGTGCTAATACAGGCTTAATGATGGTGGCCCAACTGTGCTGCTATATCGACCCTTTATTTCTGAGGTGCATTATTTGAAAAATGTCTGGTTCCAAATGTAGCAAAATGAGAAATTACAGAGCCTATCTAACAAATCAAAAATAAATGATGTAACAACATAAAGGTAAATTTACAGTTATTTATAATTTACCATTTTTACCTTGTTTTCAATTGTCTTAGTCCTCTTCATTCTAGGAGCCCATTACATTTTGTTATGCTAAACCTTATCTTGTGTCACATAAATTACAGTTAAAGATCTTAATATTAAAGCCTTTTAGCTCCAAGACCATATTTCAGGCTTTGTTCAAACCAGACATTAATGCTGAAATTGAACACAGATCACTTTGTCATCATTACCTATGATCTAAAAAGTATAATACAATCTTTGCTATATATGGCACAAAAAATGCTTCTTTGTATAATGCTGAATTATGGAGATATATTGGTATTCTTAATATTTTGACAAAACAATAAAACTAAACATGTTAGCTCTCCAATAGATACCAGCACATCAGCCTAGCTACTATAGCAACAGTTATACAGATAAAGGTTTATTTATGCCTGTTAAAATAGGAAATTACTCATAAACTTATTTTAATCCTGATTCCAAAAGTCTGTTTGCTAATACTATACTTTGTATAAGAAAGATTAATAGATCATCACCTGTTTGATTCTATAAATATCTCTGTTTACATGACAATGCTGTCCCTTCTGCAGCTGTTGTTCCATCTGTGACTCAAGTGATGCTAAACATTAATGCAGAATTTCTTTCACCTTCCTATGTGTTACTTACTTCCTTGCCAGAACTATCTAAAGATGGTATAACACTTTCTTTATCAAGAAAATTTCTGAAAGTTCAACAGTGATCTGGACTGCATGCCTTCACAGGAGAGGAAAAGGAAGCCTGATGCCACTATGCAGGTTTGCAGGACCTTTACTTTGGGCATGCCATAAGTAAGTGCTGCCTGCTTGCTTACTCACTCCCTCCTTGGGGCAGACAGAGGGTAGGGAGGGGTGAGGTATGGGCTCCACTTCCTCCGTTTGCTGGCCAGCAAAGCTGAGCACAGGAGTCAGTGCTTTGCTGATGATGGAGGCCACCAGCAAATTCCTGTCCCTCTGGAGGAAGGCAGAATCAGGGAACAAATTGTGGCTTCTGCCCTGGGATGCTTCTGGGGAAGTGCTTCAGCTCCCCAAACTTTGGGACAAAATCTAGCTCTTAACTCTTCAAATCAAAATCTCTCCCTTTTGGCAACTGGATCCCAAATGATTATTTATGAAAGGATTACTCGTCTATGCCAGCAGGGGCTTTGTAGCTCCTCTGAGAGTTCTCTTCCTCGTGAACTCTGGATTCAGTATTTATTAACTGATCTTGAGTTCCTCATGGATGTGCACATACTGAGCTAAAGTCTGTTCTCAGTTACAGCATTGTAAATTGGGAAAAAGCCCATTGATACCTGTGGAGCTGTCCCAGATTTATATTGGTGTAATTGGGAACAGAATCTCACCTATATTACAAGTCCATCAAGTGGTCGTGTAAGTGTACATGTTTCAAGAGGTTATGCAACATGTTGGGAACAGTATTTTTATAGGAGTTATCTGGATAAAATTCAATGCAGAATTATAACAATTTGTAGAGGGTATCCTAGAATACTGGGCAATTAAAAAAGTCAGACATGGCATTTCCTTTGAGAATAGCTCTTGTAAGATGAGCTCTCTCACTGCCCCATTCACATGGGGTGGTGGAAGCTCCTGCATGCCAGAAATAGTAATAGCAAATAATATTTTAGCTGCTTAGTTGCCATTTGTCTGATTCCTTTTGTGTGATCGGTCACTAAGTCACATGGTATTGTTTCTGTTGCCTGATTGGATGAATGGTATATTTTAAACAGTAGACTAACAAATAACAAATAATGTCTGCAGACATTACACCCTTGTTTGCCTACAAATTAAGGTACAAAGCTTCATGCGAAAAAGTACTTGCTACTGTAACTATTTGTGAATAGTGAATACAAAGGTTGAAATTAACAGCTATTCCAAATGTAAACAACTACCACAACCGCTATTTTATATAAACACCCAGCTCCAAATAGGTACCAGCTACTTATAATTGTTGCAATATAATATTCCACACAGTGGATCAAAATATTGCTCTCCCCTTGTATTACATTTTGGGCTATAGGAACTCCTCTGATTATCATGAGACGGTTAGTTTTAATACACATTTTTTCATTTCAACTGGATGCAAGGTCGTGTTCTAGTAATGGAGGTATAAATATTACATTGGGTGGTTAGAAGAGTCTTGCTCCTGTTCCTGGAGAATCCCCTGGGGTAAAATATTTGGTCAGGCCTGCTGCTTGCCTGCTCATTTTAATGTGCTTACATTTTACAAATAAATAGGTATACAAATAAATAAAAAGAGATTGTTGACTTCAGACAATCATATTAATAATCCCATTCTGTTATCTTTTTAGAGGTTTTCCATTTTAAATGCATATTAACATTATTCTTGGGAATAGCTATATCTCTTTTTCAATCATAAAATAACTTTTCTATTCAAAAGAGTAGCTATGGACTTGTGGTTAAAGCACTAATTAGGATCCAGGAGAGCTGGGTTCCCTTCCCAGCTCTTCCATAGTTTTCCTGTATGACACTGGGCAAGTTACATAGGCACTGATCCAGTAAAGTACTTAAGCATATGCTTGATTTTAAACCTATGACTAGTCCCAGTTAACTTCAACAGGACTACTCACGGGTTTAGATTTAAGCATGTGCTTAAGTGCTTTACTGTATCACAGTATTAATTTTTCTGTGCCTCACTTCCATGCCTGTAAAACAGAGATAATCATACTCCTTTTCTCCCATCCTTTGTCTGTCTGGGCTAGTTAGATTACTAGCTTTTTGCAGCAGGGCCTGTCTCTTACTATATTTACATACAGCACCGAGCACAGTAGGAACCTGATCTCATTTCAAGATTATTAATGCTACTGCAATACAAATAAAAATAATAACAATTAATAAAACTTCCCTGCCTTAGCTATGCCACAGGAGAGTCTGGTAGACTGTCTATCTCAGATTTTTCCACAGATGGTATTTCTGTTGTTCCTGTATGCATGATGTGACAAAGTTCCGCCTCTACCTTGGTGGGTCCTGCGCTTATTGGCGGATTTGCTCACCTCAGTGATCTTCCCACAGTCTGGGTCAGCTCCTCCTGTGTCTGATCAGGAGTTGGGAGGTTTTTTGGGGGGGAACCCGGGCCCGCCAGCCCAGGGCCCTGTGGATCGCAGCTGTCTATAGTGCCTCCTGTAACAGCTGCTTGACAGCTACAACTCCCTGGGCTACTTCCCCATGGCCTTCTCCAAACACCTTTTTAAGCCTCACCACAGGACCTTCCTCCTGGTGTCTGATAATGCTTGTCCTCCTCAATCCTCCAGCAGTACACCCTCACCCTCACCCTCACCCTCACCCTCACCCTCACCCTCTTGCTCCCAGCTTCACACACACTCCTTCTCCTCTGGCTCCTCCCTGCCTGACTGGAGTGAGCTCCTTTTTAAACCCAGGTGCCCTGATTAGCCTGCCTTGATTGGCTGCAGGTGTTCTAATTAAAGTAGCTATCTCCACTGCCTTCTAGAAAGACCTTAATTGGCCACAGGTGCCTTGATTAACCTGGAGCAACTGCCATTTGGTTACCAGGGTCCTAGGGATTTGTTTAGCCTGGGGCTAACATACCTGTTTCTCAGTACTTTACTGTAGCCGTCTGGCCTTGCCCCATCACAACGATCATTTGGTAAGTGCCAACTTTCCGGATGTGTTTTGTGGTGTGCACTTCTTTATGGTCTTCTGAACCTGTTGTTGTTACATGAATGCTAAATGATAACAATTCATCCTGTGCATTTATACAGCTACACTTTTATTTGCAGGATGGTTATTAACTGGGGATTGTTAATTATGGCAGAAGATAATTTCATGTAGCTGTTGGTTTGAAAGCAAACTATTTATCATACTTAGTCCTGCCATGAGTGCAGGGGGCTGGACTAGATGACCTCTTGAGGTCCCTTCTGGTCCTATGATTCTATCCTGCTTACTGCCTAACAGGCTGAGACATATGGATTTGGGTATTTTGTCTGCTTGTTTGTTCATATGAAAGTCAAGTAATTAACAGATTCATTTGATTGAAAGAAAAATGTATCATAATTGCATCAATCTGTCCAGCAACTACTAGAATTTTTTGTTGATGGCATAGGAACAGCAGACCTCTATGATACATCACCTGTGTTTACTGTTTTACAAAGCTATTGCCATTTGGGCAATAGGTAAAAAAAGAGGCATGAAATCTGCCATTTCCAATTAGTCTGATCTGTTGGCTTTACGCATGTGAGATGATAGGAAGTGTTGTGATGAAATTGGTTTTGTTTGGTAGAATAGTTTAGTCCATGTCCATCCAGTCTGCAGATGCAATATATTTATCAGGCCCCAGACGTGCACTTATAAAAACCATAACTAACTACCTGGAGAAAGGAGGGTAAGAAAGTAGCCTGAACAGTGGACAGTGCGATGCACCATTCGGTGCACTGCCTGCTCTCTCAGGTGAGTAACTGCAAGTTCTAAGTAGGGAGCAGGAGCAAGTGTTTCATCTGCCCCATTGTGACCATTCTATATCTGGATAAGGGGGCCAGGACGAAACATAAATTAGCCTGCCCATGCTATGCTCATCCCTGACTTTATTTTACCCTCATTGTGAAGGTGTAATATTGGGGTCTTCACGGTGCAAGGAGAACAACTCCACATATAGAAATTCAGGCCCTGACCCTGCATGCATGGGTGGGATGCCACTGAGGGATGCAGCCGCTTGGCAGCATGATGCACACTGTAGGGGCAGAGCCTTAGCCAGTCTTCCCTGTCAGTACTTTGTGCACAGCGGCTAGTGTCACCACTTACAGCTAACTGAAACGTGGTGGGCATTTTTAAAGAAATGATATTTCAACATTCAGAATTTCATATTCTCAGACAAGTTAGACCTGATGACTGAAGAACAGCAAATAAGGTCACTGAAAACTTGAACGATTCTGACCAGGTCAAATTACCACCACCTTAGTCTCTTGGAATTCTCTGTAGTGAAGCCGACAGTGTATAAGCAAAACTGCAGATAATGAGGTAATGTTATTTTGGGAATTTTTTAAGGCATAACCACTCTCCTGACTTAGGGCAGGTCTACATTTAAAATGCACCTATACAGCTGTGCCACTGTAGCACTTAAGTGAAAATGCTCCTATGCCAATAGGAAAGCTTCTCCTATTGGCGTAGTTAATCCACGTCAGCTTCTCCTATTGACTTCAGTGGGCCAGAATTTCACCCGTACTGAAGGAGAAGCAAGTCTTGAAATGTAGCAGTTCATTTCTTACATGTGTTTTATCCCCTTTAAATCATATCCCGTATCATACAGTGTTGTATCAGCTTAAAGGGCCTGATCCAAAGTGCACTGAAGACAATGCAAAGTCTTTCCACTGATTCCGACAGGCTTTGGACTAGGCCCTAACTGCTAAGTCAATACGGTCCTTATAATCTTCTGTGTCTATATGAAAAAATATTCACATTCATTTTTTTCTCCAATATTAGATTACTGATTTTTAAAAATTATTTCACTTAAAATTCAGATCAAGCTTTGATGATTTTTACTACTGACCTTCATTATAATTATTTTGTCTTTTGTAGATGTCAAATTAAAATGATTTATCAATTCCAAAGTTAAAACATATTTCCGATGATCGTGATAATTCTCTCCCAGATGAGAGTCCATCATGTTTCAGACATTAGGGCGACAGAGTGCTGTAATGGCAGCCATAAGTCAAATACAGATTTATATGTTGGGGATTCCCTTGATGTATATCAAGATGAAGATACCCAATGAGCTCTTTCTCAACCCCAGCAGAGATTCAGTAGTATAAGAGGCTTTACATTGGATCCTAAACATAGAGGTCTTCTTTTATCCTTACTGGAGATGAAAATGCCCACTGACAGCCACTTTATATGTTATTTACAAAGAAAAAATGTAAATGGAAGTGCTAATTCACCATTCTTTTTAAGGGAAACATTGAAGTGTGTGGTTCATGTGATTGAATGCTCTATTTTTCAGTTCTCCCATCTATAACCAATTAAATAAATCGTCACATTAAAATAGTAGAGCCAATGATGTTGGCTTTTTTTTATCTTGCATGAAATAATTATGTCTATAGGAAAAATATTTTTACCATGTTATGTTTTAGATATAAATTTGTTTCATTTCAGATGAAAGCGAAATATAATTTTGCTTCCCAAGTGTAAATTAGATCCAGTAAAATGCAGTGGAGTGTAAAGAAGACAGTAGGATGTATTAGAAGTAAATTCTTCCCCCAAAAATCTTCTGTATCAACATGGTACTATCTGGGAGGAAAACTTATTGCCAACTTAACTATTCATCCACATATTACAGGACTTATGACAGAAAATCATCAGCATAGTTTCCTTATGTTGAGGAGAAAGCTTGTTCAAAGCACAATTGTTGCTATTTTAATATGCTTAACCCAGCGTAAACAGAAAAGCATGTGAAATTTAAGGAAAAACATATAGAAATTTCTTCACAATTTGAACTGATCCCAGTTGATTAAACATCTCTAAAAAAGATTGCTGATTTTAAGGAACTGATTCTCTCCTCCTATTTTCACGCCAGCTAGTACCTTAATCCATATAATTAGTACCTCTGAATTCATGGGCCTACTTGAATGGTACTTGTTATTTGCAGGTGTGGCTGATTTGGGCCCAAAATGTTTCATTTTTCCTATTCGGGTATCAAGAATTACTCCTGTTCTGTGTCATTCTAGTAAAATCTGTTATCACATGAATGGTGATATGCAAGTGAAAGATAGCAGAAGTTTATCCATGCATATTTTCACAAAACTATTTTAATACAATTGGAGATTATATTATTATTACTGTCTGATAGTGCCAAGTGACCCCTCATAATAGGGCTTATGTGGAATTCAAGTGATACATCAGCTTTGTGCTTGCTGTCTGCGGGGGGTGAATTTTATCTTTCATAAGCACCAAAAGAAATAAACAGAGCAAGGATTAGTGTTCAGTGTTAGAGGTTATACACTTCTACCCCGATATAATGCTGTCCTCGGGAGCCAAAAAATCTTACCACGTTATAGGTGAAACCACGTTATATCGAACTTGCTTTGATCCACCGGAGTGCATAGCCCGGCCCACAGAGCACTGCTTTACCGCGTTGTATTCGAATTCATGTTATATCAGGTCACGTTGTATCAGGGTAGAGGTGTGTACATAAACAGAAAATCCCCAAAAAACTCATTGAAAGGTGAGTGAACACTGTAATTTACTCAAATCCAGAGCCTGACATCCACTCAGAAATCTGGCCGGTCATGAAAGAAGAAGACTGCATAAAGCAGATCCTCCAGGCCTTCTGCACCACCCATTCGATCCCTCCAAACTTGCGTAGCTCCAACTTTGCCATATGCCTCTGGAGATGCTTCCTTTCACAAGTTTAAGAGAAGGGTTAGCCACTGTCCCTTCCTTTCTGTGCAAGCTGATATAGCTCCATTAGCTTTTGCTCCATCCTTCCAATGTAAAAGACAGAACACCTGGACCTCAGTTTGATAACTAACACTTAGATACCACAAATGACATTTAGATAATATGATGACAAGCACTATAGAAAAGACTAAGGTGAAAATGTTTGATGTGAAAATCCTCCTATTTTATCTATAATTATTCTTTTTTAATGGTACTGAAGTACGAGCCACTCACTGGAATAGAGGGATCTATACATTAATAAAACTTTTTTTGTTATTTTTCATAGGCCTCCATTATTAGTACAGTGAAAAGTGTTTTGGATAATCACTCAAAGTATTGACAAAAATCTGCTGTTTAAGGAGGCGATCTTCAAGTACAGATGAAGTCAAATTTTTCATTGGGAAAAATTGGTCTCTTAAGACAGAAAGTTTCCTAATAATTTCTTGTGCAAGATTTTAGGCTATCTGTAGTTTCTGAAGAGCTGAATCTCCATGTAGTATTCATTTAAGATAGTTCAGGTCCTTCACAAATTTTTTGAGAAAAGCAGTGTAAAATGTTCACCATTAAATAGCATCTTTGATATTCAAGCGGATCAGATTTAGGGAACAAACTAAGCTATCAAGAGAGGCAGAGTTGTGAAGAACAACCTTGTAAAGCACCTATAAATAGTGCATTTGAAAGATAAATATCCTGATTACATGTCATGTTGGCAATCATTTAAGAATTACTATGAGAAGCCAGAAGTCCGGACTGGCAAACCAGGACTTGGCAAACTTCAAAGAGATTTGAGAACTAGGCTGATTAAGATTCATAGACAAACTCTTTACTGTTACAAAACTCTTTTATTAGTCCCAACGAAAAGATTGCTGAACCTCATTGGTCATAGAAATGTAAAGCACTTTCATAGGAAAACAAGAAAGACAAGCGTTAATACGGGATGTGTTTTGTGACTGAATTGACTGAACATCCCAAAATGAACAGTAATTTCATTTCTGTTGTCCATTAATGTGTTTTCACATGATAGTCCTTTTAAGTTAGTTTGCTGAGTTTGAAATCAATGGAAGTTAAGAGCCTAAATACCTCTGTGGATCTGGGCCTCGGGCACTCCAGGCAAAGGAACCCTGACTGTGAGACTCCAATCCAGATCAGCTCATACTAAACCCTAGGCAGAGCATTTTTAGATCAATTGAGGTCAGACTAAACAATCTGGTGGTTTCTTCTGGCCTTAAACTCCATGACACTAAAAAGCAAGACCCACCATTTTACTATCATTCCTCCAGTAGTGGCTTCTTACTTGGGGTCATAAGAACACAAGAATGGACATACTGGGTCAGACCAATGGTCATCTAGCCCAGTATCCTGTTTTACAACAGTGACCGGTTCAGAGGAAATTAACAGAACAGGCAATCATTGAGTGATCCATCCCCCGTCGTCCACTCCCAGCTTCTAGCAATCAGAGGCTAGGGACAGCTAGGACATGGGGTTGCATCCCTGACTATCTTGGCTAAAGGCCATTGATGGACTTAGACTCTGTGAACTTATCTAATTCTTTTATGAACCTTGGTATAGTTTTGGCCTTCACCATATTCCCTGGAAACAAGTTCCACAAGTTGATGGTGAATTGTGTGAAGAAGTACTTCCTTTTCTTAGTTATTAACCTGCTGCAGATTAGAGTGACCCCTGGTGCTTGTCTTATGTGAAGGTGTAAATAACACTTCCTTATTCGCTTTCTCCACATCAGTCACGATCTTATAAACCTCAATCATATCCCCTTTTACTCTTCTCTTTTCCAAGTTGAAAAGTCCCAGTCTTTTTAATCTCTCTTCGTACAGAAGCTGTTCCATATCCTTAAACATTTTCGTTCCTTTTCTCTGTACCTTTTCCAATTCTAATATATCATTTTTGAGATGGGGTGACCAGTATTGCACACAGTATTCACAGTGTGGACAGATCGTGAATTTATATACTGTCATTATGATATTTTCTATCCCTTTCCTAATGGTTCCTAACATTGTTAGCTTTTTTGACTGCCACTGCACATTGAGCGGATGTTTTCAGAGAACTGTCCGCAGTGACTCCAAGATCTCTTTCTTGAGTGGTAACAGCTAAATCAGATCCTATCATTTTGCATGTATAGTTGAGATTATGTTTTCCAATGTCCAAAACTTTGCATCTATCAGCATTGAATTTCATCTGCCTTTCTGGTGCCCAGTTACTCAGTTTTGTGAGTTCCCTTTGTAATTCTTCTCAGTGCTTTGGACTTAACTATTTGAGTAATATTATATCATCTGCAAATTTTACTATCTCACAGTTTACGCCTTTTTCCAGATCATTTGTGAATATGTTGAACAGCGCTGATCCTAATACAGATCTGTGAGGGACATCACTGTTTACCTCTCTCCATTCTGAAAACTGACCATTTATTTGTATCCTTTATTTTCTGCCTTTTAACCGGTTACTGATGATCCATGAGAGGACCTCCACTCTTATCCCACGACTGCTTACTTTGCCAATATCCCACTGGGATAAATACAGATGGTGGTTCCACAGTACTCTCAGAAAGTTTTCTTGCAGGGAATAAGTGAATCATTTCCAAACTCATGTGTTACCAATTCAGTACATTTGTCCAGTTTCTTCTCCATCCAAGCTTATTTGGAGGTTGTGTCTACATCAGTGTCTACATCAGTGTTGCTACTGTTGGTTTTTAACATCTGATGTAATGCAAATTTGGGATTAATCCAATGGGAGTTTTGCCCTTGAATTCAGTGAGTGAAAGATCAGATCATTCATTAACTAAAAGAAAGATTCAGGGTAGGGAATCACAGAAAATAAGTTGCGGAAAAATGTTTCTATATAGCTTTGCATGAGACCTTTATTACTTTGCACAGTGAGAAAACAAAATAAATGTAAACCAATAGTTGTTGTTACTTGTAATAAGTAATGTGATACTGCTGCTTTTCTACACTGTATAAACAACAGTTAAGTAATACAGGATATATTGAGTTAATGATAATTCCCAAAAGTTCCTGATTTCATTCACATCAACAATTTGGTTAAACAATCGTTTCCAGAAACCACAGCCTTTTAATAAAGATATTCACTGCTGCCAGAAATCTCATCCTCCTCTCTATTTATGCCTCCCTATATTTTCTAAAGGTTTTCTTCTCAGCACTTTATTACTCAATTATGCATCATGTTTACCATGTTCATTTTACAATTACATGACTATAAGGTTGGAAGCAGCAGCTGCTCTGGGAGGCTAAGAAGAACCTTGGTTATCTGATAGCTCCCTTGAATCATTTTTCCACCCCAGAAATAAGATGCATCTTTGATTGCTCCTTGCAAACAGACAGAAACAAACCTCCCAAGATTTCCAATAAGCTATTCTGGGTGGTCACTTTTGGCAACTGGTTAAAGAACTATACAATTTATATTATTATCTTCTTCTGAATGGAGAAGCTTAATATGATTATAATGGCTAAATATATGCCAGAGTTTATTCTATCAATCAGCTGCGCATTACACAAGAGCTCATATTGAAACACATTGCAAACATGTATTTTAGCCAGCCCAGGTTTACTCACAGTGGCAAAAGGAAGACAAAGGAAGCAGTAGCTCCCTTTATTCCACAATGGGACCAATTAGCTCCAAAGGGGAGATGGCTTTCTTGGCAGCAGTGTCACTATAATCCACTCACCTCTGGTCAGCTGCTGCTGTGAATGTGGGAAAATATGCCTCCTGTTGGCTGGTGCTCTCTGTGGAAGAGGAGGAGATAGTGATAGTGACATTATGACACAGGCTAAAAGTCAAACTATTGATGATTGCCAAAGAGACAGGGCTTCTCCACTAACTGACCTGTCTCCATGGTTGAATCCAGGCATAAGATAAAGGGGTCCAGCCTTTACTCATGTTTGAAACCTGAGTTTGCAAACTCAAGGGTTCTGGGGGTGGTCAGGGCTTAAAACCTGTTAATCCTTCTGTTATTGTGAGGTGGGTGGAGTTACTCTTCCCCTGTATTAGAGAAAAGCTCACCATTAGAAGATGATGGAGTCTTGTCCATAGGTGGTGGTGTTCTCTTGTCATAATAGTTGGGCCTGTTTTTCAGGTTGCCTTTCCTGTGGTACAATGGAACCTTGGAATCCTTCATCAATGGTTTAGGGGGAGGAGCTCAGAGCATGCCCTCTCCAAAATTAATTTGCAAGCACAAGCCACTATAAGGCATAAATTGTTACTGTTAATAAAGTGGGGACTGGTAATGCCACTTTCTCTGCTCTGCTCTTCTGTCACAGACCATCAAAGCTTCCAGATAAACAAAGGTTGGCCACATCCCTCAACAACAGTGGACACCATGAATTTTGTAATCCTACCTAGCCAAAATATCATTTTCCCAAAGTTTTCCAGTGTCTCCAAAACCCTTTGTAAAATCAGAGTCATGTGGTTTATAATTTTTAAATTTAGTTAAATTATCATTGAACACTAAAAGTTGTTATAAGATAATTAATTAATGGTGTTGAGAAAAGCTGAAAAGTATTGATACAGATCTCATTCCCAAAAGATAAAACTGGATTTTGTCTATATTTCTAAAGACCGGAAGCTTTTTAGTAGATCATATATTATTGGGAAGGCAGATCTGATAGACTTCTTTAGGCTGATAATGTACTTTGAAAGAAAAGGCAGTTTTACACTTCCACATAATCATATTTAAATTATTTATATACCTATCAAAAGAGACACTGATATAATTTACCTCTGGGTCAATGATTTAAATCCAACCCAGTTCAGTCATGTCCAAAACATGCTGCCTTCTGCAACTATAGCATTGCCGACATTAGTTGGTTCTCTTACTTCTGATCCACACGGATGGACTGTCCACATCATAACTGTGACTGGCACCTTTTTGGCAGCTTCAAAAAAAGAGGCCAAGGGGTTAATGGACAAGTAGAATGCAATTTATAATGTTGAACTTTTAGCTTTCGAAAGTTTAAAGACCTATTAGAGGGTGAGATATCACAGGACCAGGCAGTAACTTTTCTGTTAGGGTTAACACAATATACAGTATTAGGAACTGCACTGTATATATCTCCTAAACTAGCTAGTCTGCTGTACACTGAATGCCTGCAGTCTCATAAAATGTTATTCTTTGCTTTATCTTGTTAGCATAATATGAAGCTTCATTAAGCAGCCAGATGAATCATATAGTAGTAATTGGATATAATTAATTTAATTTTGTAATTTCTTTTTCATAATGAAACAAAGTCATATTTTATAAACAGGCAAAGTATTTTTTTGAGTTATAGAATTATGTTCATGTTTGACAAAAAAACGCACACCAGAGGACTGATGGCTATTTTTTTAATCAGACTTTCTGGTTTGTGGTTGGTGGGTTTTGTTTTGTTAGTCCCTACAAGGACACCAAATGAATCGGTGCTGTTTGGGGAAAGCCAGCAGCTTCATCTGAGGTAAGCAGTGGTGGTAGATTGCCTGCCTCCAGTATGTAATTCTGAATCCATCTGGTGACTAGCCAAAGAGTGTGGAAACAGGGTGAGGAAGGTAAAACATTGCAGGGGAAATGTCATAGCAACTGCCAGACAGGATTAGACCAGAGATCCACCGAATCCTGTACTCTTGTCTCTAACAGTGGCCAGCACCAAGTACTTAAGAGGCAGATGTGAGGTAATCTACTCCCATATTGGATTTTAGCCTAATCTGTAATATTTAGAGATCAGAATGTCATGCCAGTCTGATACCTCACAATACAATGTGGCACCTCCAAGCACATCAGTATAATGTGGGTGTTGCAGGTGCTCAGGACCTCCCAGAGTGCTTCAGCACTTCACAGGCCAGGCATTAATGTCAGAACCCCAGTGACTTTCTGATGGCCTGTGCGTATAATATCCTCCACCCTTCCCACTGGTTGGTCAGTGAAGATGTGCCAAAGAAATAAAACCTAATGATAAAACAGTACTTGAAATATCAACATCCCTGCCCTAATTAGAGTCGGGCCAATGGGCACTAATTGCATAACTGAAATGCACCCAGTTGAGTTCTTTCTATTGTAACTTGACTACACGTCTCAGCACTGATTAACAGAGGCAGAGCTGCAAACTAAAATGCAGTTAATTTATTGTAAGTTTTATTAGGCATCTAAAAGGAGACCAGGAATTACTCGCCTTTCGTTGCTAGAGATACATTTCATCTATGACTCAGACCAGATTCTTCACAGATTAAGCTTGTTAATTTTACTTATTGCCAGCATTCTTCACCACATTGCTGCAGCGAGAGCTGTGGGCTCTTGTCTAAAATGGACAGAATGAAAAGAACCGGGGGGCCCCGGACAACAGTTACATTAACTACTTTGTCCTTTTAATTCATCTAATTACATGCAAGAAAAAAGAAACAGACCATTTGCAGGCTGCCTTTAGTTGCCTTTCTGCAACGATGCTGAGCCAGTGCTTTTGTGGGCTTTTTGTTGTCTTATTAGGGAGCTTTTGTTCAGAGAGATGGTTAAAGCCATTTTCAGCAGCTAGCGAGATGAAACAGTTTCAATAAGGACACAATGTACTTGTTTAAATTACCTTTCAAAATGCTCAAAACCATTAAGGGGGAGGTGCTGCAAATAAAAGTTGGAATTTTTTTTGTTATAATGTTTTACCTTAATAACAGCTTTTATTTTATTATAATCCATTAGTTGACAATATTATTCTATAGATTATTAGGCAGCAATTTTGTTATTTCATCACACTTTCAGCACTCACGCACAGTGCTAGAAACCACAAATCTCTGTATAATATGCTTTCAATTTTGTTAAAATCTGTATTTAACTGGTTTGGCTGTGAAACACCTTGGGGGAAAATGCGTTTTTAATTCACTTCTGATTAGCTTAACGTTTGACAGAGCGGAGCAGCGACATGATGGTGTCTTATTTCCATCATTCCTACTATCACCTGTTTCCTAGCTTATCTTATTTATTATTTTCACTTATCTGACACTAAGAAGTCCAAGTTTAATCTGCAACTTCCACTAAAGGGAATTTATCCCATGTTGAATGACCATCACAGTCAGGAAATCTAATTGAAAAGAACTGATGTTCCTGTTTGCTGGCAGGCTAATAGTAATGTGAGGCTCTCAGAATATTTAGTGCCTACAGGTAAAATAAAAAAGGTGCCAGTGAATTTAGCATTCAAAAATCACAAACATAAGGTTACACAAAGCCATAGCTGTGAAGGTAAGGAAATAAGGGAGGCAAGTCTTGTCTTGGCTAATACAGGAGAAGCAGTAACATGTTTATCCTATTTCATGAGTGGCGTATGCTTCCCTAAACTTAAACTCACTACGCTCATCTCAGTATTATTGCAAAGTCCTGGTCTTTCCTAGAGGATATCCATGAGACAGCTTAGATTTGGAACCTAAACCTAATAAAAGGCTATGTAACATTTTATTACTTTAGATTCCTTTTAATTTTTCAAACGAATTTAGTGCTGGGGAAAGGTGCCCCAGAGACCAAAGGTTTCTTTTAATCTTCCCAGAAGGTTGCAGCATACAAGCTTCCTCCCTGCCAAAACAGAGTAAGCAGGTGCAAGTCCCACAGACGTCTCTGGGCCAAATTCACTGCGGATGTAAATGTCAGTGTAATGTAAATATAGAGTGTATATTGGTCATAAAATGGATGTTATTTTCAATGTAGTTTCACTTGCAGGGTCTGACCTTCACTGAGTATGCAAGATAAATATAGCTTGCAGGCTGAGTGGTGGAAGTGGATGGGGAGCCTTGTAGTCAGAAAAGCCAACAGTATGATGGCAGATAAAGCAGATGCCCCCTACTTTAGTGCATTCCTGCATCCCCTCCACAAGCACTTCCAGAGACTCAACTCTGCCCCTGGTGTAAGTGACACAACTCCCACTGACTTTAGTACTCACACTACACTAAAGGTAAATAAGTAAATTACACTTGTTTTGCATGCCCACTATGGGTGAAATTCACAGTGAGATTAAAATCCTCTCCTGGTCACTATGATGCAAATCTGGAATTATACTGACTTCTGTGCCAGGCCCTAGCCATCATTTAAGCCTATAGTGGGGCTGCGCAGACGTGCTGTATTCAGGGCAGCCCCACAGGAATTGAACTGCAGTGAAATCTGAACTAACTCTGAGCAGGCTAGCATGTATGCGTGGTAGGTCTGGCATTCTGGGATGAAATCCAGACCAGTGAGAGGTTGTGTCACCCCTGCCCTGCAATCTGGGTGAGTCACGATGCTTTGCTGCTGTGGCTCCCAGCCTGGGCTCCTCACAAACAGTCACACAGCAGGCAGGTGAGACCCTGAGTATCTGTGTATAGCCACAGCCCCAGTCCACCAATTCTGACCCCAGCAGCTTGTCAGCAGCACACCAACCATACTCAGCCTTGGCTACTACTTGCAGAATGACTCCAACATACTCCGAGTCCCAAATTTTCCCTAAAAAACTTGTATTCCTCACTGTCCAGTCCTCTTCTGGACAGTGCAAATATTATAGGTCTGGTGCCCCTGCAAGGTAATAATATCCAACGGTTTACTGCTTTAAATGGAGTTACCATACCACTCAGTTTAACCACATCACTGGAGTAGTTTTGACTAAAGAAGAAAACAAGTCTATTCAACTAGAAGAAGAAGTAGATTTTAAGTGAGCACAAGTTCAAGGCATTGAAGTCAATCATAGTGACAAGAGAAATAAAGATAAAACACGATCTAGTGCTAAAACTTAAACTAGACTTGGTTCAAGATTAAATTCTTGCCACATGCGCCCAGCAACAGGACTGACTAAATTTCAGGTCAGGATCTCTCCCCAAAGTCAAGTTGGCTGGTTTGTTTTGTCTTCTTAGATGACAGAGAGAGAAATGGATAGGGAAAGAACAAGAGAATGAATACTTAGGATGTTTAGCCTCTCGCTTTTATAGTCCAGTCCCCCTCTGAAGAGGCTTCTTCTGAGGAGTATCTTCTGAGCAGTGCTTCTCAAACTTTTTTACTGGTGACTCCTTTCACATCGCAAGCCTTTGAGTGTGAGCCCCCTTAAATTAAAAACACTTTTTTATATATTTAACATCATTAAAAATGCTTGAGGCAAAGCGGGGTTAGGGTGGTGGTTGACAGCTCACGACCCCTCGTGAAATAACCTTGCAAACCGAGGAGGGGTCACGACCCCCAGTTTGAGAACCCCTGTCTCAGAGCAAAGTTTATTCAAACAGTAAATAAGGCGATGGGAGTCTGGGGGGTGAAGGTGCCCCCTGCTCTTTCTTTTCCGCTGTGTATGCTGAACTGCAGATTTGCCTTGTGTCCCTCTGCCTATCTCAAGGACCTTGTTTATTACTTATATGTAAATCGAGGTAAACACACATTCCTTTGTTTAAGATAGATCTGCTTGACCACTCTTAACCAGGGTTTGAACATGTGCTACCAAAATTGTTTAGGGTAGTGTTTCCCAAACTTGGGACGCCTGCTTGTGTAGGGAAAGCCCCTGGTGAACCAGGCCAGTTTGTGTACCTGCCACGTCCGCAGGTTCAGCCAATCGTGGCTCCCAGTGGCTGCAGTTTGCTGCTCCAGGCCAATGGGAGCTGCTGGAAGCAGCGCAGGCTGAGGGACATACTGACCTCCACTTCCAGCAGCTCCCATTGGCCTGGAGTGGCAAACTGTGGCCAGTGGAGGCCGCAATTGGCGAACCTGTGGACACATCAGGTAAACAAAGCAGCTTGGCCTGCGAGGGGCTTTCCCTATTCAAGCGAAGACCCCAGTTTGGGAAACATTAGTTTAGGGGCAAGCCATAACTTTACATATAATGTCTCTACATACATTTTCACCATGATATTATTGACCTGAACGTTAATAGTTTTCCAGTGATACCTCACAAGGCATATTTTGTACAAAGATTATTACAACGGTGTGGAGGGGGTGGCTCCAGGGATGCATTCCAGGGGCTGTGGGCAGGAAAAAAGACAGGGCACAAATGAAAAGTGGCTGTTTCCCAGCCTATGAAATAGATTAGCTACAGTGGAAAGGCTGCATTGAAGTTCTATATCCTTTTCACAGTCTGGAGGGTTAATTTCATTCCTTCTGCATACAGCCCTATGACAAAAATCAATTATTTGACCAGAGCGGGAGGAATGAATTTCACGCTGAATATCAAATATGTGAGTATTTCAATGCCATACCTTGTCACTTTCACACCCAATTCCTGAGCAATGTGGAATTTACGCCACCGCTGAATCTAGCATCCTCATCCTCTTTGCTGAAGCTGCTGGCAAGGATGCTGATTATAATGGTGGACTTTGGGGTGGGGATGCCTGCGTATTAACCTGTACTGAGACCACCAACCCATTTCACATATGGCAACAAAGAGGCAGCTGTCATGTGATACTGAGCAGGTGTTGAGGAGTAGGGCATGTGAAGATAGCTTTAAGGCCCATCTGGTTCTGAGGGGATGTCTACACTACAGCAGCTGAGCCACGGTAGCCCAAACCCTTCCTACATGGGCAGAAGAGGAGGCAGTTTTCCATTAATGTAGCTAATCCACCTCTCTGAGAGACTGTAGACGAGTCAACAGAAGAATTTTCTGTCACCTTACCCATGTCTACACCAGAAGTAAGGTCGACCTAACTATGCTTTTCAGGGTGCAAACATTTTCATAACCCTCAATGACGTATCTAGGTCAATTTAATATTTAAGTGTAGGCTTAATCAAGAGTTAGGTTGATTCGTGTAGTAAATCAGACCCGACTCAGGGCTGCTCTAATTTATATCTATGACCTTGATCCTGCAAGCTGGTCTACATGAGCAGACCTCTAAGCCTTTCGGTGTGGCTCTACACAGGTGTAATGGTCTGCTTGTTTGGATCAGCTTGTGGGATCAGCAGGTATCTGGTGAGGACACCAGGGCTAATTGCTTTTGTATAAAGTTCCCTGGAGATTTAATAAACCTAAGTGGCTTTTAGGTCTCATTTGAAAGGTTGAAACATACTAGCATTGTATGTGGAACAACTACTCACACACCCTTATATTACTTATCACCATAGCAGATCTGCTTTCTCCATTCATTGCCACTTCTCTTGGAATACAGACTTTTAGGGGTCAGATGTTCAGTAAAGAAGTAGCCAGTTGCAGTAAAGAAAAAATGCATTTTAATAGCACAACTAACCAATCATAGGCCTTGATCCTGCAAAGACATATACATGTGCCTAACTTTAAACATTCACATAAGTCTGCAGAATCAGGGCCATGTTTATGTATGTTTCTAATCTAATGCTGCAGACTACATATTTGGCACACAACTTGTGTATCTTAAATGTCAGAACATGGGCACTTTTGTTTTCTGTAACAATTATATACAGATAAATATTTTTAGATAAAGATTGCTATGCAAATAGTTACAGCCATGTTTCTACAAGTTCACATAGGAACAAATGAACACTCTGAGTAAGTTTCCCAGACCTGAAGAAGAGCTCAGTGTAAGCGCAAAAGCTTGTCTCTCTATCCAACAGAAGGTGGTCCAATAAAAGATATTATCTCATCCACCTTGTCTCCCTTAGGACTAAATAGGCAGATGTTGCTATTTTCAAATTATTTATCAAAATGTTGTTAAGCCCGATCTTTCTTTCCTGTTAGATTGTTATGCCATATATTTACATTTTAAAAATTATTCTAATTGTGAATAATGGTATAAAGTATTTTATCCCAGGCATTCAGATACTAAGGCAATTAACGTGGTACAAAACGTAGACAGCCTAGATAGGTACAGAATTAGTGTCTTCTTCAAAAGCACATTGATCTGAACACATGTATGTTAAGCCACAGGAAAGTTAACTAGAGCTTCCAATTTCCTAGATGAACAACCATTAGTGTAACAAGTCTACATTCTGTGGTTTTTGGTTCTTAAAGCTCCCAGGATTTTTTTTTTCCCTCTTCTTATTAAATCTTACTCAGAACAAACCAGAAAATATTTTTTGTTAATATTCACCAGTGAAGGTGAATTACTCTATAAAATTATCAGCGGATCAGAAAGCACTCTCAGACTGCTCTATTTTAAATTGCAAACTGGGTTTATTATATCTCATGGAGAAAATACTAGATTCTCCAAGTTGGCCACCAAACACCTGTGATTTAAAAACAAAATGCAGCTTAACAAATATCCTGAATCTCTGCGTTACTTATGGCAACTGGAGCTGAATAAAAGTGATTTTTATTTCCTCACAAAATATATCTCACTTCTTTTTAATGGTAATATGTTTCCTCAGAATGTAGATAGGGAGAAGCCATAGAGACACCACACAAATAGCTCTTTTGATATTCTTTCTGATAAGGCCACCCTTTTACCACACAAAAATTAAGTTTGGTCGGCACATTGTAATGTCCATGTGTTTGACCATTGAACGCCCTGTGTGGCCATTAGAAATAAAAGAAAAATCAATAGGGTTTCATTAAAACAGCAGGCAATCAGGGCTAAGGCACTAGCTTAATTACAGTTTCAGTAGCGTTTGCTTTAATTGGAAAGAATAAAAGAAGTGAAGTGGAGTGAATGAAGAAATTAGCATATCTATCACTGTTGTCACATTGTACCGTGGCCTTAAAGCACTGTTTGCTCTTTAGTATCTCTGAAGCTTTGTGAAGCCCTGAAAAAATATGAAAAAGGCAATTAGCAAATAATCAGACTGCACCTTTGTAAAATTCTAATTAAAGTCCTTTATAATGCTGGAAATGTATTTTTTATCTTTTTTAGATATACAGGATATAATTTACAACATGTTTGTTAATTTTATTTCTTTGGTATAATGCATATATATTTGGCATAATGTATTAATTCATATATAATGAATACAGTAGTAAAGTCTTTGTACTATATGTTAATACTCTGCATTGGGAAAGGCCTCTCAGGCTACTGTCACACATCAAGTCCTCTTTGTAAAGAAGTGACTCATGGACCAACATGGAAGGCTTCCCTGGATCTGGGGCACTGTCTAGTCAATCAAAGCTGCAAAGCGAGGACTGAGTTATGCCATGTGGAGAAAGGACACCTGAACACACAAGACCCTGGTAGCCTGAATATACATGAACCACACACAATGGGTTCACAAGGATGTA
Organism: Gopherus evgoodei; assembly: GCF_007399415.2. Classification (NCBI taxonomy): domain Eukaryota; kingdom Metazoa; phylum Chordata; order Testudines; family Testudinidae; genus Gopherus; species Gopherus evgoodei. Next base: position 20,500,489 of record NC_044328.1, on the reverse strand, counting down.
TCCAGATTTGTACTGCTGCCAGCACTCGCTTGCCCAGAAAGGGTAAGGATGGGCTGGAATGGTGCAATGGCCCAACCACCTGCCATTAACCACATCAGCTGGTGGGGTCATGTGGCAGTGTGATTTCATATCACCTTGGATAATACACAGCCAAGCTCGATGGTGGCTCTTGGCCTGACTCCCATTGACTTCAACAGGTGCTGGATCTGGACTTTGGTGAGCTACTCATCTTGCTGAGGCTGCTGCTATTGCTATTTTCCCACTATTTTATTTATTGACAGAACTGATATGAGCTCCATGTACAATATGCCTTGCGAGTGATTCTCTTTGTAGGATTACAGGACACGTACATTAAAAAGCTGCAGCTATCAGAGAATCTGCTGGGTGAATACTTGGTGAACACTTCTTGCCTGAGCTAAAATTGAGAGTCAAGGAACATGGAGGTCTGTTTTTCGATCTGACCATGACCTGCTGAATGACCTTGGACAAGTCACTTGACCTCAGTTTCCTCATTTCTAAAATGGGGTTGATAATGCTTTACCCAGCTTTGTAAAGAATCTCAAGATCTATAGATGAAGAGCCAGGTTTCAATCTCACTTATACTGGTGTAAATCAGGAGTAGCTCCATTAACATCACAGAGTTACAGTGGTGTAGAACTGGTGTAAGTGAGATCAGAATTAGGCCCAAAAAGTTATAAAGATGTGCTAATTTATTTTTTATTACTTAATATTATTATTAACTATTCATATTGAAGAACTAACCTAAATGTCAACTCTTTACTTAACAAATTGTTCACAAACAAATCATGATTCCCATGGACTGATTTGCTACTTGAAGTTATGCAATGACTATCTGGGGGAAAACACATTTCAGACTATGGATGGCTGATGAAAAATTGGCTAGAATTATTTATTTGAATATTTCAACAAGTACTCTGTTCCACTGTGTTGCATGATTGGGTGCCTTAGTCACATGATATTTTTTCTGTTCTCTTGTTGGATAATGGGGAGGGGTGCATGAATAAGCCACTAGTATTTTGAGTCTCTAGAGCAAGTAAGGGAGCAATTGATGGAGAGATTAGGAGATAAACTGCCAAGATTACAGAATTTTAGAACATTTTATCTTTTACTTTCTGGACCACATATGTCATACATGGGACATTACAGCTTGATAAGGGATCAAATTATAAATTAGTTTTCTCTCATTACATTACATAAAACCTCATTAGAATGTGTAAGAGAGAGAGAATCTGTGTTTGTGTAAAAAGAACAGGAGTACTTGTGGCACCTTAGAGACTAACAAATTTATTTTCAGCATAAGCTTTCGTGGGCTACAGCTCACTTCCTCGGATGCAACTGTGTGTGTGTTTACACACATCCAGACATATATATGCTGTATATATAATACTCATCAAGTGCTCTTACTAAATTTACAGGTCTCTGATTTTTTATAATCCATCAACATACACCACATTCAATGTCACAAACAATTTAGCTACTAGTAGCTTGGTCATAGCTATGATTTCTGCCACCATTCATACTTGTCCATCTTGTTTGATTGATTTCTTCAGTCAGAAGTCTGGCTAGCACTGTGGGGTATTCTGTCCCACTGACTTGTAATATAAAACTAGTGTCCCATCACCTGTACAAAATAGATAAGATAAAATAGATGTCAAAAACATTGATTGCATTTCCTGTTCTCTAATTTCTGGGATTTACTACAATCATATCTGTGAGGAGCAATCACATTATTTTTGTCCATTTTGTTTGTTTAATTGCTACAGGGCTCAGGCAGTCAAGGTAGTAGCCCTTTTGGAGACAAGGTTGTTTATACCTGTAGAATTTAAGGCTGTGTCTGCATGCTAATATACTCTTCCCAGGTCTCTCCTATGTTTGCATGAGAAGTCACAAGAGGCTTGCTTTCCACAGACATTCATGTGAACAAACTTTGTTTTAATTTTGAATATTGAGTATTTCCCCAACCATTGACAAACAAACTTACAGTGTAAAGGTCATATTGCCAGATGGCATAAAACAATGTAAGTCCATTGAACTCCACCTTCCAGCACCTGAGAATATCGCCTCTAAGAATTGTTCACAGAAACTATTCAGAGAATGATTCTAAATAACAGATTAATTCAAGAAAACCACCATGTGATAGCAATTTGTAAACAAAAAAGCAGTGAAATTAATTGAAGACATTTTTCATAAGAAATTATTCACCCAATTGTTTTTACTCTTAAATTTATTTGTGTTTTAACTGTGACTTCACGTTACTGTGAGAGCATAGGTTTCTTTGGTGCATTACTTGCATCTAAGTCCTTTGTATATAAAATAATTGCAGAAAGAACACATTAGAGCTTTGGGCTTTTTTTTTTTCCATTTAAAATCTGTGGTAGAATTCATACAAAACTATGTGAAAGAGACTGGTGAGATCCTACCTAGGAAGTCGATATCTTTATTAATGAGCAGATAAAAATGCATTTACTTGAGAAACCTACATAATGCCAAAAGCTGGCATATTCTCACTAACATTGATTTTTTTTAAAATTGCTTTGAGTTGTTGTTTGTGTTATTTATTGGTTGCTCCCAGGTTTTGTTGTTGTTGTTTGTTTGCACAGTTTTTGAAATTATATTTCAATGGTTTTTAACGTAAAAGTGTGAAATATTGTTCAGTAGTGCATATTATTCCAAAGGAATTTTAAAAAAATTTTATGCTGATTTGTTATCTTTCATTTTTGTAATATACTTTATTTTTGAACTTCTCCTTTGTAATACTCATTATAAATGTAAAAAAAGTAGCTTGATCATAAATAAAACAAACTGTATTCCAGCTTCAAGCTCTTCCTGAATTTCAGTAAAAAAAAAAATCCCTTGTTTATAGAGGAGACTATGTATATCCTAATTTGACAAGGCCTATTAGCACATGTCTAACTTTTAGAAAGTGATTTGTGTCACAGGGAGTAATTTTTGAAAAGCACTTAGATAATGTAAAAAGCAACAAAGAGTCCTGTGGTACCTTAGACTAACAAATGTGTTGAAGCATAAGTTTTCGTGGGTGAATACCCACTTCGTCAGACACATCCACAAAAGCTTATGCTCCAATACATTTGTTAGTCTGGATCTGTAAAAATCAAGAAAGAGTCTTGTGGCACCTTAAAGACTAACACAGATCCCCCTCTGATACACCTCTACCTCAATATAATAGTGTCCTCAGGAGCCAAAAAATCATACAGCATTATAGGTGAAACTGTGTTATATCGAACTTGATTTGATCCACCGGAGCAAGCAGCCCTGCCCCCCTACCCCTCCCGGAGCACTGCTTTACCGTGTTATATCCAAATTCATGTTATATCGGGTGGGGTTATATCGGGTAGAGGTGTACTTAGATAATGTAGAGGCCTACTTCCCATTTTCAAAAGTGACATGCCCAGATTTTAAAAATATTTAGGACTTGCACAACTCATTGTTGCAACGCCTAAGTCATTTGGGCTGCTAAGCTTCATTTTCAACAGTGACTTAAGCAATTAAGTTCAGGTCCTCATAGGTAATTAAGTACTTAACTCCCACTTAACTCAAAGGGAGTTAGGCATAAAGAGAATCTGGATGTTAGGGCCAGACTTCTAAAAATAACTTTATCCTGGTGCATATCTTCATTGACTTCAGTGGGAGTTAGGCACCTAGGAACTTTTGAAAATCCCACTAGACACTTGATCTGAATCTTTAGGCACTCAGAATATCTTTAAAAATCTGTACCTTAGGAATCTAAATCCTATTGAAATCAATGGGAATTAAATGCTTAAATACTTTTGAGAGTCTGGGCCTAAGAACCTGTCACTTTTGAAAGTAGGTTAAAAATGTGCTTTTGAAAATGTTGCCAATTGATTTGTGAATTACCTTGCAGAAGAGTGGGTAAAAGTGATTGCTAAAGAAGGAAATGTATTAAAAATATTGACTGACATATTTATGGACAGATATCTGTTTTGTTAGGTGGTTTGCAGAGTTTATAGAAGTTCTCATTTGTTTTCTTCGATCAAATAACAGGCCTAATGGGTACCATTTCCTGTAGAAGGAGTATTCTGCATTCTTGAATCTTGTATTCTTTTTTCCTCTTCCCCACTCTGAGAAAAAATGACAAAATAATGTCACTTGTTGAGCAGATGCTGTCTAGTTTTGCCTCTGCTTCTCACAAGCCCCAAAAAGCTTGGGGCTTCACATTCCTGGTAACACGAATGTGCAAACATAAAATCAGCTCTTAACAAAGGAGATATAAAAAGACAGTTTAGGAGGCAAATGTTTTGATAAATTACTACAAACAAAAGTGATTGGAATTAATTGTGGGTTTGATATTGTTTTAAACACAGTTTTATAAAGCTTCTTCTTACACAACTACTATTTAATTAACTGTTTAAAGTTACCATATCTGCCTTTTCACCAGAGGATTCTTGAAAGACAGAAATATATTTGTGGAGTGGAAACACAATTTGCAAATGAACTTTCATATATACAAACAAATGTCTCAAACCAGCTTGGCAGTACATGATAACTCTATTTGTAATCAAAGGTTAAAGTATACTTAAACCAGTTTAGCAGTTAAAAACAATTTTAATTGAAAATATACATTTGTAATTGCAAATGGAAAGATTTCCTGTAATAGCAGCAACAGACCCATTTTCTAATAAGATGAACAATACAGTTGATGACTGAAGCATCTGTATATAGTTACATACAGCATTTCTGTACTGCAGGCTGCCAATTTATTTCAGCAGTGAAAAGCTTGATTTATTGTTTGTAGCATTACCATCTGTTGTAGTTATTACAGAAATTATATATAAACCAGTTAGTAAACACTTTGCCCCATTGTCTGTTGTTTTGATAATCACCCATAATAACATCTAGCATCAATATGGTCTTTAAACCCGATTTGGGAGTTAATGGAATAAGAGGAGGCAGTCAGTATATGCACCAGGGTAATGTCATTAGGAATGTTTGTGAAGAACAAATTAAATCAGTTGTAAATTGTGCTCTCAAGTCAGCCAGAAAACCAGTCTTGTTCAGGAGAAGGGATTTATATTTTAACCTCGTGCAGAAAATGCACTTAAGCAGATTAAAATAAAATAGGGACTTCGTCAATGGATGTAAATGGTAATTGTTGGAGCTCTAATGGCTTCCTGTTGGCTATGTCATGCACTGGGCACAGCTATCTTAAAGTTAACCAGTGCTTGAGGTCATTCTTTTACAGATTCAGTCATTAAATAGGGCTAGACATGTCACTAAATGGCTGATTATTCAAATGATGAGGCAGCTCAAAAGTTGTCCATGTCTTAGTTTGGACACGGTTTGGGGGTTTTTTGGAGGGAGAGGAGGTACAGTTTAAATTAAAAAAAGATTAAATAAATTCAAGTATAAGTCAATAGTAACATCTGTTTGGTGTTTCATTTGTTTGGATGCCAGATTCAGCTTTATTTCAGTCTGTATTGGTTGGTTAAATGATCTGTATCAGACTTTTTTTTGTGTGTACAAATAGTTTTATATATCAGCCTTGTAGTCTCTAAATAGATTATCATATATGGAGGTGATATTTGTTTGCTACATTGCACAGTTCACAGGTATGTGATAGATTTATCATACATTTATTCAATTTATCACATTCCTGTGACCATATCACTTGCCTACTAATTCATTTCCCTGGGACCTTGACCCACATATCATAGGAGCCTTTGTTATAACAGCCTTGGAATTAACAAAAACAAACAATGCAGAAATAAAATGACCCCCGTTATGTCTAAGAGGTCAGCCATTCGTATTGTTTTAGCATCATTTTAGTGATATACTGAAAGAAGTCAAATATGGAGTTTCTTGAAGAACATTTCTTGCAAAAGTCAAGAAAAAAACACCTGCTCGGTAATCATCTAATCATTGTCTCATTTGCATCCAGATATTATTAAAAGGTGATGTATTTATTCATTTATTTTTGTTCATCACTAATATTTTAATAGCACCAGCTCTGGGTTCTAGCCATCTTTTAAACAATGAAAATACAACTACATAAAGCTAAATCGGCAGCTTCTATATAAAGCCAGAATAGAAGAAATAACCAAGCAGAGAAATCAAACCCAAACAATACCGCAGCACACCGACTAATGCTAACCATTATTGCACATGCTTTCCCTCTGAAAGTGCAGGAAAGAGATAGGCCTTGGCATGTTGCTATGTCCTAAGGTCAATGCATTGTGGGTGAACTCAGAACCAAAGTAAGAAAAGTGAATTCCAAAGCCTCTTCAGAATGCCCATCCGGCAACCCCCTCTCCTTTATACTAAGGCAGCTACAGCTTAAGCACCGCCACTGGCTGTGGGGAAAGTGGTATCTCTCATTTTTCTGAGCCATTTAGGGCTTTATAAATCAAGACAAGCACACTGAACTCCACCCAGAAAGCAACAAGCAGCCAGTGCTGATCTTGGAGCACTGGTATCCTGTGCTGCTGGAGAGATACACCAGGGAAACAACAACAAGCTGTGTTGTCTGCACCAGCTGTAGTTTCTGGATAAATTACACAGAGCTTTGCAGAACAGAGATAAGACCTGTCCCTGGCCCCAAAGAGCTTACATAAGACACAACACACACAGTGTTGTGGTTATGGGAGAACATTTTCAAGACTCAAAACAGTAGAGGAGCATTAGAGCATGGTAGTGAAAAGAAATAAAGTAGAGAAACCAGACCTCCAAATGGGAATGAGAAGTCAAAAAGCAGGGAGGATGGGCGGGGGGACAGGGTCTGGAATATTTTCTATATTAAAAATATTTAAGGGCTAAAGTATTTTTCATAAACTAATGTAATTATTTTAATTAAAAATCTTTAAAATATTAATGGGTGTAGTCTGAAGGCAGACTTAATTATAGCAGCACCATTCACACAGATGTAGTTAAGGCTCTGTCAGAATTTCCATTATGAACACTGTTTTTCAAGAGGTTATAACTCAATTGTACAAATTTGCCACAGGCTGAAACTTTACATAAAGTTCTCAGGGTGGAAGTGATTTTTTTTCCTCCAATTTTACTTTAATTGATTTGACTGTAGAAGGGCAGGAAAGATTTGGGATTTCAGCTATTTTCCTGCATATGGTATTTTCTAGGCAGCTTTTCCACTTTGTAGATGGGTGCATTGGGGCATTTTTATAGAGTCTTTAAACCAACAAAGATTGAGGTTCAAAAGGTGGCTTCCACTGATATGTACAGGTAAGTGCACACATGCTACATACTGCCCATGTACTGCCTACTCCCCATATCAAAACCAACATTTGAACCTGATTATTATCCCCTGCAAAATGAGAATCAGGATTTTCATTCAGTCTATTTTAGGGCTAGGGAGCAACTGCAAAGTTCACACTTGAGCCTTTGCTTTCCCCAGCAAGTCTGACCAATCCTGGTGGTCAAGCCTTGTGTATAAGGGATGACTGAGGTTATATCTAAACAGAGATTAAAAAAAAACCTAGGGCTGGCCTGGGTCAGCTGACTCAAGGTCACAGAGCTCAGGTTCTGGGTCTGGAAAATTGCTATGTAAATGTACAGGCTTCGGCTGGACCCCAAGCTTTGGCACCCTCCACCCTCACAGAGTCCCAGAGCTCCGGCTCCAGCCTGAGCCCAGATGTCTACACAATTTTTCAGCCCTGAATCCCGAACCCTCTGACTTCAAGTCAGCTGACCAGATGCAGCTGAGACCATGCCACAGGACTTTATCCCTGTGTTGATGTACCCTATGAGATCTACAACCTCTATGTACAAGCCAGGTGTACAGCTGCTTGTGTGATCAAACTACATTGTACCAAATGACTTTCATGGATCCCTGTCCTTTCTTTTCCGTGCAAAGATCATGGAGGTTATGACAGTCTCATGGCAGCGTAAACCCCATGGAATAGACAGAAGAGTGGGGATAATAGATAGTGGAGTCCTTATGACTTTAGAAGCTGAGGGAGGAAGAATGGGTTTCTCCTGCCACCACCTTTCCTCAATACATCCCATTTATCTTATGAATCTTTACTCTGATGAGCTATGATCCTGTTCCCAATAACTGCTCCATTTCAAAGCTTTTAGCTGCAGACTGTCTTTGGGTCACTTGACCTATTCAATCATTCCTTGGCTGTCATTCAGCCAGAGAAAACCCTGCCTCATTTTTTTGGGATACAGTAGCCTATGCAGTCACCCAGGCTTGGGCTGGCTGTGTGCCACTCTGGTCCCCTGAAATAAATCAGAGCAGCCTCCATATTGCTTTATTTTATGCCAGCTTCTGATGGCCTCTGGGGGTTGATATCATAGCTAGCGCTCAACAGGGCATCCCCTGTCCCCCAGCCATGCCTCTTCTGAGTTGGCAGCAAGGAAGGGGGTGGCATAGGAGCTGCAATGCTGGCTCTGTGCCACTGGAGGAGCCTCTTAACACTAGGCTGATCCTCCGGTGTCCAATTACACACCAGTACGGTGTCCGGATTCCACTAGTGGTGCGTTGTATTCCAGGATCTGAGACAAAGCCTTTAAATTGTCAAACACTTGGGTGAGTCACACCACTGAGAAATGAGTGAAGGCTGTGAATGTAGGGGACTCCATAGAATCCATGGCATACATCTTATGGATCCCAGGAGTAATCTGCACCTTTTATTATTTACATTTGTATTGAGTTTTTCAGGGGAATTTTAAATTCACAGAACTATACCGCTGTAATATGTCCGATACACATATATAGGGTAGTAAATTTAGCACAAAAAACCACTTTCTACGTTTATACCTTTCTAAACAGCATGGAAAATAAGTTAGGCATCTTCAACGGAATAGTTTTGCTTTGTGCAATAACAAATTTAAAAACACAACCCTATTTTATTCTTGGAGGATACAATATTCAACTTCTGATAAATATCAGACTCATTTTCTCTGCCTGAAATCTAATCATTAAACCACATTCACCATTGTGAGATATCTGGCTTGAATATGCCATATTAGTGGGGAAATTACTCTAAATAAGAACACAACTGACAACTGTTGCTGGCAGACTAATGGCCTATTTTATATATTGTACAAAAAATAATGTCATTGCCTGTATATTTACTGTATCATTTGCTTCAGACTCCTGCTTTATTTTTTTTTCATCATAGTATGGTATGGTTGCTGGAAAAAATTGTAATCTAAAGCAAAATGCACACAGTTCAGTGCAACAAGAATTCTATGTCCACACAGTACTAATACCTATTACTTTGTAAAGATATCTGCCAGCAGGTAGAAATGCATCCCATTCTCATTGCTGTATAGGATTATTTGGTAACCATTTAATGTGAGATTGAATTATGTTAGTAGCAGAATATTTTTTCACCTGCTGGGTAGTTTTTCAACTCAACCTACTAAAAGAGATGGGGCCACCATAAACACACAAAGACACATCCCTGAATGTGCTATTGATGATCTTTTTAAAATAAAATCTATCATAGTATTATGCAGTGATAGTAGCTATTGCAAAGTAAAGCACAGACCCTAAGAAGTCCCCAAGTTTGCAACATGAATGATGTAATGAGAACAAATTACATTTGTTTCGTTTCCAGTCCTTGTTACTGTCTTTCTCATGATAATAGATTCAGATTTTGTGCCATTATCTGGTCTTATTAAAGGAAAGTGGTTTCAATTTTAATGCTTCCTATATAAAGTAAAAGAACACCTGCTCATAGAATATATTTTCCACGCACCTAACAAAATACAGTGAAATTAACAAAATGTTTCTAGCCCTATTAGAAAAGGGGCACAACTGTTACTCTCTATATAAGACTGATCTTGATGTGGATTCTAGATAAGGTATATCACTGACAATGCCAAGTGCTCAAAATTTATTCTTTTTGTGTTTTTCTTCAAAATAATTCATGCTAACAATGCATGCCAAAACTTTTTTATTTTATTTTAACTTTTTCTATAGTTATAGAAAGCACTACTGATATAAGACATTTTTACATGTAGTTTCCTGGACTGAATTATCACGCAAAACAGGACACATACATTAGATCCCTAATGTATGAGAACTGATATAAGTCATTAGAGGGTAAAATACTTCCATATTAAGCTGAAAAATGTGACATTCATCAGAGAATCAAAGTCCACATTATACATGAAAACCCTCCAGCTGGAACAGGGGCACCAGCAAGATCAAAATGGATCCATCAATAAATGAAAGCATTGAATACCTTGGGAGAAATTCTGATGTCAATGGAAGTTTTCCCTTTGACTTCAACAGAGCCAGGATTTAACTGTTTGCCTTTATCATTTTAAGCCTGAACCGGTGATGCTAACTTATCTCACATATATAACATAAAGAAAGGAATACTCCACTCAGCTGAAGTCAGAACATGCTTCAGGGCTCATTTTTGAGTACAGTTTTATAGCACAGACATCTTCAATCTAGTCTCTTAATAAGTCACCACCTGCCCCTTGTCTCCATCAGGGAAGCCAGTCTTTCATTCACTTCTCCTACTACCACCTATGTGACACTTTTCCATGTAGTGCAAGATTTTTTCCTGCATTAGAGCTCTGCTCACAGCAGGAGAGAAGAGCTGGGTAAAGTCACCAAGAAGCTATTTACAACTCCCCAAGTTCGAGGGTCAGTCCCAACTCCAGCACAATTTAGAGACGCTCCAGGACACCTCTAAACTGTGCTCTTGACAGAGGGTCTTACAAGGCCATTGTATATAATTGGTATAACAGAAAGGAGCTCCCCACCAGCACAACCTGCCTCCTGCATAGCTCCTACCCTGGGGGTAAATGGCTAAGATGCATAGATCTGGCAATGGTACAGTTCTACCAAGCAGAGTGTTTTACTACACCAGCAGAATTCTCTGTGGGATATCTGAATCCAGATTACAGCTCCTTTATGCCACTTGAGTGGTATAGAGGCTGTGATCACTAGTTAATCTGGCCATAAGACTACTGTGCATGTCATGACCTTTCTGTATTAGTCAAGCTACTACCTTACTCCTCAGAGAAATTTCTTCCATCATGCCTACAAGAATGACAATCAAAAAACTAGTATAATTAAACCCACTTTTAATTGAAACATCATATTGTGCACATCTAAACTGAGGAACCCCATGATATTGTTAATAGAGCTAGTCAGAAAACAGGGGGTGGGTTCTCCTGGAAAATTTAGACAAAAATAAATTTTTGTTGTTGCTTGCATCAACATTTTCCACTGAAATTTTAGTTTTTCAATGAAACATTGAAATCTGAAATATTTTTATTCAAAACTGTGCCATAGTGGTCTTGGGAGCTGTAGTTTGGATACCTTAAGCTCCCACTCTCCTCTGTGGGCCAGGTCCTATGGTCAGACTACATCTCCCAGGATGTACCAAGTCAGAGATCACTATGACACACTGTATCCTTCCAAGAGTGGAGGAATTGATGCAACATCTGAGATGTAGTCTGACTAGGGAGCCCAGACATAGAGAAGAATAGGAGCATATTTCCAGGGCCGGTCGCCTAGGGCACTAGCATTTGGGGAGCACCATTTTCTTTGGCAGCGACTGCAGCAGCGGATCTTCGGCTGCCCTGGTTGCTGTCGGCATTTAGGTGGAGGAAGCTGGGGCAGGAGGAGCACGGGGAGGGCTGCCTGCAGCAAGTAAGGGGGAGGAGCGGCATGCAGGGGAACTCCCTGCCCCAGCTCACCCCTGTCCCGCCTTCTCCCCGAGCATGCCGTGGCCACTTCACTTCTCCTGCCTCCCAGGCCTTGTGGCCCCTAAGCTGATTGGCCCTGGAAGCCTGGGAGGCAGGAGAAGAGAAGTGGCCATGGCATGCTCAGGGAGGAGGCGGGGCAGCGGTGAGCTGGGGCGAGGTGGGATGCTGCTGCAAGGGGGGTGCCTCATGGTGGGGGGGAGCTGCCGCTGGGGGGGCACCTCAGGGCAGGTGCGCGGGGGGGCACAAGGTGGAAGTTTATCCTAGGGCATGAAACATCCTTGCACCAGCCCTGCATATGGCTCCTGAATCACAAGTCCCATGAGGTACTGTGGTGCCATTTTGAATACATCACTTTGATCCTTTTCTGTGAAAACTTGATTTCTGATGGTGGATTTAACCAGCCCTAATTGTCAACATTTCCCTGTCCTTCATCAATCAACCCCTTCCCTACAGCCTGTTACCATTATTAATTGCATCATGTCTAAAGCTAGACTGTAAACTTTCTGAGGACATGGAGAGAACATGGTTACCTATTTGTGCTGTAAGTTGCCTTGGATGCTGTATAACTAATAATTAGCTGTCATAATAGTTAGTCATAACAGCAACACAATATGGGCCACAATATGGTGTAACTTCATGCTGGGACTGAACAACAGGGAATAAATCACTTTAGATTGCCTTGTTCTGTTCATTCTCTCTGAAGCATCTGGCACTACAACTGTCAGAGACAGGATACTGGGCTAGACCATTGGTCTGACTCAGTATGGCTATTTTTATGGTCATTGACTTCAGTGCAAGAATCCCATTGTTAGTCAGTTTTGAAGGTGCTGTTTGAAGGTCTGATGACTGAGAGCCCTGGAGATCTCTATATGCAGAACAAATACTACCATGGCAGTGCAAGCTTCTCCACTTTATTCCACCCATGTTCCTCAAACCTGACCTGGGATGATCCTCTCTAGGAGTGAGAGGGTAATTCAATCTCTAAGAGCTTTTTCAAGTTTCCCTTCTGGGACTCACCAGCAAGTCATTTTTTGAGGCAGATGCCTGACAACCAGGAAGTGGACTGAACCCAAACTCATTTCTCATAGTTCAGCCTTCAGAATATCACCATTTATTCATTCAAATCCTGAAGTGGGCTAAAAACCTAACCATTCCTGGAATGATACCATCCCTTCCCCCAAAGAGTCTGCAGTACAGGTTTAGACATAATAACCCTGACTGTCCCCTGCCTTCAGGTTCTTTGAGCTACAATCTGGCATAAAATGGCCTTAAAGCTAGCATAGCCAGCCAGAGGAGGATCATCGCAGTATACAGAGATCATCCAGTGGCTTAGATTTGAAGGCTAATGCCTTCTGCACCACTACCTTTCCCATGTGCATTATTCTTCACATTAATGCAGCGAGATCTTATATTTAGCCACTAGGCTATTTTTATTTAGGTATTATTTAACTTTATCACAATAGCAACAAGAGCCTACATCTCACCCTCTGCTGCCCAAAGCCTCACTTTTCAAGATGGAGAATGACCTTTGTTTTCTGCAGCCACTCCACAGCTCATAACATAACCCCGGATGCACCACACACTGCAGACTGCATAGGGGGGTATGGCTGGGAAAAGGAGGTCTGATCGGAACGTCCAGTCAGTCATCAGCTGCCAAAATAGCTCTTTTATACTCATGGTAGCTCATGTAATTTCGAACAGCTTTTAACTTATGCTAAGGGAAAGCCCAGCACACAGCCAGCTCAGAATCAGAGAAAGCAATGGTGGCTTAAAGCCACCTTTGGCTCCATCCACCCAAGTAAAGCTGTGTGCTCCTCACCCATAGCTAAGGATCTGTGCCAACATTACACAGACTCACCTTTCAGCCTCCCTGAGTCTTAGGTGAAACTGAGGCCAAACCCAATCCATGGGTAATTTAAAGCAGTTCCAGCAATGCTGCATAGAGCAGTCCTCTAGGGACTTGTCTGCTGGCTGGGAGTCATAGAGCACAGGGCATCCTGGGTCCCCGCTTTCCCACCCCTGATCTGCCCAGGAACATTGGCAGAAGGGTGCAAAGGATATGGAGTCAAGGGCCAGCATTTGACTTATAATCATAACAGCAGAGTTGTGAGAAACAAAGGAAGAGGAGTTAGAAGTCAGGAGAGGGACAGAGCGAACATACACTTTCACATTTTCATCCGACGTACACTGGATTTGAACAGGTAATCTAGAATTAAAAAGTTTTATATCCCACTATCAAGCCACTAAACTAGCCGATCCTTCCTGTCTGATTAGTCTGCTATAATACAACATCTTCATATTTCCCTGGCATTCAGGGGTATCTGATGCAAGAAGGTAATTACTCTGCCCCCACAACAACAATTAGAATCATTGTTTATTTACATTTCTAACACCTTGCATTACTCAGCATTACATTTTGGTATGTCATGTGTCGTAATTCAGCGCAGGAGAGTGTAATGCATATTGCATTTTATTGGTGATTGAAATGAAGAAAAATGGTTTCTTTTGAATTAGCTGCTCCTTGCAGGCAGCCACGCTTGAAGGAAAAGACAAAGTGAATATTATTTAGGCCACATCACTCTTTTAAATATAGCACACCATTAAGTCCGGCTTGGTTTTACATTCTTGCAACATGACTGTTGTTTCAGTTATTTACTTCTGTTGCCACATGAATGTGGGAATCCAGAACCCAGGGATGCAGGCTACCCATTGTGCTGTGCATTTGACCAGTGCATGATGAACTCTTGAACTGTACAACATATGATTGTTGTTCCTTTTTGTAATTTTTATTTACTCACAGTGAAGATTGCTGTTTATTAGTTTTCTCAATATTTTGTTATTTCATTTGTGCTTAAAAGCCCTGATTAAGAAAAGCACTTATGCACATGCTTTTCTGAAAAGGAGCCTAAAATTTTATTTGAACTGAAGCGATCCTGGAAAACCAAAGCCTCTATCCTGAAAATGCTTATGCATGTGAGTACATTTATGCACAGTTTGTACTCATATATGTCAGTGTTTGCAGGTTCCAGGACAAAATGTGTATTTTTACTCATAAGTCAAATCAATGAAATGTAACAGGATCAGATGCTTTCATGATAAGTTACACTGGTCTACAATTTTTGAGAAATCGTCTGCTTCAGAGATAAAATGTGCTATTTATTATGTATTTTGATGTGCTGAATTCAAATATGACAATTAAAACAACTAATTGGCTACTGTTTCTAAGATATTTAAGTTTTTACATTTTATGTCTATGTATATTGTGTAGATAGAAGAGTTTTAATCATAAATTGTAAACCTAGGTCTTTTCATGTGTTTATGGTTGCTTTACATGATAATATTTCACCTGTCCTGTTTATGGAACACTTTAAAAATCAGCAAAATGGTTCTATAAATAAAATTTATTATGAAACAAAAGGCAAAAAACGATTATGTACATAGTTTAGACCTATTCAGTGTCTACTCGGCGCTTCTTGGCTTGTCTCTTGTGTTCCTTAAATGGAGCATCTCTTGTCACTGTCCTGCAATAGTCTGCAAGCATTGATGGGCTCCATTTGCCCTGATAGCCTGCCAGGAGATTCCACTGCTGTAGTCTGGAGCCCAGCAGCTCTGCCTTACTCTTGGGTAGTTCCAAATCCCTGACAAGGTCATTCAGTTCATCTTGTGTTATGAGGTGTGGTTCAGAGGAGGAGGATGGGAGAAAATGTGGGTCCTGTGACATTGATGGTTCAGGACCAGAAGTTTCATCCTCTTCCTCGTCTGACTCAAGTGAGAATGATTCTGGTGCATCAGGAACCGGCAGTCCTTCTCTGTGGGGTACTGGGCGTAGCTGATGGAATGTTTGGATAATGCACAGTCCACTTTTTCTTCTTTGACACACCTTTCCCAACTGGAGGCACTATGCAGAAATAACAATTGTTGGTATGATCTCTTAGCTCTCTCCAAATCATTGGCACTGCATAAGGCATAGATTTCCTTTTCCTGTTCAACCACTGGCGAAGATTTGTTGCAGCATATATGTGGGGCCCACCTCTTGTCCTGATCTCCAATTTTGCAGCCAAAATAAAGGTGATAGGCTTTCTTAACCATAGTGGTTATACTGCGCTTTTGTGATGCAAAAGTCACTTCACCACAAACATAGTAGAAGTTATCTGCATTGTTCACACAAGTACGAGGCATCTCTGCTCACTTTGGCTAAACAGAAATGTGTCCCTTTGCAAAATCAAACACTGACAAATAAGAGAGCACGACACTGTATGATTTCTAGAGCTGATATAGGGCAATTTGTTCAGCAGAGTGATGTAAGCTTCGTTATGATTGCATCATCCATGACTTCTAGGAATAACATGATGCAATTCAAATCATGTATGACACAATACCAGCTTCAGATTGCATCATTCATTGTTTTGCCTCAAAAGCAAGTACTGTCCAAACCCAGTCATAGATTTATTCCTAGATCCAGTCAAAGATGTATTTTAGTCATTTCTGGTTTAAACTGAGATCCCTTCCCTTTATAACTCACTTATCCTCCGCCATTCCTAAGTCAAGGGTCGTATATACTGACCCAATAGCATATCTTGAAAACTAGAGCCAATCAACAATTTTTAGCATCATTTTTGTTCTCAGTGACCCAGAATTAGTAAAGTTGGACTACATTTATTTCAGAAGAATTTTGGCTGTAGAGCAGTGTTATTGAACCAATTTTGTGACATCATATTATCAGTGAATAATTATACTGTAAGGTAGCTGTAGAATTGTCTTAAATAATATGAAAACTTCCAGGGTACTACTGTGCAGGGAAGGAAGAAATCTGTAAGCCATCTGCTGGGTTAATTTAACTTATTTATGCACCATTGCAGTTCTAGTATTAGAGCTACAGACAAATTGGCACTGGTTACGCTCTTATTCTCTTGCATAAACTTGGATACAGTGTGATTTCAACCTCCTTAGCGTAGGTAGACAGAGGATCAGGGTGTCACAGCACTTGAAATGATATTGTCATAGAACCGTAGAAATTTTGACAAAATGCGGCTTAAGGTTATTGAGAGTAGTAAAACCTATACAATGTGGCTTTTGTTGAAGTGGCAATTAGTGGAACAGGACATGGTAATTGTGAGAAGGATTTAGCTGAAGCAGACTCTGCCTAGTTTTCCCCAGGCCAACAGATAGATTAACAGAAGTCTCTTAAGCTTTGTATCAATTCAGTCAGGAATTTGCCAGCCTGTGACAATTTGGTCAAATCCAGTCTCTTCTCTATCACTGGTCGACATTGTGCTGTAATTAACAGAGTATTTTTTTTCTGGCTGTTAGCTCATTCATTTGCCAATGCTTGCCCCAGCTGCCTATATCCTCTAGGAAACATATTTCTCTGGGAGACTTGTTTAGAAATTGCAATTAAGAACACAACCTAAGGAAATTTTTACTTCATTGCAGCCAGATCAAGAAACATTTAAAGAAAGAATCAGCAGGGAAATCTTGGGCTACCTTGTGAACCCCTTACTCACAGTTGTGAATAAGTTATTTATCCAAGTAGCCTCACTAATTCCAATGCACCTGCAGCAGCACCAGTCTTTGAACCAAATCCTGTCATGTATGTTACACTTAAGGATGTCAGTCAGTTCTGAAGAATAAGGAACAAAACAAAATAAGTCAAAACAGATTGAACAGTTCACCTCAATCTGTTCTTTTGGGAAAATTTTTGGAAAACTATTCAACGGAATATGGGCCAAAATCACTGTTGGCATAAATGGGTGTGACTCTGATGAAAACAAGAGTGCTATACTTTTTAGAACTGACCCACCATTATAATAGTTAATAAATTATCCAATGCTATTTCTGACCCACATCGTAAATGTAGCATATTTCACAGTTTTGGTCATGAAGTGACATGTGTAGAGTTGTGTCTAGGCCTAGCATATGTGGGTCTATCTTCAAGGAGCCTTCCTACACACACACACACACACACACACACAAAGACTAGCAACCATTAAAATCTGTACCCCTTGAATAGTAAATCTGATTTCTTCTATGTGTGTGTGAATGAATAGCAAAGAGCAAGGGATGGTATTAATGAGATTGATTGAACTAGAGACAAATTATCCCAAAACAAGGTGCTTGTCTTGTTTTGTTTGGGTTTGGGGCAAAAACAAAAGGGAAGGTTTTCAAAGGCACAAAAAGCAGTCAGACTTCCAGTACCATTGATTTTCCATGGGAGTCGGATGTCTAGCTGCCCTTTGTGCCTTTGAAAATCTCCCCCAGCTGTGCAGTTTGACAAAAGCTCCATGGGTTAAGTCTAGCAGTCTTTACTCAGGCAAAATTCCTGTTGTAAACAAGACATGATTAAAATCTGCAAGATTTGTACCTACAGAAATAAGGGTCAGACTGAAATCTTCCTTTCTGTGCATATCACGGGCCAAAAAGCCCTATATCAAGATATTTCAGAACAGCGTGTGGTCATATATTATATAGTATGTGCTTCAAATTTTAGATGAAAAGATAGTCTTAATGCTGAATGAACTTGCTTGCTTTTGTGAGGTTTACTCAGATCCTAATCTTTATTCCCAGGTGAATTATTTTAGCATTTTCAAGCTCCCGTATTAGTGGGCATTACTCTTTATAGACCCAACTTAGTAACAATCAATAAAGCAAGTGGCCAATTTATTTCAATGGTGTTTAGCCAACAAAATTATAGGCTAATTCTGACTTTGCTACACCCACAGCCTGGAGCATTTATTAGAAGTTTGCCGACGATGCATCTGAGGACATTGTGTTACAATCTCACGTAACCTGGAGAATGACATCATTTTAAAAGGAGTTACTCCTGAATTAGATGGCACAAATAGACCCAGAATCAAGCCCCAACATGGCCTACATTTGCAGACAGTGAGCAAGGTTGTATGGTGGCCTTCAGCAACATCAAAGCAAAATGGGGCTACTCTGTATTCTGCCATATTGCTAGAAGCTGGAATTTTCAATGGAGCCCAAAGGAGTCAGGTGCCTAACTCCCCTATCCCAGCTAGAGATAGAATAAAACCAGATGCTGCCCAGAACATTTCCATTGCCAGCAGGGAGGTTCATAGCAAACAAATAGTAGTTGACTGGTGTGACTTTAGTCATTATTAACTACTATCTCTTAGTGCCCCTCAAAGGGAATATCTGAAAAGCACCTTGCTTTGTCACATAAAAGAATGTAAAACTACTGAATGAGCCAAATTTCCAACCTTCAAAACAGAAAAGTACATTAAGCATAGCACCACAAGCTCACTTTATCCACAGGCCAATGAACAAGTGTAAAATGCAATGCTGTTAGCTAAATGAATCTTAGAAGTAATGCTATCTCTTTTAGTGCTGATGAACAAGATGGCCAGACTCATTTAGCATTTCTAGTTAAGGCTTTAGCTACTGCTATGAAATAATGAATTTTACTAACCATAAATGTCCTTGATGTGCTTGAAAAATGTAACAAGGTGTAGAACTCAAAAGAGCAATTACAAAATGGGTTACAGGGAAGATGAAAATACTTCTACTGTGGGAGAATTACCACCAATCCAAGAGCCAGAAATTGCCACTCTGTTGACTAGTGTAAGAAAGCAGGGATCCTGTGTGGATTTGAAAAAATAAGGAAGGGAGTAAGTTGGTTTGATCGTGTATCTCAGTGAAATGAAAGATGACAGCATCTTCTGCTAATCTTTCACCTCCAAGCCCCCAAAAGATCCTCCTACAAAGTCTGTAATGGATGGTAAATGTCTTAGATTCATAGACTCTAAGGTCAAAAGGAAACATTGAATCATGTAGTCTGAATTCCCACGCAACACAGACCAATGAATTTCACCCAGTAATCCCTGCACTGAGCCCAATAACTTTTGGTAGTACTAGAACATATCACTTAGACAACTGACATCGATTTAAAGATTTCAAATAATGAAGAATCCAGTGCACCCCGGTAAGTTGTTCCAATAGTAAATAACCTTTAGTCTTATTTCCACTTTGAACTGGATCTTGTTTCACACATACTGTTGAGGATTGGAATGTCCAGTGAATATGTCTCTACATTTTTAGGAGTTGGACTGTAACATTAAAATTGTCCCATATGTTAGTGAAATGGGGAAAAGCATTTGGGGATTCTTTATGGAGTGGCAGCATAAAAACATAAGGAAACTGATCCCTACTGATTCTTATTACTGAAATTAATGCTGGTTAAAAATAATGTGAGTACAATATTTATTTCTCACTGCAGCCTATGATTACCATCGTGATGTTAGTAATTATTTGCTTGAGATAGGCAAAGAGCAGCGAAAAGGGACACGGTTCAGGATTAAAGTGGAGGGCAGAATGATTTTAGACTTGAAGCCTTTAAATCAAGATTTAAGGACTTCAGTAACTCAGCCAGAGGCTATGGGTCTTTTATAGGAGTGGATGGATGAGGTTCTGTGGCCTATGACGTTCAGGAGGTCAGACCAGATAATTATGATGGTCTCTTCTGGCCTTAAAGTCTATGAGAAAGGAGTGAAGGACAGAGAGGGAAGAATTAAGAGTAAAAACCACGGCATCAACAGATTGGAGATTACAAACAGAGTGAAGTGTGCTGGGGGAAGGGGAAGAGTGAGTGACAATGCTGGGGAGCAGTGATGGTCAGTACAAGGTTATTCAGAGATAGATCTGGAAGACATTAGTGTTCAGTAAAGACCAAATTAAACTAATGATGAAGACTGAAAAGCCAGTCAACTCTATGTTGCAGAATGAACAGGTCTTTTATTTCTTTTGATTCCTTTCCACCTTGATGCTTCTTAGTATCAATTCACAGCTCCACCATCTATAGTGTCTCCCAAACTTGCAACCTCAGTGTCTTCTTTAACTCTTCTACCATTTCTCCCCCATATTCAGTTTCTTAGTAAATCTTGTTGCTTCTTTGCCTTTTATGTAATCCAAATTTGCCCATAGCTTACTTTTCCCACCACTAAAATTCTTGTCAATGCCTTGGTCATATCTTATCTTGATTATTGTAGCCTTCTCTTCTCTTGCCTCCTTGATTCTCACCTCTTCCCCACTATGGTCTATCCAAAATACTTCTGCTAAAGTTATTTACTTCTCCCATCACTCTGAATATATCCTCCTTCTATACCTTCATTACATACCTTTCATTCATACACTCATTCCACAAACTGGGCTATGTGAATATTGCTATTGTTATTGTAATAACAATATTGTATTTAATGGGCTAGATTTTCAAACACCAGCTCCCATTTCTGCTCCCAGAAATTATGGGGGCATATAGTTGCAGGCACAAAATTACACCTACACTTATTCATAGGTATGATTTAAATGTCTAAGCACCTGGCTGCACCCCCAAATCAGATGCTAGACAAGTGTCCTAAATTATGCCAATAATTATTTGCATCTACAAACTCTGGACACAAAAACTGAGATCATGTTAAAGGCGTGGAAGAAATGCTGGCACAAAATGTACCAGAATATGTAAGAAAATGATTGATCTCTGAAGTCATGGAATCAAGCACAATCAGATTTATTTTTCCTGCAGAGAGTATTTCTAGACATCATAATAAAGTATACATTCTGGTACTCTATATGCATGTACAACCCATGGTGACTTCAATAGAAGTTGGGGGGAGGGGCAGTGAATCAGAGTTCATGTTGCACTCCCCGACAGTACCCAGCCTGGGGAAGCTGATGATCCACCCAGTGGACCAAATTCGGTGATGAATCCTGGTTATGTGCCACCAGAGGCATGTGGCGCCTATGCGAAGAAGTAGAAGTTGTAGCAAGTGTCTCAAAGAACCCCTGGGCCAGATTGTCAAAGGTATGTAGATGCCTAAGGATGTAGATAGGTGCCAAATGGGATTTTCAAAAGTGCCTAAGCAGATTAGATAGTTAACTCCACAATGCTTCCCTGTTTGGCTGCTTTTGAAAACCGCACTAGGTGCCCCTCTGCATCTTTAGGTGCCTAAATACCTTTGAAAAACTGGCTCCCTCTTCAGCAAAAAGACTGACCAGCATGAAACTTTTTGCTTGCACAAGGGGACTCAGGCCAAGTGTAAGAGTCCTTGTTGATGGACTCTTTTGCACAATTAGGGCTTTATGTAGCACCTTACATTTTTCAAAGGTCTGTGCAGACATTAATTAATCTATTATGGGCAAAGTGAAGCAAATGAGGAGATTCGGGCTGCAGTTCAAGAAAGCACTTAACCATATGCTTAAATCAGTCCCTATTTGGGAATTCACTTAAGCATGTGCTAAAATGTCTGCTTAAAGTTAAGCACTTGTTTAAGTGCCCTCTTGAGTGAGCGTCTCAAAGAGGGCAGCGATGAGCAAATTTAGGATTTAAGCTGTCTGCGATGTAATTATTTTTAATTTTTTTATTCACTTATTTAGATTTATAATTTACGCACCTATCCCTGCCTCATACTACTTTTCATACATTTAAAAATATGTAGTATAAATGTTTTTATTTATAAATTTATAAATTATATACAAAAAATATATTGTATAAAAATGACAATCTATAGACCACATATAATAGACTATCCATACAAAACATGATAATTTATCTTCTGTACCAGTAAAACTAAAATAACCAACATATGGCAGCCCTTTCAACCCACCTCCTCCCAGCACATCTGGAAAACTAACACATCTGGACTGGTGGACGTATGAGGTTCTCTATAACTGCCGCCACTGTATATGGGTGGATTTTAATCTTGACCACCCATGGGAAATTTATAGTAACAAGCATTCTGAACTAGACCTTTCTACCTGCTTTCACACAAGTGACACTCACTGAGTGGCCCCGAGGCTACTTGTAATGATTAATAATTTTCATATTTTGGTGCTGCCTCATGAAAGGATTCTGAAAGCCTTAACACAGTGAATATACCCGCAAATATATGCAAATAATCAGTATATGGCCATTAGCAGCTTTAAGAGTAAGATTAAAAGATTTTTAATTAATTTTATGGATGAGCTATGCTGACCTTTGGCTATTTTATTGTATGATGCCTTGAGGTACTTACATGGAAAGACACTATAAATTGCATTGTATTGTGCCCCAGCTCTTGGTGATCCACTAGCTATTCCTATTTGAAACCCTGTCGAAGTAGTTTCAATAACAATATCATCTTCTTCACTCCATCTGGCTTGAAGGCTGTGAAGGAAGCCTTGTTTTCAGCTGTATAGTCAAGCTTCTTGACTTGTCTGTCTACAGCCTGGTGATATTGTAACTCGGACTGAGGTCTGTTAAGAGCTCACTTATTTCATACAGAAACTTAGGCCATACTGGCATGGCGATCCCAGTCATGAAAAGGAGTTGCCTGTCTTTGTAGGTCCTAAGCTCACTTTCTTCACAGATAGACTCAGCCCTACACACAGAGTTAAATCCCACAAAGTCACTATCCCATGCGCCCCTCAGTGTGGGAGGAGTCTTGGCTACAACAGGCCAATACCTCACAGATTCCAGGCAATAGAACACAAGCCAACACATTCACATGAATGGCCTTCCCCTTTGCATCAGTCTCTAATGGCTACTATAAAAGAACTCCCCCCTTTCCAAAGTCAGATGAACTCAAGAGCTATTGCTGTAGCATTAGAAGTCTTCCAGGTTAGAAGAGGAGTACGTCCTGTACAGACTCCCCTTCTGTGACCCACAGATCACTTACAAAGAGATTCCAGAGGTTCCAGAGACATGTTGGGGCAGGGGGGAAGTGGATCCTTCAGCAGTGCTGCTTCTCCCAACCACTTCCACAAGTTTTATTTTATCCATTTAATGCTCCTCTCTCTGCTCTCTAATGGACAAAAGAGGGGAGCATTTAGATCTGAAGCAAGGTGCTACCCAGTGACAGTATTTGCATATATTTCCTATAGGAAGCCCATGGACGGATGGTGAGTAGCAAATGGTTCCACATTCTAGCAACTAGTATTACTGAACATACAAAACATGATGGATTAAAACCCTAGACTGTGACAGAATCACAGAGAAAAGGCTGGATACATGTGGGTTCAAAGATTGATATGTTTGTTGTTTAAATTTGCTGAGTGATAGTTTTCAAAGAACACACACTCGCAAATATCTCTTTCTACAATACTCAGAAGAGTCACAAGTGAAAACCTTTTCAATTTTTACAACCTTGCCTCTGTGGCAGACTTAGTCATTTCGCCAACTTCCTGGGCAATTTGTCTGGGATCAGGCTATTTCCCCAAGCATCCAGAAAAATCAACATTTTTTTTATGTTCAACAGGTTCTCAAACAGCATGAACAAAGGGCAACCTGGAAAAAAAAATAAAGCATGTTGTTAATTCTAGGCAAAGAAGCAGCAAAAACCAATTCAAACCAAGAGATGACAAAAAAAAATGTGTGTGCAATCTTCTCCCATACAGTTATTCACCACTGTGTATGTTTTTGTCTTATTCCTGGAAGCTATGGCACTTGTAGTTTCATTTCCCATTACCAAGAACTTGTTTGTGTTTCTTTTCAATCATAGGCCAATAGAAGGTTAATAAGTCCATTTGAGTAGATGTGGATATAATATGGATGTCACAGAGAAAAAAATATACAAATCAAAAGCGAAAGGATTATGTTGACATTTTTAAAACATCTGTTAGTTGAGGTACTGATCCAAAGTCCACCATAGTCAATGAGAGTCTTTATACTGACTTAGTCATCTTTGGATCAGGCCTTAAAACTTTACATGAATTCAGTTTTAAGGACCTGAACCCCTGATTCAAACAAAACTTACATTGGCTTTGATTGTGAGGTTTGCCTGAGTAAGGACTGCAACATCTAGCCCTAAACTGTAAAATTTGTAACACACTTTAGGTAGATGTTTCAAAGTCTAAGCAGGCTGATACTGACTTAAAATAAGGTATCTTACATGA
Source organism: Gopherus evgoodei (assembly GCF_007399415.2). Classification (NCBI taxonomy): domain Eukaryota; kingdom Metazoa; phylum Chordata; order Testudines; family Testudinidae; genus Gopherus; species Gopherus evgoodei. The sequence continues at coordinate 20,475,910 of NC_044328.1, read as the reverse complement.
CTTTAATGGCAAAACCTTTTCTCAATTTCACCCACAAATAACTCTGAACAAACTTAACTTTTCTAAACAAAAATAATTTCATCATTTTGTGTGGCATTAACACCCTGCTATTTCTATATGTTATCTATATTTTTCTTGTTGACATTCAACCAATTCAGAGCTAAAAATCCATCCTACACTTTTTCTGCGGGTTATAAATCATAAAAAAAGGTTATATTTTAAGAAAGCTGAAGCTGAGAAGTAAACAGCATATTTGTATCAAAAGAGTTTCATCTATTAAGCAGCAATGACAAGGCCCTCTGGGCCAAAATCTAGTTTTCTTACTTAAAAAGCTTAGTTCTTTTGTAGACTCCTGCAGGGACCTATAACAGTTGGAATTGGGTTTTTTATGCCTTTGAGGCCTCCAAATGAATGTTACGGTTTTCCATTATTTTCTTTTTCTTTTGAGAAAACTAGGCTACCTGCTTATTGCCTAAAACCTACACCCTGTGATTGTTCTGTTGTAAAATCTATCTTCTACCCTCTAGTCTCAAATTTTATCAGTACCTTCAAAATTTCCTTTCCATTCCTCTCTGCATAAGAGGATTATTATACATTAGAAAATAAATGCACCATGCAATTTCAGATTCTGTATTTCAAATTAACTTTATAGTTTGCCTAACAGCCAAAGTTCTATAATTGCCTTTATCAGGCCATGCTCCAGCAACAATGTAAGTATATGTTTAAAGTTGTACATTGTGAGTATCTGTCCAGCTACCCAGGTACGTATGCATCCCACATCTCCATAGTATCCTTCCATTACTTAGAGATAACAAGGTAGAAAAAGTTGTTAGGATGCTAGCTTAGGACTCAAGAGAGCTGGCTCCAATTCCCTCCTCTCTCACAAACTCCCTGTGTGACTATTGGCAACTGACATCATCTTTTTGTGTCTTAATTCTTCATCTGTAAACTAGGGATGACAATACTTCCTTATGGCATGGGGTATTGTGAGAATAAATACATTAAAGGTTGTGAGATACTCTGATACTATGGCAACAGAGGCAACATCAGTACCTAAGGGCACGTTTACACTGCACACTCCTTTCGGTGGCATGCAGCGTGCATACACTATATGCCCCCTTAGCATGGGTATAAATAGCAGTGTAGATGGTGGGGCATGGTTTAGATAAGTAAAGACATGCCTGAACTCTACATGGCTCTCTACTCCCCAAGCAGTGACTCCCATCTACACTGCTAATTTTAGCAGTGTCATGTTCCTCAGCTGCCTCCCACTGCTGGGCTCTTTCTTCACCACAGGGAGCTGCCAAAGTCTTCCCCCACCACGGTGAAAGGTTACAGCAGGGGGGGAAGGGTCTGGCAGAATGAGGCAGTAAGGTACAGCTCCAGCAGATCCCTGCTACCACGCCTTTCCCCCACTCAGCATTTCACTCATGTGTAGCTGCACACTGCAGTGAGGACACAGACCGCTTCTCACAGTGGCATGTAGCTACACATACCCTACATATCGCCGCAAATGCTGCGCTGTGTAGACTCAGCCTAAGATATTCCCATTGATTTCAAAGAGGCTACTCTCTCTGCACAAATTTAAGCCTGTACTTAAATCTTTGCAGGATCAGGACATTAATGAATTGCCATTAACACGTTTTACCTAGGAAAAAAATCTCTAAACTTAATAGGCCAGATTCCTCCTTTATGTAACTCCATAGATTTCAGTCAAGTTGCACCAGGAATTAATTTGGCTCAATACCTACAGCAAGTCTTCTCTGATTCCTGTAAGTATGAGAGCAGCTGAAATTCTCTGAAGCATTTTGAAAGGTATTGTATAAGTAAAATCAAGGCATCAGTCTGAATTTTGCTTTTTAAATCTCTGCCTGCTATTAAAATATTAGTACTAGTGCATCTTAAGCTATTAAAAGATGATGGACCTGCCCTATCTCAATAATGTAATTTTCAGCTGTAAATATATATGTATATACTATGATTACATCACAAGTATGGGTTCAGAGTCAGTAAATTCAGCACCTCTAAACTAGTGGAATAATCACTAACAATTAACAAAATGATATATCCAAGTCACAGTAATCTTTTTACCCACTTGGAACATATAGTTGTTCTTTTGATGTCTTGTGTGAATAGGAGTGCTTTATCTGACTGATGATGGGCTAAACAATGGTTCAGAGTTGTAATATAGGACTCAATTTGCTGGAACTATCATCTGAAAGGCCTGGACAATTTATTGAACACTGTAGATGAAAGAAAGAGGGAAAAAATTTAAAAACTGACCACTTCTAAAATGAAGAAAATAGAGCAGTAAAGGGTATTGTAATATACTTTAATCTTCCTTAATGTAGGAAAATATGAAATGCCATTAAAGGCTCCTTTGAAATGGATGTGTCCATATTGCTTGAGCACCAAAATCTAGTTAATGAATCTATTGTTAAGGCAAATAAACAGGAAAGCAGCAGAGAAAGAGTGATGTATGTAACCTACTGCCTAATTTAGAAGATGAAAGGGGAGAAAAATTAAAGTTAAATTCATATAAATATTAGAGCCAAGGAGAATAGTTGCAGGTGTAAAAATAGGGGGGAGGGTGGGGGAAGCGTGAATTTTCATTCAATCCTCTCGTCAGAACAGGGAGACATTTTTTGTACAAGAGCAAAGTCAAGCAAGATGAAAGCTTTTCAAGGGGCATGGTAATTAACATTTTAAAAGGTTTTAGCAATAAAATAATGGTTCCACAATAACAGCAATTTAACCATTTTATTTGAGAAATTAAACTGATTGCAAGTGTTCATTTGTTAGAAGTGGCATTTACTGCATTTATAAGAAGTTATCAAATCATGTTTCCATTTTAATAGTTTTTTTATGTGTATTCAACATGCAAAGAAGAAAAATGAAAGTTGCTGTGATTTATCTGAAATGTTCTGTGAAACAATGCCTGGTGCAGCATTTTTAATGCACAAACCTATTTTAAAGGATTGTTTGTTACCCAACAAGGCACTGCTAATAAATCTCTGATAGGAGTCATACAAGTATCTAAACAGATAGTTAGGCAGATAGATAGAATAGGGTAATAGGTAATAATAAGACATACTGATTTTTATTTATTGTGTTATTAGTATTTAGCAGACTGACTGGTAAACTTTTCCAGAAAAGAAAGATAGATATCAAGTTAACAGTAAAGGAGTGCTAGACAAATGAGATGTTAGAATGGGAGTGAGGGACTATGCCAATGTCTGTGTTAAGCCCCTGAGCAGATAGAGATGTTTCCAGAAACCTGAACAGATTTATGCCAAGGCCTGGTCTTCACCTAAAACTTAGGTCAAAAATTCACAACCCCGAGAGTGTGAATTGTGAGAGTATTGGTCAGTTAAGCTGACCTAATCTTCAGTATAAATACTTCTACGCTGATGGAAGAATTCTTCTGTTGACCTAACTACTGCCTCTCAAGGCAGCAATAAGAACAACAAAAAACCTTCCATCACTGTAGCAAGTGTCTACTTTATGACACTGCAGTGGCACAGCTGCAGCACCCTCGCCATAGCATCTGTAGTGGAGACATACCCTGATGAGTTTAGTGCAAGTTTGTGGGTTCCCAACCTAGAGATTGCAACCCCCAAGGGTGAAACAGGTTCCAAAACCTTTTTTTGGCTGTTACATAGGGTCATAGTATGGAAAAGTTTGAGAATTGCTGTGCTAGTGCAGTTGATAAAAGTGTGGTGGTTTATATGCTGACTAGACTGTATGTTGTGTGCTTACTGACTATTACGGAAAGAAATAAGTATGGTTTTTTCCTGCCACCATACGTTTTCCTAAAGTCTTTGGTGAGGAAACTTTTCATAGATACTGTTGATATGAACTTATCTCAGAGAAATATTGAACAGGAATTTGCACATTAGTGGCTAGATTTCCGCTCCCATTGAGGTCAACAGCAATACTTGTGTTGAGCTCAATGGGTGCAACAATGGGCTTATTTTATAACGGACCTCAACAAGCTGTTACAAAATATACAGTATAGATCCAGTCCTATGCCAGTTGACCACTGAACAAAGAGCGACTGATGGGTCCTTTCTCTATGCATCCCTTGCAATAATTAAATCATAGCATGGGTAAAGTGAACAAATCATATATCATCTCAGACAGACTATCCATTTAATAGTCTAAATGTAATTGACATGACAGATCTATTATAGTATATGATATGTTTATGTCTAATGAATTTGTATTTCCAGCCCATATTTTTTAACTTTGTGATTGCATTACTTATTTTGTTGAGAGTCCACAAGCCAAGTGAACGTCTATGAGATAGTGATAATGCACTGTTCTGCTTTCTGCATCTAGCCAGATCAGAATCTAAGACCAGATTAGATCTTGTAGCTGACAGTGGCATATGTTCTTTTTTTCCTTTTCAATGTGCACTGCTCAAAATTGAGCTATTTCAATTTTCCTTTTAAAATTGTAAGCTTTAACTCTCAGAGGTGGGAACTGTGGCGGAGGAAGCTGCACAGTAACAGATGTGTGTGTTAAAGTTGCTGCTTGGGTGTGGACAGAAATAGGATTTCCAGAAATGAACTGCTACTTTGTGAGGCACTAACACAGAAATGTACAATGGGAAATGGGAGCTTAAACTCTGCTTCTCACATGGAACTGAACTGTCTGTTTTGAAAAAATATAAATTTGAAAACAAGCGATTTTCCGTTGGCGATTGTTGAATTTATGTTTAATTTATATTGACAATTTTTGCTTTGGTTTGACAAGTAGAGTTTGTGGGCTGAATTCATCCTTGGTGTAACACTATACCTATCTAGCTATCATGGCATATGAATGAAGTTTATATTGGTGGAGTGACACCTGGGATGAATTTGCTCCCATATGACCACTTTTCTTATCTTTAAATTTTAAAAAAACTCAAAAGATTCATTCATCTCCTAAAAAAAAATGTATTTTAATGGCAACAGCTTGTGGAAGGCTAAAGGTTAGGTCACCTGAGTGGCTAAAAAAGTTTTGGCAAAGGTTATCAGAACTCATCCTACTGCATAACTAATAACCTCTACAAGTCCATCCAGACTTCTGGTGGCCCTTCACCCTAACCTTAAACACACAGTGGGCTAACTGAAAACTCCAAAAGAGAATTAATTTCTCTTCTATTAACTGACCTCTAGAGTCTGTCAGGGATTCTGTGTACTAACAAGAGTTTTAATCTATGAAACTAAAGGTTAAAAAATCTGCATTCTTCCCTTTCTGTCCAAAATGACTGCAATTTTAAAAATCCAATCATTCTAGGTATGCTGTTTTAAATGCAACAGCATATTGAAATTAGTGAAACAGTAGAGGGAGATATTTTAATAATGCAAAACCTTGAGAAAAATATCTCCATACCAAAATTTTACCCATATGGTATGGAAAATGAATGCATTTTGTTGGATAGTGGCATCAAAATGTTTGCTGTCCAGTTTGGGTTTTTTGCTTGTTTGTTTTTCATGTTGGTCAGGTTTCCCAAAAACAAATATCAGAGGGGTAGCCATGTTAGTCTGGATCTGTAAAAAGCAACAAAGAGTCCTGTGGCACCTTAAAGACTAACAGATGTATTGGAGCATAAGCTTTCGTGGGTAAATACCCAGTTCGTCAGACCAAAACCAAGGTATCTTTGTGCTACTACAGAAGCAGACGCTCTGTTCCCTCTAAACAGCTCTTTGGCAGTAATGTAGCAACAGTGGAGGGATGCTGGGACATAATCTAACCTCCTAAATCACATAGGGCCCAATCTAATGCCCAGTGATGTCAACAGGAGACTTTCCAGTGACTTAAGTGAGTGCCAGATCAGGACCCTAATTTTTGTCTTTTTTTTCGCTAACTATTAACACTTTGATAAGTGACATTTCGTATGACAGCCCTGCTATTATACATTTAGCACTTATTCCCTGCTTTGCAGATAAGCTGTTCGCAGCCCAGCACTTTCCTAATTTTTTTCGTTAGCTTTCTAATTCTCCTCTTCACCCCAATTCAGTTGTAAACTTCAATTATCTCTAGTTAAAAACTGTGAGAGCAGTGAGTAGCACCTGGCTTGAGTGCAGGCTGTAAAACATCTGCTAGCACAAACTGCAAACCTGAGGAAAATTCAAATACCTAGGCTTGCTTTGTTGTGTTTTGTTTTTGCAGGTATCTTAACCTTTTCATCATTTTTATCACAGTTCCAGAGGGGACAGATGCTTTTGGTCCTTGTCAACAACAATTTATTTATGATAGAAAGTATATATTTTTCTAATTTCACTTTTAACTTTAGCCCAGTGCCGGGTTCTGAATTTAATAACTGTTCCATACTGACAAAAAGATTGTGACTCGAAGGTGTGACACTCAAGACCTGACAAAAACTCTGCTATGAATGGTTAGAGGTATCTTCCCAGCCACCTCACGCAACATTAAACATGGAAGTTGGATCACTCTATGCTTTTAGAAGCACTGTCTTTTAAATAAAATTGCAAGATGGTGAATATAGTGCAGCCTGAAACAAAAGCCTTAGTGATCTTTGGCAGATTACTTGCGGGAAGTATGGCCCATTTCAGATAATCAAAGCAAAGAAAAACATTGACTACAATTCAGAGGCCTAATGTATTATTATGGCTTTTTATGGATTTTATATATAATTTCCTGTAAAAGTTAAGAGGTTGAAGTGATCTCTTACATTTGGCTGCATTATCAGCATAGCACCAAACAATTTTCTACATCTTATTATGTTCACAGTTGACATACTATTAGAGAAATGTGCAGCTGTCTTACTCTGCTATTCATTTCCTCATTACTATTTTATAAATATATGATTAACAGTTATTGCAGCTGCCTAATCACATTTATTGCAAATGCAACCCCACAAATGAATGCTCAAAGAAAAGAGATGTGGTTTTAGAGTAATTTAAATTTTACAGTTCCATTTACCCTGCCTTTTAATTTACTGTATAATGACCCTATTAGAATAAAACACATCTGGAAGTTCTTTGGGGAACATTTAATTTTCTGTGGCTTCAGTACTAACAGAACTTGTACCATAAAGGCCACAGATGCTTTGAACACTGTACAAATTTTCACATTTTATGCCAAGATGCTGGTTAATTGTACAGATGAGACAATTACAGCAAGGCAAAAGATGAAGTTCCTGTATATTGAAAGTGAATGAAAGAACTTTGACCTCAGAAGAACATTGCTGTTTGGTAAGGACTATATTTTATCCTCATGTATTGTTTGTGGACACAATTCCCACTGAACTTTGCATATGAAGGCAAAATGTGGCCCTAAGTTTTCACTTCAAAAATAAACAATTTTTCACAGCTCCAAAACCTCTGATTTATCCCAGTAACCTTTTAGGTAGAAAGGAGATACTAGTCTACATTTCTGACTGTTCTTCATAGCAATTCCCTAATCTTTTGATCATCGTTGTTAAGTTAAAGAATATAGCAGTGAGACCAGTGAAGGCTTCGGAGGTCAGTCAGTTATCCCATATTTACAGTCTGTGCTGAAGATGCAGATGCTCTGAATCCTCCCAGCCTGCCCTATTAACAAAATCATCCTGAGAATTCGAAATTGATTTGAATATTAAATACAGATCACTGCAGCAGAGCTCTTTTACAAGAAATAATGTGAATGCATTCTCATTGATTAGTTAATTTATGTTCTACAACTAATCGAAACACAAATCTCATTAGCCACAGGTCAGTAGACTGAGGGGTGGAGGGGGAGCAGGAGAAAATCATTTGGATAGCCCAGTTAGCTGTAAAGATATAATTATAAAACAAATTATTCTAAAAGCCGCTGCCTTGATCAGCATGTGCAGTCCTTTAGAAATGCAGTGTCAAAAAACCACTCCTGTGCTATATATTAGCCATAAGATTAGTCTTAAATATGTTTTCACTCACAAGGTTTCATGCACTCATATATACAAATTGCTGTCATTACCCTACTACCTGAGGGTGTATGCACACACACACACGCACTCACAGGCATACACATACACACACAAACACACACCCTTTGTTTTATTTCCCCAAAATATTTACAGAGCATATAAGCAGTTTTAAACAACCATCATCAATGTTAATTGACTGTGACTGCCTTATAATTTTATATAATAATAAAAATTCCATTTATCGCCCCACCCTCCCCTTTTTCTCATATGTTTCCACAACTTGCAATAAAATACACGATTTTTAAATCATTATTATGACATCATCAGTTCAAAGATTTATTGCCTATAATTTTGGGTTATCCTTTCAAATCTAATTTCCCATGATTTTGCTGCTATTATTCATATATCTGCACAGCACCCTAGGCTTACATGGTGTTTTCCAGATGAATAAATGGCTCAGTCTCTGCTCCAAGGCGTATGAATATGGGAGCTTATATACCAGAAGCTTTCAGACAAGTGGGCTAGACTGTGATTCATTGCTGACAACTGTTTGATGAATTATCATTTGACAACTATATTTTACTAGAAATTATTTGTTAATTAAATGAATTTTTTTCTACCTGCTATGTAGGTTTTTCCATTTATATTAAAATTTATGGAAGTTGAACTAAAATTCCATATGTTGCACTAAAATTTTACTCTGAAGTTTTAATAATAAAGTTTCAGAAAACCGAATTATTATTCCAGGCATATTTTTTCATCTATTTGCAATAAGCTATGTGAGGTAATTGCTTTATGCTATGTTAAATGCTTAAAATAAGATTCTGAATAGATTGATAATAATGAACACTTTAGCACTGCAAAGCACTGCCAGACATTAACACTCCAAAAACCCATGAGAGAGAGGCAAGCAAATATTTCCTCAATTTTACAGCTGGGGAAACTGAGGCATGTATATGGTAAATGGCTTCGCCAAAGCCACACAGCAAGTCAGTGGCAGCACAAGGGTTAGAACTCAGGAGTTTCCATATCCCAGTACTTGTGCTCAGTACACTCGAGAAAATTTGCATAGGTATTGACTAAAACATACAAAATCCAAGAAATTTACCTATCCATTGTGTCATGATAATGTAGAAAATATGGTACTGTTTCCAGATAACTAAACCACCTGATGGGAATCAGGCTCCACAGACATGCACGTTGAGAGTACCCTTTGGGCAGATGTCCCCCAACCCACTCAGAAGGGTTTATAAGCCACCTCCATAGCAACATTCCCCACAGAGTTCTCTTTGCTGGTCCAGGGATCCACATGGAGGAAAGGACAGGGACTTGAAGAGAAGCTGGCAGGTCAGGAGTAGGAGTGGGGTACATCCATTGTCCTCTGCTATGGCCCCATTAACGTAGCCTGCAGATATATTGTCTTTTCCATGACACATATCCCTTCCTCAGCAAAAGTCTTTCTTTAGGAGAGAGTCTGTTGGGTGTCAGAGATATTGGAGATGCTATGGCCACACTTAGATGGTCTTCCACTGTTCCCTGAGCTTTACACTCTTTGGGAACCAGCCCCAAGGTTCATCATGGAAGGAGGCAATCCCTCTCTTACTCACTCTAAAGGAATAATATGGAAACTCTCTATGAGCGTTTTACCATGGTAGCGACAATCTAGAGACTAGAGAAGGGCTGGGCGAGTTACAAAGTGGGGCTGGGCATGTGTGCAACATTGGTTGCACCCCCACAATATGTCTACCAGCATAGCCGAGCTGGTGTGCCAGGTGAAATAGTCCATGCCAGGTAAAGGGCTGGGGCAAATGATTCTCCTTACCATAAGACAAAGGGGAGACTAAGAACTGTGTTTAACTGTGTCTCAGACTGTGGCTTTCTGACATAATCTTTAAGACATAATCTTATTCTGGACTGCTTCTGGGACAGCACACTGCCCCTTGTTCAGGACTTAGAGCAAAGCTTCATTTTAGCCCTTAAACAAATACAATCTAGCTCTATGATCAGTGTTATGGCCGGCACGTGTATGTAACATATTAACTGCCTTTGTTACACAACAAGTTCACTTTCAGACAATAAAACTGTAACAAAATTGGGCTTTCTTCAAACACAGAAGCTATATAAAACCTGTTCCTCTTTACAATAGACGGGAACTTATCTACACAACTCTTATGTCATCATTATGGTATTTGGGATGCGAACAAAAAAAAAAGTACATGAAATGTAATTAAACATTCTTGTTGTGTGAACTTAATATTGTGGTAATGTAGTTTGTGTGCTTGTGTATCTTTATTTTATTTTTCTGCTGCTTTTGTAAAAGGAAAACTATGTCACAAATATCAAATCAGATATGGTTACAATGGAATATTTCTTCTTAGAATTGCAGGAAACATTTATTTAGGTGTATCAAGGTTCATCAAGCCTTGATACTTCCCAAAGCAGCATAGCAGAGATTTAAGAGAGGCCATGCAGGTCTCAGAAGCTCTCTGATCTAATAGCAGTTAGAGTAAAAGCCTGAAAACTAGGAGGTTGATATGTTTTATTCTCAATTAATTCAGTGACTCATTGTGTGACCTTTGGGAAGTCACTTGACCTCCTTCTGCATCCATCTACCCACATAAAAATTCAGTTAATAGTAAGACTTCATTGAAAAGCAGATACTTAAAACTGAATTTTCCTGGGTAAACAAATGAGAAAAACAACCAACAAAGAAAGGCACCATTCAAAACTCATCCAATGACCCCATTATTCATGGATCATTAGTGTAAGAGGCCACATGGGATCCATAAAAGGCAAAAATGCCTTTTATGTCACTGAGTATTTAAAGAGTGATAATCCATATATTATTGAAACAATATTCACTCTAGCAACTCCTTCAAAGCTACTTAATGTGAGTCTGAGTATTTCAAAACTAATAAGCCGTGGATAGTCCATATATCTGCATATGTTTTACCATCATTAGGGAATAGAAACTAGAGTGCACATGCAAAGATGACACCTTTAAATCTGTGAACTGAAAACATCTAATTCATTTTATAATAAGTAGTTGGTAAATGTTCATTTTATTAAGTTAAAGACATTCATTAGTGCTAATCTGAAGAGTTATGAATGCTGCTTCTCCCTGCAAAAATGTGTTAACAAGTTAGATGACTGAAAATACTGAAAGTCAGCCAAACTACAAACAAAAATTGGAACTAACAACACATGGGCAAAATCTTCACTATGGACTCCAGCTGCATCATTTTGTTCCTTGCTCTTCATTTGTACCTTATCCATGAGCCTTTGCAGGCAGGTCCCTCACATTCATATCTGTCTGTAAAGTGTACAGAAAACTATTCTCTCAATATTAGTACCACTAATAATAACGCAACATAAACCAAAGGCCATCTTAATCCGCAAAATTGGCTGACTCATTATGAAGTGTTGATGTGCCTTTAATATCTTGTTATTTTTTATTCATGGAGTTCCCGGTGATACGGTAGGTGCCATATAGTCACAGAAAGACATGGCGCCATATGTACACTCAGTACACCAGAGCTGAGGAGGCGTTAAGCCATGTTGACGCTCCTTTTCCCTTGGGGCTTCGAGCAGCCATTTGACCATGCAGAGAGACCAGGCAGTGTTTGACATGGTGGGTGACCATCATGGTAAAATCAAGTGCCCATCCTCTCATGGGTGCCAGAATTCCAAACCATATGTTTAGATAAGTGTAATTGCAGCTTAATAAAGCAATGATCTTATGACCATTTGACAAGTGGAATGTTATTACTATATGCGTGCACCCTCAAGAACACCACAGCCTGCCTACAAAACTGAGCTGAGAACCTTCCTACACATGACTAGTGTCTTTAAATTATCTCTAGTTGTACAATATGGTGTTGGCATAATATAGGGACAACAGGATGAGCACTGTAATACAACATATTTGGCTGAATGTAAGTTAATACATTACAGCAATTTCATTAAAAAAAATTAATTTGCAAAGTTCAAGTCAGTACAGAGGTTTGACACACTGACTGGTGAAGGATGACCTTAGAATTCATGGGGAAATGTTTTTTGTTTGTGTGATGTTTCACTCCATATTCTTTATGAAAACATGCTTATATGAATATGATATAACTGAGATATACTTTATGCAAGATGGTTCATGTGAGATATCATAGGAAAGGTTACTATTTACTGAATGTGATTATTCAATTTGTGTGCCTGTATCAGAAATTAAGAATATTAACTATGCATCCGTATTTCAAATGTGTTACTTTTGGTGTCACCCCAATCAGCCCCTCAGGTACAGCAGTGGAAAAGTCAGACAGTGCTAATGGGCCATTAGCAAAGACAATGGACTGTGAAAGAGCTTAGGCTTCCTGTGGACCCTGGAGAGAGCCTACAAGCAATAGCTGCCACAGCCATGCAGAGACACGGGTCCGAGTCACCTGGTACTGGAAACCCCTCCTCCCCTTTTGGAACGTCAGTGGTTTTCCACTAGAAGACAAAGGGTTCCTGCCTTACACAAGAGCTATATAAGGCAGGGGAGTGATATCATCAGGGTTCTCTCCTCTGCTGCCCCACACTAAGAGACACTGAAAAAACACCTGGAAGTGAGAACTGAACTGTGGGGAGAAGAGCTGAGCCCAAACTGGAAGGGCATCCAGTCTGTGATTAAAAATAACTGAGGTTTCAAGTTAGAGACCAGCGCAGCTGCCTTTCAAAACTTTCTGTAACCTGCCTGCAGCAACATCTAGACTAAGAAATACTATTTGTAACCAATTTCTTGAGTGAAACAAGCTTAATTTGCGTGTTTGGTTTTATTTGCTCAGTAATCTGCTTTGTTCTGTTAGCTACTCCTTTTACCACTTAAAATCTGCCTTTTATAGTTAATAACATTTGTTGTGTTTATTATTAAACCCAGCTTCTGTAATTTTTAACTGGGGGAGGAAGAAGTTGTGCATTCCTCCACATTGAGGGAGGGGGCAGATTTCATAATGTATCTTTGAGTCTACCCTCCAAGAGAAGCAGATACTTGTGTGCTGGGGCAAGTCCCTAAAGCTGAGCCTTCCCAGAACTGATCTCAGAGTCTGTCCATTCTGCAGTTGGGTGTGGCCCTGCCTGTGTGTCTATTGGAGGAGGTTTAATACCCTGACTCAGCAAGACAGGTACAAAGGGTGCCCAAACTGGCATAACAGGTGGGCTCAGTGCTATCTCAGCACATCAGGTGCATCCTAAGGGGGCAGCCTCTCACAATTCACCACATATTTTGGATGTGGGTATTTTGGTTTTGTTTTGTTTATTTGTTTTTTTTTTGGTTGGGTTTTCATCCAAAACCTAAATTCCAAAAGAACAATCTTTTTTTTTTTTCAGTTTTCACATGTTGAAAACAAAAGAAACTTCAGTTTCTGTTTTTTTCATTGAAAACCCAAAGAAGGCCAGTGAAATTGTGTATTTTGTCGATGTGTCCATTTTGGTGAGGCTTTTTCACCATAAAAACATTTGAAAGAAGGAGTCCCACATTAAATTTGCTAACGCTAATTTGCTTATCCCTCAGAGAACACTCAACTGCAATCTAAGGGAGCAGGATTTGAGTTTAAATGATTGCCTTCCCATGAATATACACTACACATATTAGATTAACTAAAATCCAGACTGATTCAAATATTGAACATCTAGTTTATTTCTATGCTTATCAATAGCTATTTCCCCTGTGAAACTGAGCTGTGGCCTCACTCCCTTTGGTTGCTGAATTTCTCTGTAAAATATAAAATACAAAATCCCATAATATGTTAATTTCAACTAAAATGCCCCCAAAATCAACCAGATCAAGACAGACAAAGGCCAACATTTTGAAGTATGGATGCATAACGTTAGGCTTCTAAATCCATGCATAGGCATTTAAAACAAAGGTGGACTGATTTTTAGAGCTGCTGAGTCCATTGAAGCAAACATGAATTGTGGTCAATTAGGGCCGGATTTCCCAGAGGGCACTGTTTCTATTTATGCACCAGAGTAAGTGTTTGGTTATTGGAAAGAGTCCAGATTGTTGAAAATCTGACCCTAGATGCCTCATAACGGGAGGTGCTGGGGGCTGACTCCTTTTGAAACTCTGTCCCTTATTTAGGTGTCTAAATGAAAGCTGAGCTCTTTGGACAATCTGGCCCCAATGATGGGTGCTGGGCACTTGAAAATCTGTCCCTGAGTTCTTCTGTAAACTTTGCCCTTAAGGGCTACATATTTAACCATGAGGGGAAGGGGTATGAAAATGCATCAAGAACTTGAGTTCAGTGGAAAAGGAAATGTTTGTATCAATAAGTAGTTTCTTCAGTTTCTTTAGATGTGTTCTGCCCCATACACTGTCCAAGAAATATGAGTCTGCCTTTTAGTAGGGAGGAAGATGTAGATGCTGCTTCTTTCTTTCTTTCATCTTTATTTATTTATTTATTTATTTTGCTACTCTGGCATGAGTTTTAACTTTGCAAGGGAAGGGAACCAGATTTTATTACCCTGTGATTATGCAGCTGTTACTTAGAGGGGAAAAACTATCAGTATGAAAAGATGCTCTGCACCAACTATAATCTTCCTGTTTAATAAACACAGCCACACTCTGGCAAACTTGGAAAAAACTGTAATATTATGTCAAAACACTCATGAAACTGTTTTATGCCTTTTCTGTGTCTTTTTGCCTTTCACAGCTGATTACCCAGGATGCACAGTATCTATGTATAAACAGAAGCTTTCTTCTTTTATAACCAGTCACCTCCCTCTTCTTCTTCCTGTCTGATTCACTCACTGGTGTCAGAATCCAGTATCTGTGGTATCACAATTGCTTCCATGGTGATGATTGCAATAAATAAATAAATAAATAAATAAATAAATTTCTGTAGAGAGGTGACAACAGCAGCTTGCAAGAAAGGAGCTGGATTTGTGATTTTTACTTAGCTTTATGTTTCCTTCTGCCAGTATACAAAGTGCTTGACTAAAATTCCTTCTTTTTTGTTTTAATTTCTAATTTCTATTGTTCTTCTAATGTTTCCCATTCGTTTTACTTTGGCCTACACGATGAGGAAATTTTTGCATAATATCTTGGGTTTGGAATGGCATAATGAAGTCCTGCAAAGCTAAATGTCTAAAGTTGTCCAATACATACAACCTTGTGCCCTCTACATGCATTGCCTTGCCTAGCTTTAACTGAATGAAACTGAAAAGCACTGATTCTGATCTCTGGCTTTAAGCTGGTAGAGCTCTACCGCAATGGCATTGCTCCCAATTTACACCAGTTTAAGTGAGATAAGGATTGAGCCCCTAGATTTTCCCCATTTCTTTAATTTGGAGCATATTGGACAAAGCTCCCATTGTCTTCAATGGTCCAGGATCTGCCCCAACCTCTATATTCCAAGATCCCTTCCATTAGTAGATGGGCTCTTTCATTCTCCTCCTGCAGGATGAGGAGAGGACTATGGAAAGTTTAGTCTTGCTCAAACCTTACAACAATGCTGCCTCAGAAAATAACCAACAGGAAATGATCGAAGAACTGGCATCCTTAACCTGCCTGCTGAAACCCAAATGTGGAACTGCCACAATCCACTCCATCAGCAAGGAGTGCAGAGCTACAAACTGCTCCTGAACCTCCATGTCCCATGACATGGAACAGGTCTCCATCTTGTCACATATTTGCAGATTTTTATGGAGGAACGAAAGAACAGGCTGCAGCAGGAGACTGGTACTGCAATCTTGTCCCTGTCACCTAACGCGTGACTATTGGGTGGTCAGAAATGAGCGGGCGCTCTCAGTTCAATACCTAGTAAAGAACACACCTTGCCTGACTATACTGCTCAGAGATGAAGAATCAACTTGACCCTAGATACTCAACCCTCTTCTCACTGCCAAGGTGTAACTGAACAGGGACGAGATCCATTAATGGGGCGGTGCGGGGAAGCTTGTATTGCTGGTGCCCCTTCTTTAACTTTTCTACAGTTAAACAGAGGGTTGCTGTCTCGTCTGCAAACTGCTTTCATAAGTCCTAATTCTGCATTAAGGGCCAGATCCTCAGCTGATGTAAAGTGGCATACTTCTATTGAAGTCAATGGAGCTCAGTGGGAGATCTGACCCTTTATATTTTTAACTTAAAAATGTACCTGTAGTAGAGCGTCATCATAATATTTAGTTTATTTTTCTTAATTTGGTATGTAACCACCACAAATACCACCCAAGTTCTCCTCAGGGCACCAATAGCCATGGTAATACTATAAACATTCTTTCCAGTTCATCAGGAAAATTTACTCATGGCTGCAGTCATACTGAGACATCAGCTAGGATAAGGATATTCAGGCAGGCAGGTTAAATGCTAATTTCCTTTCTACTGTACCATTTTCTAACCTCCTTCCATGAATCAACCTGAGTAAAAGGTTCTTCACTTACAGACATAAAACAAATTGAACAAATTACGTTATTTAACTGAGGAAGAACCAGCCAGTCTATTGATTTCTTGTTTGGCTTCAAATTTTCCTTTTTAAATTAATATGAATTTGTAAAGGGGATTTGGGATTCTAAAATATTGTGCTTCATATATTTCATTAGTATATTTTGAAATAACCTACTAATCAGTCATTGGCTAGTGTGTTTTTTTTTGCTCTTTATTTTTTAAAGCAAATGGGCAGATTCTGCTCTCAGTGTCACTAATGAAGTCAATGCAGTTACACCACTTTAAAACTGGTGTGGATTCACAATCAGGCCTCATGGTGTTGGAAAGATAAAACAGGTAGTAGAACACACCCAAAAGAGTTTAAGAAACAGAAGCCCAGGGAACGGAGTATGTAGTAGTTTTCTGGATATGAAAAGCAGCCATTAAATTCCCAGTTCTTTTAGATGGATCATGAACCATGATCAGCAGCAACACATTTTATAAGATGACAATTTGCTATTTAAGGAGTACAAAATGAGAGGGAATTCAAGAATGAACAAAGCTGTGGCACATTTATCTTTCAATGACAGCACTGACACATGAAGAGAAAATGTTTAATATTAATGGGGACTTATAAAATTTTTACATAGAGGATATTTTGGTAAGTATCAAAAAATTGTTGGAGATTGGTCTTAAAATGTAGGAACAAATTTTCAGCTGCTGCCTCTAAAAATGCATATGCAGCTGTTTGTAGAGATGAAACATGTACAAATGCAGGTCTGGGAAACACAAATACTTAGATGAAAGTGCTTGTGAGTGAAGACTTCGAGTTTGCAGCTGAAAATTTCATTCTAAAGCTTTAACTCTCCTGGCAAACCAAAACTGCTTATTCTTAGCTAAGCTCTGAACAGTGATTAAACCGCAATTTTAGCAACAAGAAAAGGCTAGACAGCCCAACATGTATGGAATATTTGGCTGACTTTTCCAACATATCATTTCCAACATATCAGTTTTCTCCAGCAACTTCACCTTGTCTTGAACTACAGTACTCACAATCTTTGCCTCAGTTGCCCTACCTAGAACTTATTCCATATTTTCATTACATATTTTGTATGAAATGTATGAAATTGCCCTTAGTTTTCTGATGTCTAGATTGTTATTATTCTAAATTATTCCATGGTGCCCACAAATATGCTAAGTACTTCTCAGAAAATGTGTACAGGACAGGACCCTGCCCTGAAGAACCTTATTCTGCAAGATTGTGTTCCCCATTAGAGATGAGCGAATACTAGTACTCACTTTGATGGTATTCACCACCCCTTTTACTTGCCATGCATGTAAGTGAACTATTGTTCGCAAGACCCATATCTGGGTCAGACGAAAGGTCCATGTAGGCCAGTATTCTGTCTTCTGACAGAGTCCAATTTCCAGATGCCCCAGAGGAAATGAACAGAACACATAATCATCACGTGATCCATTCCCTGTTGCTCATTCCCAGGTTCTGACATGAATTTATCTAGTTCTTTTCTGAACCCTGTTATAGTCTTGGCCTTCACAACACCCTCTGGCAAAGAATTCAACAGGTTGACTGTGCGTTGTTTGAAGAAATATTTCCTTTTGTTTGTTTTAAACCTGCTGCCTGTTAATTTCATTTGGTGACCCCTAGTTCTTGTGTTATGAAGAGTAAATAGCACTTCCTTATTTACTTTCTCTACACCAGTCATGATGTTATAGACTTCAATCATATCCCCCCTTAGTCATCTCTTTTCCAAGCTGAAAAGTCCCAGTCTTATTAATCTCTCCTCATATGGAAGCCATTCCATATCCCTAATCATTTTTGTTGCCCTTTTCTGAACCTTTTCCAATTCCAGTATTTCTTTTTTGACATGGGGCGATAGTAAAAAAGTTAGAGAAAATTATTTTTCTCATCAAAACCAAAGGGAAATTTACATTTAAAAATGATATTTTTTCTCACAATGACATTTTTGGTGAAATTTTTTGTTTTAGCTGAAAAAACATTTTCCATTTAAAATAAAGTTTTGGCAGAAATTTTTCAACAAACTGTAGCATTGTTTTTCCCTATTTCTTTTACAGATATACCTTTGAGATCTTTCTTGTCAATATCCTGCAATATTTGATCAAGGTTGTCATTGCCTGCTTTTGTCTTACTGCTGAGTAATACTTCACTTTGCACTGGTATCCTGCACCATGTGCACGAGAAGTTGGACAGTGGAGGATATTACCCATGTTTTAAACAGTGTGGATTTCCCATATTGCACAAGAACACATGGTGCAAGTTCCTTTGTGGAAGCATATGTCTCCATACTTTATGTGGTTTGAAAATGGGACATGATCATCAGACAAGAGATGACTGTAGAATAGATGGCCATTACCCTACCTTCTAAAACCCAAATGTCTTTGTTTTAAAGTACATTCTAAAGTTTGTGTGTCAATATATCTTGTCTTGATAGCAATATCATCTTGTACCTTGCTTCTGCTTATGTTATTAAATGCTAACCTGAGGCAGAAATGTAGGAAGAGGGATAACTTAGTTAAAAAACTTCAGTATCATATTCCCCAGTAATGACCCCAAACACTAATCGTGTTACGGTAGTACAGTATTTTTTACCATTGCTTTAAAATACTATACAATTTATTTACCTGATCATGAATAATGTTTTGAGCTTTGAACATTTTGGCAAGAATAATGACACAAGTATTTCTCTCTGATTTAGGTACTGATCCTTCAAAGGTCCAGAAATGGACTCCCGCTGAGGTCAGGTCCCATTGCACACATCTGATTGCAGGATCAGGTCCTAACTCTTTATTCAGCTATCTTCAGCTACAAGCCCACAGCACTAAAGTTCTACAGTTATTTGTTGCATAGCCTTCAGAGTACTAGATGTAAAGGGTTTTGTTTCTGATTTTTTTCTTCATCCATTCCTTTCCTCTGCTTTCTATCTCATTAGTTGCTAGGTTATCCAACCTATAGGATGCAAAAAATAAAAATTAAACAGTTACAAAGGCATTGCATGTACATGATTTGAACTAGGAAGAATGCATGCAATTAAATGATGCTATTTTATATATCTTATTAAAATGAATATCAAACTTTGTTTTGCCTCATTTACTTTTTGATGCTAATTAAATAAGCATAAGCATAAGAAAGGAAATTGGATTTTCTACTTAAGGAACTTCAAATAAAGCCATGGACGTTAGTAAGATGAGGTTCTAATAAACCTTAATAAGTGTCTATATAACAGGCAATGTTTGTCTCTTAGGAACATTGGATTTTTCTCAAAGGATATGGATGGCCAATGAATTTATGAATATGAAGATATATTGTTGCAGGAGCAGTTTTCTACCATCAGCCTTACAACCTTCGCACTCCAGTTTTCAGTAATTCTGTGACCTTGAGAACAATCATGGACCAAGAAATTTAAAAACCTTTTTAAATTTCATAAAAATATGTTAGGAATAGCACTGGCTAGATAGAGGACTTTAGACAAGATTTTGTTGTGAATAATGCTCTTCTTTGTCCATTTCAGACAACCTCTAATGTTGCTACAATATTTGTCATTGATCACCCAGTCTTGTGCTGCCACATCACTGTTAAGCCTGGTGACAAGGGGGAAAGAAAGTGTATGTATAGCCAGTACCATTGTGCCTAGCAAAACAAAGCAGGAATAGAGAATGCCTCTGTGTTCAATTCTTCCTCCTTGCTGCATCAGGCAAAACAAAACCATTGGTGTAAAACCAGGAATTTGTGTCAGTGTAAGTACAACTTTTTGGACAAAAAATCAAAGTTTTCTGCAGAAAGCAGACACTCCTATCAAAACTCAATTTTCCATTGAAAAACAGCTTAAAAAGAAAAAAATTGGCCAGCCCTACAAAACAGTATCACATCTACAAATATGGCATTTTGAGAACATGCATGAATGTAACTTACCCCAGTTTTATATTGTCTGTGGGCCAAACTCAGCCTCTCTTGTAAAGGGAAAGGAACTCAAAGTCAATGAGAATCAAGTCTCCTTACTAAGGGGGCTAAATTCCTCCACAGTAGTGCTGAGTTGAGCAAGTTTGTGGGGGGGGGGCACCAGAGGGGAGTGGCTGCTTTATTGTACGCTTTAGATATTCAAACCTGGGTGCTTAAATTAGATGTCTAAATCTTGATCTAGCAAATTAAAAAGAAAGTAACCTTCCCAGCAGAGATGCTCAGCCCCTAAAACTCATGCTGGACTCAGTGGTGGGTATGGTGGCACAGCACCTCTGAAAATCAAGCTATTTTTATTTAGGAGCCTCCATGTGGAATTACCCATCTATCACTTGGTGCTCAAGACTGAAAATGTTGATCTTCTGGTAGTTGTTTGTTCCTGCTACACATTCCAGGCCAGTTCCCCAACTGCTATAAATCTGCATAGCACCATTGATTTCAACAGAGCTGCATCTTTTTATGCTAGCTGAGGATGGGACGCTCCTTATGTACCCTCAGCATGGAAATGACACTCCTTTTGCACAGTCACTGAATACCACATCTGAGCGAGCTATGTGCTTTCACACTTAAAATCGCTTGTGCCATTTGCTGACCAATTTATATTCAATTTATAACTAACACAGTAACATCAGCTCACCACTGATGTTAATTTTGCTCAGACAATTCCATGCATACATTTTTTCCCAGGTCATATCACAGATCATTCAGTCCATTCAATTTTGCGTTGTTTCAGGGTAAATACATATTTGAAATTGTTTCAGACAAATAGAAGATTGCTCACTGGAATTCCTAACAGAATGTAATGATAATGTGATTAAACCTCTTAGCAGAGGAATTTTTGCCCTTACAATTTCTTGTCAAACAAGTATATACTAATTTCCATAGATCAGCTATAAACTAATCTTATGTCAGCAGCCTATGTGCTATTGGTTCAGACTGCCTATTGGCCTAAAAGCGACTAACTTCAAATACGTGAATTTGTTTGCCCATAATTAGCACAATGTATCTTAGCCTATTCAAAATAATAACTGCATCCCTTCCTGGTAATGAAGAATGATTAATTCTCAATTATAGTAAGTATCCAATTTTATACAGTGCAGCACTGGTCTAAACCACCCTATCTCTAACATTCTAATTACAGACATTAAAAGTTCCATATAATTATTGCAGAAGGATCAGTAAAATTAAAAATATTGGTTACTTAAAGCTATTATTACATTTTCTCTAATGCAGCCAAGGCTTAAATTTATGTCTGAGCTGCCAGCCATTTCATCAATCTATTTTTGTGACTTGTTTAGAACAACTGGTTTTATTTCACAGTCTCAGTAACTGTTCCAACAGGTCTATTAACGATTTGGCACTCTACATTTTGTAAAGCTTTAATTAAGTGAAACAAGCTAAAAATCACTAATATGTGCCTTTAGCAAACTAGCGATGTAATTATCTCATTTAACAGATAACTACTTGTATTTCATTTTTCAAAGCACAAAGAGAAAACTAGCTCTAAATGACACTTTTCAGGCTCATTAAACTCACTAGAGAAATATCAGATTAGGGATTTCTACTACAAATACCATAATAAACTCTAAGACCTGATATAAACAACATGAGTATTTTGGGGAGGTGGCGTGGCACAAGGGACAATACACAATACTGCTTGCAGCAGAAAAATATATATTGGTTATATATGTTTAAAAGTCTCTCATTTCAACACTATCTAAACTACTGCTTCAGTTTCAAACAAAATCTGTCTAAATGTATCAAAATCTCTTTTTTAAAAAATATACAGTATTTAAAATAAGTATTTTTGAATTTGAGAGACAACTCCTGTGTTCCTGACATATCTAGGGGCTGAGCTATACTAGAAAGTTATACTGGTATAAATATTTCAGTTTGAGGTATGATTTTTTTTATAGTTACACTGGTATAAGCCCTGGTGTGGATGCACTTATGCTAATATAAACATGCCTTCCGAGATCAAAATAAGCCATACCACTTTTATACCAGTATAACTGCATCCACACTGGGAGAAGGGGAGAGATTGCTACTTTAACTAGCTAATACAATTCAAGTGGCAAAACTTTCTAATGTAGAGAAGGCCAAAGATTCTTTTCTGCAATGCACTTTAGGTGGTCAGGTTCTTTTGTATGGAGCCTCTTTGACTTCTGTGGGACTCCATCTGGGCCCAGGAGTCTGCCTACAATGAGATCACTGCAGGATCGGGGCCTAAATAAATAAGAATTCAAGATTTGCCCCTAAGAGAATAATGTGTAAATCATAAAACACAAAACAAAAAATTGCAGAAGTGAACACTACTTTTACAAGGCCAAACACGTGAATATGTATCTGCCAGGAAGTAAAATTAGAACAATAAAACAAGGCTTAAGTCATCAAACAGGGTGCTAGCAAACCCAACTTGCTCAGCAAAGCTGGTCTTTAACTAAGACTTGAACTAAATTGTTAGAAGTGATTAAATATTTAAACAAATAATTTGGGAATATGTTGATGAAAAAACAAATGGCAATCATTGCTCTAGTGTTCATGAGGTCATGCTATTTGTTATTTGTATAACTGCTGGCTATCCATGAAATGGTCACAAATCCTGACTGTCTCAATATTCACTAAAAGCAGCAAAGAGTCCTGTGGCACCTTATAGACTAACAGACCTATTGGAGCATGAGCTTTCGTGGGTGAATACCCACTCCGTTGGATGCATGTCATGCATCATGCATCTGATGAAGTGGGTATTCACCCATGAAAGCTCATGCTCCAATACGTCTGTTAGTCTATAAGGTGCCGGACTCTTTGCTGCTTTTACAGATCCAGACTAACACGGCTACCCCTCTCATACTCAATATTCACTGTTCATTATTCTCCTGTTTAAATGGTTTAGCCACCCAATCAGGGACCAGAAACAAAAGTAAGTTGTGGTAGTGACAGCTTTCTAATTAGCCCAGTGGACCAGCTTACCTCTATTATATTCACTGCTTTGCATTATATTCTGCTTTATTATATTCAGTAGTAATGAAAGGAACCTACAGGTTTGTATCCTGTAAGACATTGGCTTCAGCAGTTAGCATGAGGCTTGAACTTTGGCATAGATAAACGTAGGTAACTCATAAGTTTTGGAGAACTGGAAGTAGAGTATAGGGGAATTTTGTTCATCATGACATCAGCCAACCACAGAACATGAACAAACACTAGCTTCTGGAAGGTTCTGGACAGAACATCTGACCACAAGAGTGCTATGGCAATGAATTGAGTATATAATAATAGGGTGAAATCATGAATACACTAACCTGTAGAAGAAGGACACCTTAACATTGGTAGGGGCGGAAATACATATAAGGAAGAGGGGAGAAACCTCTATTCAATATGCATTAGACATGGTAATGTCAGTGTAACATATAATAAAAGTGGCATCGCAGGGCAGTAGGGGAGAGAGATGTAGCCTTTGGGAGGGACCAAAATGATAGCCACTGGTGAAGATGAGGAAGGTGAAGGTGATGAGGAAGATAATGGCTAACATTTCAGGTTGTTCTGCAGGGGATGGTGTGAGTATGGATGTTTAGATGTACTTTCTGTATTATCTCTAGCTACCTTACTGAGTTAGAGTGTGTGTGACTGTGCTAAATATTTTAATAAATTATTTATTCATAAATATAAAAGAGTGCCTGAGTGTTGCGCCTGTGCACATCGGGGTTCCCAACTATGTAATAATTTTTATAATACCAGGCCTGATCTTGGAACAAGAACCTGTCAACCCTCAAAGAAATAACTGGGAATTTTTATTCAACATCTATAGATCAGGCTATACTACACTTGAATACCAAATATCAACACTTGTACTTTGTGAATAATCCATAAACAGCCAATTGTTCACTTGTGGTATCTCTTTAATCTTTCTGAATACTGAATATATTTACAAAAATTAGGATTCATGCATTTATTTCCATTTCAATATATAAACATTAACAGAACACCTCTCCCAGGTGGCTGGATGTCCTTGAAAGCTAATCAAAACTGTAACCTAACTAGGACAACAACAGCAGCAGCAAACCAACAACTTCTCCCCACACAAAAGAAGCCAATCAACAAAACAAAAATATCATCACCTCATTCCCCCCATTCAAAAAAAGGCCAGGACCCCCTTTTAAGATCTCAAACCTCTATACACACCTGCCCAAATAGGTGGATTTTCAGGATGTCCCAAACCTGGGCTATTTCAGAATAGTGAATTCCAAAGCCCATGAACCCTAAGTCCCAAGAACTACCTGCCAGTGGCTCCACCTTTACATTGAGTTAGGTAGAAGTGGAGCACTGATCTCACATGCTATGGCATTGCCACCTAGAGAGAGAGGTGCTTTTTCAGATAAACAGCTCCCAAGCCATTTAGGGCTTTATAGGTCAGAGATAACCTCTTTACCTCAATTCAGAAACAGAGAAGCAGCTAACTGCGTATTCTGGAGTACTGATGTCACATGCTCTTGGTGGAATAGCTCACTTAATGATGGGCCACAGCTGCCTTCTGCAGCGACTTCCATTTCAAAGCTGATTTACAGTGTAACCCTATACAGAGCTTTGAAATGACAAAGCCACGGGTGATGGTCGTAAGGCCTGTGTTCATGAGAAAGGGCCACAACCTCCTGACCAGATCAAATGGAAACAAGTCAGCTTGGGTCACTGCAAGTACAAGAAGCTTGTGGAACCCCAGATGAGAAAGCTCTCAGTACCTTCTGGGACCTCCCAGCCAGAGAAGAATGAAGTTACCACAAGACAGCACCGTTTATTCCCTGTTAGGGCAGTAAGCCCCCAAGCCTAGCTGGGGTTGGTCCTGCTTTGAGCAGGTGGTTGGAGTAGGTGACCTCCTGAGGTCTCTTCCAATCCTAATCTTCTATGATTCTATGATTTCCAGTAGCATGACACTCTTGGCTGGATTCCCAGGTGTTTTAGAGCTCCACTCCTCAAATTACGTGATGGCACCTTTCTGTTTTACCCTCCATGATCAGTGCCGTCAGGGGTTGGCTCACCCCCTGGCAGCCAACTAGAGCAGCCAAAGGTCTTACACTAATTGAACTGATCCCCTAGGGGTCAGTTTGTCAGCCCAACATCAAGGGGGTTACACAAGGGATGAGTTTGGCTCAATGTGTCTGAATGCTGGAATATTCTCAAGAGTGGAGCTACATGCATAATAAGTAGATGCCCAATATTGGTGGCATGTGATAATGCATTTGTGTTCTGTTGTGTTTCTATTGTATATTTTAATATTGTTTATGTCTGCTGTGAAGAAAGTTGAAGCAATAAGCTTGACTGATTGATTGATGCATCATTATTTTTAGGGTCCATTGCACAAACTATTTTGATAGTTGAAGCCCATAAAATATAATGCCTGTGCTAAAAGTGACACAATGAAGAAGATGCTGCACTGGATTCAATTTGAGCTTTGAGTCATTATTTAGAGCTGGGGGGTTCAGGAGTTACAAAATACTGCCTCTCTGATTCCCTACTGGTAAACTAGAAGATAAATGTCTGAAACTAAGGACCCCAGGCACACAATAATAAAAACCTTCTAGAGACTAGACCCGTCCACTAGTTAAAGGAAACCTATGCCCATTTTTCCATTGGAAAAAAATGGAATGCAGTTTCTCACTGGCAGATATCAAGCTCTTTATATTTAAACTGCAGCATTTAAAAAAAAAAAGATACTGCACAAACAGGACTGGTGAGATGCAGCAAATTCTCTGACTCCATCAATAAAGGGAATGACTATAACCCCCTAGCTGGGAATTCCTCTGACATGGAGAAGTCCCACGCAAGTGTAGAGGCAAATTCCTAATCCACCCTCCCCACAGCCCAGGGCAGCCGGAAGGGTCAAAAAGGGTATGGGGGGGCACCGTGTTCCAGTTATTCTCACCTGGCAGAAGGCATTTGATTCCAGCAGGCAGAGATTAGAGCAGCTCCTAGCTTGCTCTGACTTGCATTGGGGCTAGAGCTGGGCTGAGTATTAGGGAGCTGTAAACAAACTTGATGAGGCAAAGAATAGGGGGCTGTATTTTGTTAATGAAAAATTGGGGGGGGAGTTTTATATGTATTTTGTTATTTCGCTTTCTGCAATGTAATAATTTTGAAGTTTTAAATTAATAGGGCATATTCAAGTTTCCCATCTGCTTCTGTGTGAATCTTACACCATCCCCTTCAGGGATTATTTTGCCCCCAGTAAATTGTTTTAATCTTTCAGGAACAGGGAGCTAATATCTGAATGAAAGCTCTAGATCTAGATAGTTTTTGATACACATCTCAGAAATATGACATTTGAAAAATACACTTCTAGCTCCCATTCCAGCGTAATTGCCACCTAAGAACAAGATAATGTTTAACAAATGCATCTTCCCAGAAGTACAATGACAAATGAGACTGTTAGGAAAAGAGCGACAAGTTAGTTCTGAACACCATTTTATGGGTGGGTAAAATGTTCTCTCTTTCCTCCCTTTCTAGTGATAGATTGAGCTGCAAAATTTGGATCTTTTTCCAAATTTCAAACTCCCCAAATTCAATGGTATTTGGCTATGGATTTGGGTCAGCCCCTACAAACTCAGCTCCAGATCCAGTAAACTTTGGTTCCAAGCTTCCACATAGCGATGGGGGTGGGAGGAGCATATGTACCAAGGTTTTTAGTTCCAGTCTATCGCCACTTTTTAAGGGACAGATCTTGCAAAGTGGCTGAGTGCTCTCAGTTCCTGCTGACTGTAACGGATTGGGTTCTAAATCTTCCTAAACAATTTCTAAATTACCTTGTAAATTTCTGGATTGGATTTAGTTTGGAGCTAAACAATCTTGTTTATGCAGCTAACCCAAAAGCTGCATTTGAAATTAAAAAGCCTCCAGGAAATTCCCCCTTGGAGTCTAATTATATTTCAGGAGTTTCTGGTCTGAGTTCTGGAAATTATGGGACTGGGAGAACAGGGAGCTTATTTAATATTCACCTGGGGATACCCTTTTGGTGCTGGCATAGATCTCACAGGTGAAATGTGGCTGTGGATCAGAGAATCTTCTCCTCTAGAACCAAAGTGGTTAAGTAACCTACTCAGAGCATTTACAAAGGGTGTGTAGTCAGTGCAGGAGCAGATCCTCAGTTCCCACACCCTCTAGCTTGTCCCTGCTGACCCCATGTGCTGCTGTGTAGACGTTTCATGCAGGAGAGTGCATACCTCCTAGATGGATCAATCCCTTCTGCAATGTAACTACTGCCCAGGGGCCATCTATAGCTTGTGAAGGGGTGGTTGGATTTTCCATTGCAATATAATTGCACCAGCACGCTCTGAAGATCTGCAATTCTAATGAAAAATAACAAAATAATTGCACACTGAAATCAACTATTGCTATAAGGGGGCTTGTTATAAGCTTGTCCCTTGCTCTGTACTCCCATTAAGATTCCCTTTTGCAGAATCAGAATAAGAGAGGAGAATAAAAAATACATTTTGATCCAAATTCATCCCTGAAGTAACACCACTGGGTTCAATGGAGTTACCCAAGGGATGAAAATGTCTCTTCTGTCTGAAACTAGGACACGTATTGATACATATGACAGAAAAATGTACCCCTATAAAATATTTGTATTTTCACGTAAGAGAAAAAATATCTGGAAAAAAATCTGTGGTACAACAAAATGCAATACAAGCAAAGAAAGCTGTTACCCTACTGGAAATATGAGACAAAGCTGTTCTGCTATTTACAAATTACACCAGAGGCCACCTTTGACTGATGCAGAGTGAACATGGTGGAAGGATGACATCTAAAACTGTGGTGCTCTATTGCAGAACTAGATACTCTTTATTCAGGTGAGATGGCTATACACAGCACACCAGGTCTTACATTTCTTTCTGATTGCCATATGCAGAATTTTAAAAAAGAAAAAGACCCAGGGCTGCCCAGAGGATTCAGGGGGTCTGGGGCAAAGCAGGGGAACTGCAGTGCTTGTACTCACCCAGCAGCAGTCCAGGTCTTCAGCTGCATTTTGGCAGCAGGGGTCCTTCAGTCACTCTGTGTCTTTGGTAGCACTGAGGGGCCCCCTGCCTCCGAAATGCCGCCGAAGACCTGGACTGCCACCGGGTCAGGGCTTGCAGGGCCCCTGAAGGGCCTGGGGCAAATTGTCCCACTTGCCCCCCTCTCCTCCGGGCGGCCCTGAAAAGACCCACTCAGTTCCTGCATCTCATCCTTGAAAAGTGACCATGAGGCCAAAACTCACCATCCTTACTCAGGAAAAACTCACACTTGAGTAAGGACTGAGGAAGACCTTAGCAAACCTTTATTCACAGGAGCAATCCTTCTTCACACAAATACTTCCAGTAATTCTAATGGGATTATTCATATGAATCAAAACTATGGACCAGATTCTCCACTCACTTTTATTAGTATAAATGAAAAGTAACTTCACTGAAGTCAGTGGAGTTACACTGCAGTGTAGGTCAGAGGAGAAGAAAGTGAGGCACTATTTGCAAGAGCAAGTTTTGCTGAACTGGAGTTTGACTAGGGACTGCAGGAACTGGTCCATAATGAAGAACCAGGGTAAGTGACAAACAGCTTTTAAACAAGAACTCTATGAATGAGTATCACCAGTGAAGCCAGGATCTAAATGGTGTGACTCATCATGCGCTACTTTGTTCTTTATATAAGACAACACTTAGGTATCACTATCACAGCAGGCATCACCAGGGGATATTGTTACATATAATCCTACTTTTCCTTAGCATGTGAGCAAGTTTTGACTCTTAGAAAGACATAGTGTGTTGTTAGAGAGACAAAGTGGGTGAAGTAATATCTTTTAACTGGAGTTGATCCAATAAAAGATATTACCTCGCCCACCTTGTCTCCCTAATATCCTGGGACCAACATGACTACAACTCTGCAAACAATGCTGTATTGTTGTTAGTTTTCAGTTATGCAGAGTTTTGGTGAGACAGTTTTTGGAGAGAGGGAGATGTGTGAGAAGCAGGAGAGCTTGCGCTCTACTTGTTCTCTGGTTAGGGTCAATTCTTGAGGCAGAGTTGCTCCCTGGGAAGTAGGCATTGGTGTTGGACTAAGATTCCTGGGAAAATGTGGTTGCCCTGCATGCTGTTTAACCATCTCATTTCAGGACTGGTGTAAATTTAAAAAGCTGCACTTAGAATATAACCAAACTCCACATCAGATCGTGTTCAGAAACCACACAAACTAACTGACTTTGACTTTGAGACATATATTATCAAGGAAGCTCATTAAATATTTAATATTCTTTCTTCAGTCCTAATTTACCAAGTCAGTTTTTCTGTATCTGTGAAAATTGTATGTGCCATGCTTTGCATTTATAAGAAAGTGTACACAATATCAAAGGATCAAATAATGTTGAAGAAAGGTTAAAGTGTATGACCTACTGAACACTAATTTGCAACTGTTATTGCATTAGATAGGTTTTCCTTTAAGGCAAATAACTGACCTTTGAACCTCTAGACCATCAAGTCTGTCTTTCACCTCTGGCTCATACTTACAAAGTCTTAGGAGAAAGAATGGTCCTGAACAAACCTAATACTTGAACTGCTTCACCCTTACCACTAAGGCATATTAAACCTTCTGAATATATACTGTCCTTTATTATATGAGAAAACAAAGTTACATTTGCTATAGACAGCTACATACACTGCTTTGTCCTATATAGTTTGTATGCTGTGAAATCTCAACACCATAAATAATCATTAATGCCTTGCCATTTTCTGCCACTATCAGAGTCACCATCCTAAAAATAATTGAGATCTAGAATGCACAAAAGTAGAGCTAGAAATACTAGAGTAGTGGATCTGACATGAGTCCATGACTACAGTATCTTATATAAATATAAACTACCTACCAGACTGTACTTCAAAGTAGTAGCCAGGGCTGGCACTTCCATTGAGGAAGGGCGCCAGGATTTTCGGGGGGCGGCATTTTGCTGGGGGGGGGGCGGCAGGCGGCTCCGGTGGACCTGCTGCAGTCGTGCCTGCGGAGGGTCCGTTGGTCCGCGGCTCTGGTGGAGCTGCTGCAGGCATGCCTGCAGACAGTCCGCTGGTCCAGCGTGGCTCCAGTGGACCTCCCGCAGGCACGGACCCTCTGCAGAAATGGCTGCAGCAGTTCCACCAGAGCCGCGGGAGCGGCGCACGGGGCAGCGAAATGGCCGTGTGCCTAGGGCGCGAAAAACTCTAGCGCTGGTCCTGGTAATATCCTTTTCAGATCAAGTGTCTCCTGCTTGGAAAATAAATGTCCCAAATTAGCATTGGGCATTTAGGTAGCACCAGGAGACCATTATCCTGTGAAAACATTCTTTTTCTTTTACATTATTTCTTAATTATTGCTCATCTTGGACTAAATTAGCATCCATCATTGTAGGGAAATGCTACAAGTTATTCTCAGTACTGGTATCCGTGATTTCTTTCACTATAACTTCATTTTCAATATATTCCTATTTAGGTTCAGTTTGCTTCATATCTATCTATCTAAACTACAACATTTCACTGCAAACAAATGAACCTGCCAAAAGGCAGAAACTCCTTCCTCTTGTACACCATTATCGTCCTCATTCTTGCCCTTCCTTGCTCTGTTGTTCCACTATAGAGAAGAATAGTCTTGTGGTTAAGGCATTGCATTAAGGACTCTGTAGCTCCAGGGTCAGTTCCCACCTCCACCTCAAACTTTCTGTGTGATCATGAGCAAGACATTCAGTCTCTCTGGGCCAGACTGTGAACCCTCCATATGCATTGGTGAGCTCTTGATCATGCAATGGACCCCTTGACTTTAGTGTGAGAGGATCACAATCTGTGCTCAGTTCCCCCGCTATAAATTGGGGATAATATTTCTTACTTTCTCCCATACTTTGACTGGCCTCTCTGTTTAAACTGAAAGCTATTTAGGGCAATGGACCAAGTCCTGTGCTGAATTCAATTGGGCTATGCAAATTTACAGCTAAGGGTCTGGCCCAATGATAGAATCAAATACAAAATCTTTCCTAGTTTTCCTTTGAATGTGGGTTTTAGTGATTATCTAAACAATATTCAAAATCACCATTAATCCAATATGGTCATTTTTCCCCACTGGATTTACACTTGAAACCATAAGCCCATGACCCACTCCCATCACCCTGTTGCCCTATAACCAGCCCCACAATCTCTCTTACTTGATATCTTCAGGACAAGGCCTATAGGCCTGCAGCCCCCTTTTTACTTCTCACAGCTTCAGTGAGTGGGTGGCTGGGACCTACAGGGCTCTCCAGTGACAGCTGTTTGGCCTGTAACTCCTTAGGTGTGGCAAGGAATGTCTGTTCCCATACCCCAGCCCCAGAACATCTTTAGTGGGGCACATGACTGTCCAACCTACCATTCAGTCATGACAGCAGTGAAATCCAAAAGGATTCTCTAGGCCTGCTGCTCCTGCTGATTCATTTGAAGACACCAGCCTCCCGTTCATCAGAAGTGCATAATCTAGTGGGTGAGAAGGTGTCCTCAACCCATCAGTAAGTCTTGCTGACCAGGTAACATTAGAAGCAAAATAAATCTTCTTACAGCTTTACTTGTTAGGAAGCTTTTCCTCTTCCTCCCAGGCAAGGTCCTGCCACAAAGATACATGCGTTCAGACTGGATTGTTGCAGTTTGCTGTCTCTGGGGCTGACGATGAAAGCAATGCAGAAGCTCTAGATTGTGCAACCTATGACAGCCTGCCTCCTTTGAGCACAGCACTCCTGTGCACTTACTCTCAATCTGCTAGCTTTGCCAGTTCAGACCCTCAGTCTTGATCTTCAAAGCAATTAACAGGCAAGGATCCAGTTACATCAATGATAGCATCTCACCCATGAACCACCAGGACAAATGCACTCCCCTAGGACTATCCTTAGAGTGTCCATGACAAAGCACATGACAGCCAGAGACAAACAGCTCTGTCACAAGGATCTGGGTGTGGAAAGAACATCCAAGGTGGTTTGATCAATCCAACCTTACTACTTCATCTTTGATAAAGCTTTTCCATTATAACTAGAATTATATATATACCTCAAGCAGAACCACCTACAACCAAGAAAGGATGAAGAGCAGAAATCCCCATTAAATTCATATGGACATTGCTGGGCAAATCTGATTTGCCTGAGAAGCAACTATATGGGGAGGGGTGCTGTAGAAAACCCTAAGAATAGCCATAGTTTGATGTTCCCCTTTGGACAATCCTCACCAGGTTTCAGGGTTCATTATGAAAACTTTAATAAATAGCAGAGGCCACAAGCAAAGATAGTGTAGGCAGCACTGTGCTACCTTTCCCACATAGCTCTTCCATTTCCAATCCATTCTGACCTCCAGCACCCACGCTGTTCCATTCCTGGGCCTCTCTTGAGCAGATACTGATGACTGTACAGCATTGAGCTGTGGACAAATGTCTATTAGGGACCATCAAGCCCATTTTCATTTGTGAGTGACCTAATCAAGGTGTGACCCTAGGTCTCCAAGGAGAGTGCCTTAAGCCAGAGGGGCAGCTTCCCCCACCACCACGCTCCCTTGACTAATTAGCGTTAACAAAATTAAAGGCAAATAACCCACACACCTAACCCTATGTTAATATGCTCTGAAAGGTCGGATGCAGGACTGCTAAAAACCAGAAGATACAGGGTCCACTGGTTGTGTCTATGTATTAGAACCTCTAAGATATGGAAAACCATTGACTGTTTAAAATGGACTACAATGTCTGGTCACAATGGAGCAGATAAAAAAAGAGAGCTGCAGCTTTTACTTTACCTTTCTGGCTTTTGTTAGCTCGAGCTAGATCCTGGCGGAGCTGCATTTAATAAGCTATAGACTCAAGATGTTTCTTTTTTTTTTTTTTGATGTGTGGTGAATATCCAGCATGTAATTGAAAAACGGAAAGGGGGCTGCTTGTTTGCTGCCTGATCCAGGAATGATTAAAGGTAGAAGTTTTTCAGGTATTACTGACAGAAAGGGTATAGTTAAAGCTGCTTTAAAAAAAAGAGCCTTCATAAAGAGCCAGTACTCAAGCCGCTATTAAAAGCATCATGCTTGTTAAAACCTGTAAAAAGGCAGGAAATCAGTGAGTGAAATGCAGCTTCTTCACCAATTACTGAAAAGAGTGTACACCTTAAAGCACTCTTTGAATTGTGTCATACCAGCCTCTGTCTCTCTCTCTCTTCCCCCTATCCTCTCACCCTGTGTCTCCCTCTCTCTCTTTCTCGTGCCAGGCCATTCAATGGATACATTAGTGATGGAGGGCTGGGGGAGAACAGGTTTACAATGCTACACCAAGTTCACTTCTCGCTTGTTGTTTGCGACCCATTTATAGCTGAATGACTCTGTGCAGAGACAGCTCTAAATGACTCTCTCCACCTCTTCACCAAGCCACTTGTTTTTGTCATTTCTTTCTCTTTTTTAAATCCAAAGAAAATAATTGATAAACCAAACGCCATCCACCTTAAAGGCAAATGCATATCCACCTGGTTAAAATTCCTCCTCTTTCTACTCTCCATCTCCCTATATCCATTTTGCTCGGTGCTGTTTAAACAATACTTCATCAAACGCAGCCCGAAGCAAATAAAAAGCACAGTAGAGTAAATAAAAAGTAAAAAAAAAAAAAAAAATCACAGGCTGGAGGGTAAGTACTTTTATTCCTGTACTTTTGTTGCCTGGGGAATTATTATTCCATTGGTGGTTTCATGAGGGAGGAGGGTGAAAGGAGAGCCATGTTATTCACAAAATGGATTGCTCCTCTCACTGCTTTTCACTCCTGTGGGTTCTCAAGAGTCCACTGATTACAACAAAGTGTGGCCATCTATTCCGTCTTATTGACAAAGGTCCTTAATTACTGCTGCACCAGTAATACCTGCTATTAAATTCTGCTAAACAGAGGCTGCAAATTAGCTGCGGATTTCGGTAACCTTTTGTGTGTAATTACAGGCAGTGGGATTGACGCTGAGGTTATATAACTGACCCGAATCAGAGCAATGGGAAACCTTTGTTTATCACCTGCAGTGGGGGCCAAAATGTGAAATTAAAAGCTCTCCATCAGCTGAAGGCCTTCAGAAGCCCAGGAAAGCAACAGGCAAAAAAGCAAACTGTTCTATATTTATAACCGTTGTCTTCAACTGCTATTTAAACTCACAGCTCATTAACCTGGTAGACTGTTGTAACATACAAGCCATGCAAAGTTTAAAATGGCAAAAATTTAGGTTGCCTTTTTGAGGCGTTCTATATTTCATGCAGGCCTTTAACCTGCATTTAAGAGCCTCTTTGATGCAATTGCTGACTATAAATAGCCGTCAACATAAAAAATGTGTGAACTTTTAACATTTGTCTTAAGGAGCCCCTTTTTAATATAAGAATTCTTTCCTATTCTATTCAGATTCTTATACTGTGCCCATCACCAGGCTACGAGAGTGCTTTCTAATTGTGCAGTAAGGGCTCGATCCTGCCATTCTAGCCCCAATCAAGTAAACACTTAACTTTAAGCATGTGCGTTGACCCACTGACTGCAGCAGGACTCACATCAGTGTTGCCGTTTCAGGCCAGCCTGCTTAGCACTTTGCAGGATTTGGGCTCCCGGCAATGCAATTAACATTTGTTATATGTGGTTCCTATGGGCTGTGCTATCGTAAGCTCTATATAGGGAGGAACAAAACTCTCCAATTTCTTAACATTCACGCACACCTTATGCAGAGGCCTAATAGGACCCTGCATCTTCCAAAGAGCTATAGCAATAGGCACTTTCTCATTGCATTCCTCCACTTCAGATCCTTGTTTTCATCATATAATATTACATAGTGATGATGATTGATGATTACACTGCTAATAAAACACATTTAAGAGGCGTTCCTAAAGCAAACACTCGTTTTGATTTTAAAGTTAGGTTGCTAGATTTACATGATATGGGTTACAACAGAGTAGACATAAACTCTAGTAATCCCAATATACCCAAATCAAGTGAGTAACTTTTCTAGTGATGTGTCTGTTAGAGAGCGTTCAGTTACACAAATTCATAGAATAGATACATAGCATCTGTGCCTAGACACACAAGGCCAAGTAACTCTTGTTGAAATCATTGGGAGCTGCATGGGCATCTCCAAGTGCAGAATTTGGCCAAAGATACTTTTTAAAACTACTTCATGGGAGGATGTTATTATATTATAATAGATCTTCTGCTACCGTCTCCTATAACCATTTATTGCACCTGGCAGCCTATGTTTATCTACTGTTGTTGTAGGCAGAAGCATTTACAGGAGCAGCAAATGCACCGTATGTTGTAATGATGCTCACTGTGAGATATGGTAACACCCTGTTAAATAGAAATATCTGATGACTATGTTCCTGTATAATGTCTCTTCAAACAACAGTTAACTGTTGTAATGATTGTTTTGTTTCTGATACTTACATGCCAAGAATTTGTAAACTTCTTAAAACTTCCTAAATAATTTTTTTAAAATGCACCATAACCAACAGGGCCACCCAGAGGATTCAGGGAGGCTGGGGCAAAGCAGCAGAGCTGTGGCGCTTGTACTCACCCGGCGGTGGTCTGGGCCTTCGGTGGCATTTCGGCGGCAGGGGTGCCTTCAGTTGCTCTGCGTTTTGAGCAGCACTGAAGGGCCCCCTGCCATCGAAATGCTGCCGAAGACTTGGACTACTTCCAGGCCAAGGCTTACCGGGCCCCTGTAGGGCCCGGGGCCTGGGGCAAATTGCCCCACTTGCCTCCCAGCCCCCAGGTGGCCCTGATAACCAAACATACAGGGTGAAATCCTGTCCCCATTGAAACCAATAACAAAGCTCTCATTGACTTAAATAGGGCCAGAGTCTCCAATCCTCAAGTCAGGTTGAGCTCTGTTTGATGCAGGACCTGAAGGAGAGGATTAGTGGTACTTCTGCATTCCCCCAATTCTTGGGCCAACCAGGAGCCAGCTACATAACATTATGTAAGAAGGTATCTAATATATGTCCTTAGAAATTACAGGATTTTACAAGCCATTCTATTTTTGCAGCTATTATTCCTAGAACTTCTGCTGTCTAAAATGCATTATACTTAGTGTACTATTTGTCATTGGCTATAGTGGGAGTCAGCTCAAACCCAATGCCGGCATTCTAGCTTTTACTTATTGGACACATTTGTGGTGACCTTTGTATTTTTAAATAGTTTTTAAGGACTCCTGCTCTGCTTCACTGGTACTTGGGCATTTTGATGCACAATGTTGTTCCAAGGAAGAAATCGTTGATTACTGGCTAAACCAGGGGATTTGGAGCCAGGACTACAACTTCCCTTTCTTGGCTCTGCCATTGACTCAGTGTGTAATCTTGGGTAAATTTCTTAACCTTTTTAGGTAACGCTACTTCTTGGTGAAAGAAGGGATAACAGGATCTTAGAACAACTGTAATGGTAATAGAACCTTTGGGAATAATAGAAGACTTATTTAATATGTGTAAAGTAGTTTGAGTGAAATTCACTCCTGTGCAGCAGGCAGTCTATGATAATACCTTAATATCACTTATGCCCTCAAAACAGCACTTATGTGGAACTTGAATGGTTGTATAGGCCTTGTTCTGGACCTCTGCACATAAGTGAATTTAATTCTTAGAGAACCTCTTCTATGCCTCGATCCTGCAAAGTGCTAAACATTCCACTCCTGGTTGTTCAACACCTTGCAGAATTGAGCCCGTATAAAGCCCTCAAGAACTGCGTGGTACTACACCTCTACCGCAATATAACGCTGTCCTCGGGAGCCAAAAAATCTTACCATGTTATAAGTGCATAGAGTTTGTGAAAGAAGAGGGATGTGTATAAGATAAACAGGATTTAGGCTCACAGGTGCTGGAACTAACGGTGCTGAGCAGCATCCCCTGGCTTGAAGTAATAACAACAACCAAATACGTGGTTTCCACTTTCAGCACACTCACTATAAAAATTGTTCCAGAAATCCTGCTTATGCCTCAATCTTGACTCAGACAAAAGTTCCACTGAGTGTTCCTCTGATGATGTCCACCGACTGAAATGGGAGTTTTGCCTGAGTAAGGACTGCAGGATTTGACTCAATCATTCTGCAATGGAAAAATCTAATTGCTGACAAAATTCAGAACTCATTAGCCAATAGTTTAAAAAAATCACTG
Source organism: Gopherus evgoodei (assembly GCF_007399415.2). Classification (NCBI taxonomy): domain Eukaryota; kingdom Metazoa; phylum Chordata; order Testudines; family Testudinidae; genus Gopherus; species Gopherus evgoodei. The sequence continues at coordinate 20,438,486 of NC_044328.1, read as the reverse complement.
TGGCGTGTGTGCTTAACGGTTAGTAAATTAAATGAAGTTGTATTTGAAATCTGCATTTCTCAAGGTGTTGAAGGCTCTGGCTTTGACTACATGACTCACAAATATACCTGATGCCTGTACATAGATGCAAACCTTGGTGTGCATTCTAGGTTGCTGGGTATTTATTGAGGGATTAGGAAAATAGGAATTGCCAGAATGGATCACACCCAAGGTGCATCTAGTCCAATATTGTGTCTCTGACAGTGGGCAGAACCAGATGCTTCAGAGGAAGGTGTATGGCCTCCACAGTATGCAGATATGGGATAATCCAGCTAGGTCTCATCTCTAATAGCTAGAGATCATTTTAAGATCTGAAGTACAAGATGTAGTAGTCCATCCACATTTTTTGTTCTCATTAATTATGACAAGACTAGATCAGGGAATTGAGGCATGACTTGCTCACTCGATCCAGCACACACCTAAGCGTATGCGTAAAATTACTTAGTTGATTTTGATGGGACTGCTCACAAGAGTAGTTACTTAGGTGCTTAAGTGTTTTCAGCCCTCAATAGAAATGTAACCTGACAGAGTGGTAATAGGTAGGTTTTTTTTTTAAATTATAATACAAGATAAAAACCAAAGTTTCTTTCCATAGATTTCTGCTTGTTTTCTATTATCAAATATATATTTACACAATGGGGCAAACCTACCTGCTTTATTCATGTGACAGTCCCTTGGAAGTGAATTGTATTATAACTATTCTAATCGAAGGAAAGACAGCAATATCAAAAACAGTGTTGTCAATGCTCAGTATTTTATTGTGAGTCTCATGACATTTAAGGGTTTTACTTAAAGCCTTAGCTCTTGGAATCTTGACATTATGAGAGAATCTCAGCTGTCATTTTTTTTCTTGCTTTCTTAGTTCTAGAGAAAACCTTGACAATATGACCCAAGTGCACTCTAAAGGCTTAAAAACCCAAAGGCAAATAAAAAGAACCCAACTTTTACTATCCTTTTAAAATCTCATGGTTTTAAAGTCAGTCCCCTTATGTGGGGGTGGAGGCTTGATTCATGATTTTTGAATTCCTGAGGTTTGCAATAATGTGTGAGGCATAAATATACCTATAAGGTTTTTAAAGATCTATTATGATATTCTCTCTCTTACAATTTGAGAACTAGTATGTGATAGTGTTCCCTCTACAGACAGCTGCACCCATTGCTAAAAGAAGTCACAAATGCCAATGACTTTCCATTCTTTAAAATACTTGCCTGGGACTCTATTGTATTATGTGAGAAACATAATTAGGTAATAAACTTGAGAACAATGACTAGGTAATAAACCACTGAATAACAATGCAAACGCAAATGACGGTGGAGTTAATATCACATATGTTAAAAATCTCCATTTCCTGATTTCAGAATGCATCATTTTGCAACCTTAACTATATTTTAGCATAACTGATTCTATAATATAATGAATTTCTGTTACATCATAAAATAAACATTAAATCAGAATGGCACTTACATTGTTTTCTGATAAGTCTGGTAAGAAAATGCTCCATATCTCAAAGGTAGCATAAGCGCCACATTATCTGGCAGTTGCTATAGTAACAGTTACTCATGTAATTTGCTAGTGACTAAGTTAAGCCCACCCTAGGTAGCCTTAACTGGCCTATTCACTTGACATGTTTAAAGAGTTTTCCTTTAACAGATCTGTATCTTTTGCTTGCTGGCAGCATGGACCTTTTCTTGTTCAGGTGACTTTTTATCCTTTGTTTTAGGTTGTTCACTTGGGGCCAGATCCAAAATTCATAGACGTCAAAGGAAAGAATCTCGTTTCCTTTCATGAGGTTTGGATCAGGCCCTAAATCCCAGGTGAAAACACTTGTCCCTTCAACATGTCCTTCTCCTGGAAAAGAACAATGTCAACCATTTTTAAAGAGCATCAGCTCCTGCAAGAACTGCAGCTCCCAATTAATTAATTATATGTGGATGGATGGGTGGATGGATGGTATTGGAAATCATTTCCCTAAGAAGTTTATGAATGTTTAGCATGACTCAGTTTCCACACAAGCATTCCTTTATTAGTTCAAAGACAATATGGCATTGGTTACAGCCAAAATACAAAAATAAGCATTACACACCAATACTCCATTCCCTAGCAACAAAGTAGTTATAAGCATTAGCTGAATACTCACTGGATCAGGCCTGGAAGACACCTTCCCATCATGTCATGGCTGTAGAAGGGAAAGGAAAAGCTCCGACAAAGAAACTCCTGCAGAACCTACCTTTTTATACACTATAATGAACAAGTGATGTCATTGCTGTTATTGCACCTTAGCTAAAGTCAGCTGAAGCAGTCTAGGGTTGCATTCTACTCTCTCCTCGGCTTTTCCCCTTATCTCACTTTAGTCCAGTAGTTAGGGAAAAATATGGCAAACATTTCTAACCAATTATTGACTGCACCTGGTGTACAATTAACTATGTTTTCTTTATTTCTATGGTTTAGCCCAAACCTTAAATAAGACAACTCTGGTATATCCAGGGTCCCTACAAGTTTAACACAAACAACTTTTCTTTCTCATGATTTCATTCTTTTCAATCACATGCTATGGATTTATCACTCATGTTAACATCAAAACTCAATTTAAAACCATAGTTCATTCAGGCCTAGTGCAAGCCTATATCCCGATTTGATAGATAGATAGATAGATAGATAGATAGATAGATAGATAGATAGATAGATAGATAGATATCTTTGAATTGCATAGCTATGTGAAAAAATATTGCCCTTATTTTCAAATCTTTTTCAAATGTTTTGTCAAAAAATGGATAAAATATTTGCTTTTGCTGATGCCCGATGGATAATCACTAGAGCTGAAGGAAATATTTTACTTTTTCCCCAATGTTTTAATTTTATGCTTTTACCACAGAACATACACCTGGCAAAACCCCTGATAAATTCTAATGGGTTTACTGTATTACTGTTAGTCAAAATGACTAAACTATTTCTTAATATCTAAGGAATTCACTGCTATCGATGTCTCATTAACAAGGTGATATAGAATGGGCTGCTTGCATGTGGAACAACATGCACAGACACAAGCATTAAAGACCATTCTCAAAACCTATTGTTCCGTTGAGCCATTGCAGCAGTCCCTGCGCACATCAGTTTTTAAGGCATTGTGCGCCACATTCTGATACCTCACCTTCTGTAGGACCCTTACTCCTCATTCTCAGTGTGAGCAAGAGCATCAGAATCTAGTCCTTTGTGAATGTGTGTTCTACTAACATTACTGAATGCACCTTAAAAATATAGAAATGTAATTGTGGGTTTCAAGACCAGGCCTTTTTTTCCCCTTCTCCTGTTAGCTTGAAAAGCACTGAAGTCCCAACAGACTCTGTAAAAATATGTGGCACTTTACAGCTCAGATGGCCAATATGAGCATTTTCTAAATTGCTTGCCTATCAAAATCATATTTGGGATTGTGTTTTGTAAGTATGTGCAAAATTTACATTACAAAAAATGCAGTGTAGCATTGAGAAAGAGTTACTACAACTGTGCTAAAACACTGTAGCGTGGCAAAAGGGCCTCCGAGGATTCCTTTTATTGCTCTAAAGACTCCCATTTTGAAGTGCCAGTGGTATGATGGCAGAAAGCCTGTAATTAAATATTTAAATCACCATAACAATATATTCAAAGGGATAGAACTATAAGGAGCCTCTTTGGAAATCAGGTCCTTTTTGGGAACATTATACATGTTACTGAAGTTATTTAAAAATAAAGGGATAGTCTAAATAGTATATTTCCCTAAATGTAATAAGCATTGGATGAGAATAGTTTTTGCTGTAAAATATGAAAGTGCAATGCATTTTCTGATTATATCCGGGTTTTCTATTTGCCAGTTTAATCCTCCAGAATTCAGCTGTTCTTTGTTTAGTCCTTTTACATCATCGTTTGCTAATCTGTCAAACATTTTAGACAGCCAAACCAATTTTCAGATTGTTCAGGACTTTGCCACAAGCACCATATGCTGTTAATAAGATTTTCATTTGGAATGATGCCATGTTGTCCATGTTTTCTGTTGTATATAAATACTGAGATTTAATGGCTTCAGGTTTTGTTTAATGTTAACATCAACCATAAAAAAAAAAAGGAGGTTCTCAAACACCAAGCCCCATAGTGAAATGCACTAGTGACAGCCATTTGCAAGGTTAATGTTGTGGAAAACAACATCCATCTTTGAAACAGTTTCATTAGCCCCATCTAGCTGACCTCTCCACATAATGTTGTCAAATGTGACATGCATCAGATTATTGGGAATATGGAGATCAATAAATATGCAACACCAGAGCTTAAAACGCTCCTGGCATCATAGCCGTACAAATGCCATCTAACATTCCAAAGAGTAGCTGTCATCTGTCAAATCTACTAGCAAATAGACAGGCTTAAGGGGAAAGCTATCAATAATAGTAAAATATATGAGTAAAGATGAAATAGGGAGTACAAAGTCAAGGTTCTGATGCATTAATGTTCCATATGAAAAATACCAGATAAACACTTTAAAACAATGACTTTCCTTATTTGTTGAATTAAATGCAAATCCCTCTCATATGACAATATCTACTACAATGCCTGTTTTACATACATTATCTATCTTTTTTTGTTGCCAGTGTATTACAGTTTCCCTAAGACTATTCCTGGGTGCTGATTCTCCATCTTGTGAGAAGCAATGCCCCTCCTACAAGGTATGGAGTGCCCTCAAGTCTCACTGGCTTCAACTGGAGTTTAAGACACTCTGGTTCTTGTTCTGCATACAAGAGTGTAGATTTACAAATGGATTTTACAGCTAGGCTGTTAAATTCTGACATAGGTGCCAGAATAAGTGGTCTGATTTTTTTTTTTAAAAGAGCATCCCAGCAGCAGGCACTGCAGTCAGCACTTTTCAGGATTTGGCTCTGGGTTGGGTGTGGAATACTGCTTTTTGAAAGGATACAAAGCCAAGACCTGGTAACACTTTCTGAAGGGTTACGTTAGCAGTATATATAGTCTAGCTACTAAATGTTAGCTTGTGTAAAACCAAGCTGAAGTCCATTACTCTTTTAGGTGTGTTTAGTTTCAAATGCATGCTATTCATGTAGATTTCTAAAGATTTCCTTACTGACCCTGAAGATGGCTACAACTCAATAGCAGGTGAAAACATCAACATGAATAAAGTTGAGGCTTTAAAGAATACACTTCTGTTTAGATCCGCATTGCTTTGGGTATAGATAAATGGTAAAAAAAAGAATCAAACTCAGGGCTCAATCATTGACTTAAAAGGGAGAGACGTGCACTCAGCACCTGGCAGGATTGGGCACCATGGAATTTATATGTAGAGGGGAAGATAAACCATAGAAATTCCACCTAGCTAGGCCCTATCGCTAAATATTCAGTGACTTTGTAACCAGCAAATGTACTTCTCCCTCTTTTAAATGTCTGTATGCTGCTTTCATTGTTGTTTGCTAAATATAGTGCAATTCACTATTAAACTTGGGTTCCCAGCTCTCCACCCTCGCCCAGTGAAGGAATTTGACAAATAAACCACTGATTCGAATCATTTTCTGAATGACAGTGCTGAAAACTCATACCAATGACTTGAATCTAGTAGTACTTAATGCTACAAGGGATATTTCTGTAAACAACTTCTTATGCTAAAATATATATTAAAGAGTACATGTTTGTTTGAATACATGTTGTCCAATTAAAGCTGATAGCAAACTGGTTTCTTTCCTTATACATTTTTAAAAATGTTGTTCATTTGTGGAAAAAAGAGAACAAACAAGAAACATAAAGGTATTTTTGAAGTATACAGTTATAAGGTACTTGGCTGGTAATTTGCAACCTTGGTACACAACATACCTTTTAGCAAGGCTATTTATTTCTCAGGGAGAATGCTACAGTACTTATGATAAAGGCCTCTGTTGGACCTCTTCATCAATAGCAAACCTTTAAGCACAGCACATCTCATAAATAGGAGTTCCACTAACACAGACTTCAAAAGGATAGAACCTGATAATTCAAAAATAGAGCTATATTAAGTGTTCCAGCAGTCCAGCCATAAAAGCAGTCTTATATTCCAAACGCCTCTTCTGTGCAGCATGACAGTCTATTAGAATAATAGCAGGGGAAAGCATAATTACAAGTAATCATTGGCTGGAAAGGAGCTAGTTGTTTTTGTAGAGTAAAATGCCTTACAGAATCTGGCAGAAAATGCAACACTAGTTCTAGCCGCGAGGGCAGGTAACCATAGAAAATAATCATAGCGCAAACCCTGAGCTATTTGTTTTTATTTATTAAAAACCTTTTGCACACTTTAATGTTTTCCCAGTGAAATAAACTTAATTTTCCACCACATTTTCCTTTAGATTTGATTATTACATAATTGCTGTTTATGAATAACTATGTTCTATACATATGTCAGTCAAGTAGTAATGTTCTTCTTAGCTGGTATATCAAGTTCATTCGGTAAGACATATGAGTTAATGATTTTCCCACTTACCAATATGTTTTGTCCACAGAATATTCTAAGAGAAACAGAGCCTATTTTAGGCATCAGTTTTTGAATATGCAAATCAATGTCTCCTGCAGACAAGAACGATAGATCAAATAGTCGTATGTGAGAATGAACTCCATAAAGGAGCCAGTTCTGCCTTCAGGCTCACAGGTATGGTCATCTGCCCATGTTTCTGATGGGAGGGAAGTTCCCCCCCACCCCATTTTGTAGACAGTTTTTATTTACATTTAGGAGAGTTACAGGACAGAAACCACCAAACTTTTGTTGGCTCTGTTCTTCCCTCTCTTTCCTACCTTATTTATTCTCCCAGTTTTAAGATGTGCAAATTGGCCCCTACCCTGCACCACTGGGGAAGTCACTGGGAGTTTTGCTATTGGCCTAAGCTGGAGCTGTTCTGTCTAGATACTGGTCCACAAGAGTGTAGGCAATTACCAGAAGATAACCTATTCAGTACAACACTGTACTCATCAAATCCATTTCAATCTATGGTTCCATCCTAAAGGATCCCATTGCAGATCACAAACCAAAGAAATGCACAACTGAATTGTGATCCTATCTTAATACTGTGCCTATCGCTGGTATCTAAAGCATCTGTATGAAACAATGGACAATAAAGATCTGAAGCCTAACATGGAGGCTATCTTTCCAGATTCTGGCCAACAAAGGATATGTAAGGAGATTCTCTGCACCCACAAGTACACCCAAGCACTGGGTGCATTTTCAGAAATCCTCAGACAGCTTTTGCCATGCTTAAGGATGTACTAAGTCACACTCCATCTGACAACAAAAATTACTACACGACCCCAGGAGGGAGGACCGAAGCCTGAGCCCTGAGTCCCGCAGCTCCAGGCAGGAGGAACAGAGCCTAAGCTTGAGCTCTACTGCCCCAGGCAGGGGGGCCAAAGCTGATTCCTGAGCCCTACCACCCCGAGCAGGAGGGCCAGAGCCTAAGTCTGAGCCCTACTGCTCCGGGCAGGAGGGCCAAAGCTGATGCCTGAGCCCTACCACCCCAGGCAGGAGGGCCAAAGCTGAAGTCCAAGGGCTTCAGCTGCGGTTGAAGGCTTGTAACCTGAGCCTTGCCATCCAGGGCTAAAGCCTCAGGCTTCAGCTTCAGCTTCAGCCCTGTGGAGTGGGGCTTGGGCTTGGGCTTCAGCCCTGGGCCCCAGCAAGTCTAACGCGTGCCCTGGTGACTCCATTAAAAAGGAGCAATGATGCACTTTGGGGTCCCGACCCACAGTTTGAGAATCGCTGCATTAAGATCTTTTCAGTGCTCACGCTCACAGCCCTTATTGAGCTCAGTACAAGCCCTATTTACTTCAATGAGGCTGCTCAGTAAGCTGGGCTTTGAGATTGTGACTAAGAACCTTGAACAATAATTTAACGATTTACTCTGGAATTAATCCCTTGATTTCATTCATGTTTCAAAAATTACCAGTTCCACCCAATAGCAAAATCATTTAAGGACAGAAAAAAAGCATAAATATAAGAATAAGCCAGAGTCAATTAAACAATTATATTTACAAGCCTATTTGCATATTATTTTACTTATTATAGTATTCCAGTAAAGGCAGCAGCAACTACTTTCAATTCAGCATGTAGAAATCATCATTATGTACCAGCCCAAATTTCCTTGCTCTCATCATAATGCTTTTAATATGAAAAGAGCTGTTTGTGAAGACAGTCTGATTATAGAGCGATATGTTCAATCATAGCCAGTGCTTACTGAAAAGTTTCAATGTTCATTACATTAGCTAGCCTTAAAATTGAATACAAATCAATTTTAATCAATATGTAGTAATAAATAAATATTAAGGAACTGTTCCACTAATGTACAGGTAGCCTAATTAAAGCAACAACATTTGCTGCACTTACATACCTTAATTTTCTCTACAAAATCCTTATTGAACCACTACTTAAAAAAAAATAATTGCATTTGCAATTAGAAACACTGAAGTTACATTATCGATTTTCTGCTAAAAACCTTTTTAGTAAACAAGCAGAAACTACATTCATTAAATGTAAGTGCTTGGAGCTATGGTGTGAAATTCAATTCAGCCATTATCATGAATTACACTGATTATTGCTGTAATTATTTTCTCTTGCATACAACTGCATTTCTGTTCCTTGTTAGTTGTGTTGGACATATAACCATGTTCATTTTATACCTAATACTACTCAACTGTAGTTCCAGCAATTACTATCACTTATACAAATCATTAAGTTAAGCTAAGGGTACCTACTAAGATACAAAAATTAAGTAAAACATCCTTTCTTTCTTTTTTTTACCTCTGAAATAAATAATACCATTGCTGGACAGAGGAAAATTACAGATGTTAACTGATTTATGTTAGAAAATATCATTACCTGTTTCCCTTTCACTGACATTTTCGTTGTAGCAAACTTATGACTATCCATTTAAAACCTGTCAACAGAATAGTTTCCCCATATCGTAGAGATGAATACAATAACACTTCTTGTGAAAGATTCATCTCTTTAACAGCTATTAGTTTAATAGAAATATTTGTGCACCACCAGGGCAGTGTGTAAATACAGTGCCCTAATAATCTAATCCATTCAAAGAATCCATGTCATGGATCATATCAAAACAAAAATATTTGGAGGTTAAGGAGCTTATCCACAGTCCACTGACATCAATGGAGAAACTGACTCCAGCTGACTTCAGTGAACTTTGGAACAGGCTCTTTATATAGCACTTTTCAGGCCAAAGGATCCCCAAATCATTCAAGGCCAAATCCTGAGCTACTCATTCTGGCAAAACTCCCCTTGATTTCCAGTTTTGCTTGAGTAAGGAACTGAGGTTTTGAGGCCGCAATATAGGCACTGCCACTGGAGAGCAGGAACCTCCAGGACAGAGAGTGGAAAGCAACTGGTGAACAATACACTGTGAAAAAAGTGAGTGGCAAAACTATTTTGGCCAAGGACATGGAGGCAAACCTCTCTTTACAGAAAGTATCTGGAATCTTTAGGAGCCGTTTTTTTAAAAGAGGTAGCAGAGGTCTGCAGGTATTTATGTGCCAAACTTATATTCACAATTGTGGCAATGGTGCATGGTAATCAAGTATTTGTTATAATTTACTTGATGTTTGTATTTAGCACCACAGAGATGCATAGCACAGTAAAATGTGTATAAATGGCTCCTTAGGCACTTATCTAGTGACTTGCATGTACAAATGCATATCAAGAAATTGTCCCTACCCCAAGAAGCTTATAATCTAATGCCCCAACCTAGTGAACACCAGTTCACATAGGCAATTAACAAAGTCTTTGTCTTGTGTTGTCCCACAGTGGCCCATTTAGTTTAGACAGGCCTTCTTGATGGGCAGGAGACAATCCCTCCTGATTGGGTTCACAGTTTCAGAGCAAACATTTTTTAGTTACAAAGCAAAAACTTTAAATATTACCATATTTACCATATTACCATACCATCTGATAAAGGAATGATGTGAGATTAATGCATGCAGCAACTTAAAGGCATTTCATAAAGTCTAAACACTCTGTGTCCAATACCCATCCTAACTATATTAGCACATAGGTGAAACAGACTGATTTCCAGCAATGAACTTGTCAGCCCTTGGCTGAGCCTAAGGCCCAGGCAAGAGCTGGTTCCGGGTCTGCTAGCATCACATAAGTGTTTACTAGATTGAAACCTAAGTATGGTATAAATTTTAATGTCTAAAGAGTCCAATAAATAAATGAAAACAAATAAAGCTTGTACTCATAAGAGGAAAACAAACATTTGCTTTAAAGTGAAAAGTCAATGTCTTTGAATATCAAATATAAAATTAAAAGCTGAACTGCAAGCCAGTATTCAGTCATTTATAATCAAGGCAGTATGTATTCTGCAGCAAGCCGGACCTAAATACTGTGGTGACGTCCCTGAGTTCAACAGAAGTCTGCTCCAGTAGACTGAAATTCTGTGGCCGATTCATTCAGATTAAAAAATATAGGGCCAAATTCTCTGCTGGTGCAAACTGGTGCAGCTTTGTTGTGATTTGATCCCTATTTTTTTTAATGAATAAGATATGTAATCAGGACAATGGACCCTGTCTTATTTAGTTTGATATTAAATTTAATATTTTTTATGTTGTCACTATATTTTTACTATTGTTCTTTAATCTGAAACACATTTGTACAGTGGTACACAGAAGTTACTGTTAAATAAATACGAATTCTAGCCTCATCTGGACATGAGCAATTTTTATTCAGACATAGCAAAAGAAAGACACTTGAATGGGAGCTAGCAGAAGCATGGAGGAAAGTCCTGTCCACAAAAGTCCCCCATTATTAGCCTGCTTCTCTTCTATTGCTTCATTTTATATTTTCTCTGATAAATACGTTATACTCACTATTCTTCTGTGAGTAATATTTAAAATAGTGATGTGACACAATCAGAAAGCACAAATGAGCAAGAAAATTGATAGTAGAGAGAATGAATCACACTGAAAGATGACTGCAACTTTCTTTTGCCTTTTCACAGGGGCCGCATCTTCTCATAAGCCAGAGATCATTGAAACCAAAATCTTACTGTGTTTTTGAATGATCATTACACCATACCATTACTAGGAAAATATTAATTCCATTCACAAAAAATGGCGAGTATCTTTTTTACTTACAACAAGTTTCATTCCCATTTATATTAAGGACCTTTTTTTACTCTACTGGAGTTGGGTAAATGGCCTTAGCATAAATGACAAATGGGCCCATCAGAAATCTGGGCCCAATTCTGCTCTTAGTTACAACAGTATAGTAACTCCAGTTGAAACTATGAGCAGAACTCAACCCTTCATTGCTATTTTCCCCAACATTTTCCATGTATCTGTATTATCTGATATCATATCTATTGCTGTCAGAATGGTGCCTCTGGGAATACACTGCAAAGAGAACCTTGAAACATGAAGCAAATAGATTTCGTTCAATGAACAAGATTGGTTTGGGAATTCTAACAAACCCAAAGGTTTTACTCCATATTGAAGCAGTGTGGCCTGTGAATATAGCACTAGATTAGGACTCATGACACCTGGTTCTATTCTATTCCTAGCTCTGCCAATGGCATGCAGGGTGACATCCTGTTATGTGCCTCAGTTTCCCCATCAATAAAACAAGCTTTGAGTTCCACTGTTAAAAATGCATAATAGAAGAGCTAAGTAATCACAGAATTTTTTCAATGAGAACCAAATATAGTAGAAAACTCTGCAATATCCATAAAATATTAGGAAACCTAATATGAAGATTACGGGAACAAAAATATTTATTGGCCCATGGTATTTGAAGAAGAGTGAGACTGCGAGAATGACACATGAATTCTTTAAATGAACACTAATGTTCACGAAAATATCCATGAGAAAGGTTGCAAAATTAACTGACTCAAAATTCAATTCAGACTTTGCAAAAATGCCTGACGGTCCATTTTCTTACCGTTCACCTAGCACTAATATGTAGTACTTCTTATCTGAAGGTGCTAAATTAAGAAGAGAATCAAGAAAGTCCAACCTGAAATACAAAAGTGATAGATTTGAATATACAATTAAGCAATAGATATTCAAGAATATCTTCTTCATAAGGGAATCTTTCCTCAGGCCCCTCTGCAAACATGTAACATAACCTTCAAAGTAAAAAAGATTTGTTGCATTAGTTCTGCTTAGCTAACCATGAATACTAATTGCAGGAAGAATGAATTGCACCCAGTGCCCTAGGGTATGAGCTCACCAGAACACACAAAAGTTTCATAAGACCAGCACAAACAATGGACTACAGGCCCACTAAAATGAGTGCAAAACAACCTCAGTGAAATTCAATACCCCATGATCTTTACCAAACATCTAAATTTAAAAAAAAAATCAACATCTGTTCTGTACAGCAAGACAGCAGAAGGAAGAAGATTGTCAAGAACCAGGATTTTCATTATATTTTCAAAATAGTTTATCTTGTTCAGTTTGGGCTGCTTTCAGTTGCATCCTGGCCAAACTTGGCCCTGGTCATTCTGAGGATTGAGGTGCACAAAGATGACATAAATCCAGTTTTTGCTCCTCAGCCCCACCAAGGTGTGCTGGGAAGAGCTCCAGTGTGCTTATGCCACAGTTTTACTCTGAGTTTTACTCAGTTTGTTACCATTCTAAACCAGGGATGGATCAGGAGTTACAAAACAGGGTCAGTGTCAAGAATGTCACGAACAGACAAATATCAGAAATGGTTCCAAAACAGACCCTCAGTCAAGTCTCCCCAAACTTTGACTGGACCATCCGTTGCTTAGATTTTCATTTTTTGGTTTGCTATTTTTAACATTTCAGGTCAACTATTTACACTTTGCTACTAGCAGTAAATAGGGTTACCATACACCCAGGTTTTCCCAGACACTGCCTCTTTTTTGAGCCTCCGTTCTCTGTCTGGGTGGATTTTTCAAGTAACAGGACATGTCCTGGATTTTTGCAGAGCAGACAGGCTGCAGCTCAGAAAGACCTCTGATTGGTCCGCTTCCCTGCATCCACAGATGATTGGTCCATTTCCCAGCAACTACAGTTGCCAGGTCCAGCTTACACAGCCCCAGGCTCCCAGTCCTAGGGAGGGGGCGTCCCACAAGGAGGTGCTGACTGATGACTATTGCTGTGTCCTGGGCTTGCGCCAGCCATCCTACCACCGTGACATGGGGAGACACTGCCCCACAACCTCAAGTGATTACCCACACTGCAGGTACCCCATCCAGCACCCACAACTTTTTCCCCCAGCAGCTCTTCTGCCCCATCCCCCCCACAACTCCGCCCCACTTCAGCTGTGTCTTTTTGGGAACCTGACATATGGTAACCCTATGTACATATTCACCTAGTCCAAGTTCCTCTTTGCAGGTAAGCAATACTCTATGAATTTTATTTTTTTCCAGGACTTGCTTTACAATGGCAATATTATCACCAGAACATTTTCACATTTCAATAATTATACTGAAGATTTATACTTCTGAATCAACATTTCTCCTAACAAATGATAAATCTATAAACACTGATTTATATACAGCAAATTAATTCTTGGAATAATTTCACTAAAGTTAGCAGAATTACACCAGGAATGATTTCTGGCATGTTGTGTTTAATCCATTACTTTTGTAACTATTAAATTCTTTTTTTTATTCTCATCAACATTCTCACCTACTCCCTATGGAACAAGGACAAAGCCTTCAACAGAAATCATAAATAAAGGACTTCACTGTTTAATTTTTACCTGTTCAGCTCATTATAAATCCTGTGAAATGGTTATTTTTTAAAAGGTAAATAGTTTAATATTGAGCTCATTAGTATGTTTGACAGAGACCAAGATACACTTGCAAAATTCACATGCTATCAGCTTTTCAGTGGTTGAATATGCTGACTTCATACTTGTGTGAGGTAAATATCAATATCTCCATTTTACAGATGGAGAAGTTGAAGCAAAGAAATTACAGGTCAAATTTTCCAAAACCCATGCAGCTGAGTTCAGGTTGTGCACGCTTCTGTATGCACAGAATGCTGTTTCTTTTCAAATATATATACAGCAGAACCTTAATTTTATGTACACCAATCTTACAGACAATCAGTTATACAAACCATTTTTCTCAACAGGAGAAAAAATAACATAATGAAAGTGAAGTCCATGACAACATCCCTTCACATTCTAATGCCTTCAATGTATTGGAAATCACTTGGCAGTGATTTGAAGTGCACAAATAGAGTCATAGAGTCATGCAGTGCACCATCCTGTAACTTATGCACTATACCTGCTGTAATTTTGAGATTTCAATTTTAGGAACTCAATTTCCAATTAGTTCATAAAGTAGGGGGTTGACTGTATACATGTTATGATCGATGTCACCAGGTGGCACTGTTACACAGTCTTGCAAGGTCTCTCTCTTTTTTTGGCAAGCGAGCTAGGTTTTACTCTTTGGACTATATGATGTGCTTTTGTTAGTTTTGGTTGTGCAAGGTTCTCTGTAGATTGGAAGTAACTTCAGAAAAGAGTGAGTTGTGCAAGAAGCAAGAAGGTTTGCTCTCTCCCCCTTGGGCTCGCAGAGTCAGTTACTGAGGTAGGTTGCTCCCTACCAGACATTGGTGTTGAGCTCAGCTCCCTAAAAGAAGAGATTGCCCTGCATGTTGTTTGCCCATCTTATTTCAGGACTGGAATGTGTGTGTAAATAAAGCAAGTTGCACTTAGAATATACTCAGACTCATGTTATCGATTTCTCCTCTACTAGGAGAGATTAGATTTAGATATAGAATATTTACAAACACACAAACACAGAGTATATCCATAGCTAGACATATTGAAAATTAGGCCAGCATTGTGCACAGTGATACACTAATGTGAATCATGGCTGATCATCAAAGTTACTTGCAGTGCTGCCAGTCCACTGACCCCTATTGGATATATTCAGTAGTGCTGTAGGATCAGTATACTGGATGTACTTGGAATGGTTAATAACACTCAAAGGGTCAAACAATTTTCCTTGCTGAATAAAGGGCCAGACCTTGTGGATCCAGCTGAGCTGTGCTCAATACAAGATCTGCACTGATGGGGGGAAAGGAATTCTATGCTACTTTTCTGCTCCTGTGGCTGAGCAAAGGCTGGACCTGACACTATCACAAATTAGAGCAGTTTGGCCTGTCCAAGAATGCCCTAGAGGAAAACAGCTGCTGTAGAGCTGGCTACACACCACCCAGAAATTCTCCTATGTCTTGGGAATCTCCATTTGCCCTTGGGGGTTGGTTTCCATCCACTTTCAGCTGCTGGAGCAACAACAAGGGGATGGACACAGGGACTAGGATCTAGCCTATGATGCTTAGTTCAACTCATGACTGTGGAAATGTTCTGAGGAAGAGATGGTAGGAAGCTCAGGAGCATCACCAATATAAGAGCTAAGAAGAAATTAAACCATAGCAACAAGAAGCAAGCAGTCTAAGCTCACTGCTGCTATATTCAGCAGAGGTAACAGGACAAGCAGGAAGAAAGCATGAGCCTTCAGACCCCATGAATCACTCTCTCACACTCAGAATAATAAATGGGTAGAATGCTCCAACAGGCAAATGTGCTAATGGTAAAAAAACTCAGGAGTGATTTTCAGATCTGTCCTTCTCTGTGGGATCATTTTACCATGAATTCACCTACCTTTGGTTGCGAGATAAAAATGTGATGACATAATTTGGTTAATGCACTTGCTGTAATGTCAGATTAGGCACTCTCTGTTGGAATTTTTGGGGAGGATGCTCTTTCTACAGCTCTCCTAGGCTGAGTGCACATATTGATGCTCTTACTTAGCCTGACAATCTCATGTAAAAATGTTTTCTCCTACCATTTTAGAGCTTTCCTGGGTTTCCACTGTACTACATCTATTAGCATCTGTGGTAATCACTGGGCAAATCCTGCACAACTCTTTCAGAACTCTACATGCTCCATAATATCTGTTGCACAATGAGGTGCCTGGGGTAGCCCTCACTGAAAATGCCAAGGTCAGGGCAGGCAGCAAAAGGGAGAGCAGATACTCCCAAGACTGGTAGGAAGTTAAACTCCCCAACCAGTCACAAGCTCTGCTTCTGATCCTCCACACTGGTTATCAAGAAGATAAAAAAAGAAATCACAGACCCCCCTTTATTCCATTCCGGTTCTCTGGCTCTCCAATCAGCACCGGGGTCCTGTACAGTGAGAAGTTATTTAAAAAACTCTGCTCGCATATACAGAATGTTCTTCTGACCCCAAAGAGTCAGCCGTGTTACCAGGTCAGTAGAGATTCAGGATGTACCCAAAACACCACGCTGCCAGCCAATCCTTTAGTGGCTAAAACTAAAAGTTTTATAAAGGAAAAAAAGAACAAGAAGAGAGTTGTTAAATGATAAAGCAATCAAATACATACAGGCACTTTAAAGCCCATATATCAGGTTCTTAGCAGTATTAATGAGTTTGCTGGCTTGAAAGTCCCGCTGGAAAACATCCACAGGTTGGATGGGTCATTCAGTCCTTTCTTCAGAGCTTCGTTTGTAGAAA
Organism: Gopherus evgoodei; assembly: GCF_007399415.2. Classification (NCBI taxonomy): domain Eukaryota; kingdom Metazoa; phylum Chordata; order Testudines; family Testudinidae; genus Gopherus; species Gopherus evgoodei. Next base: position 20,421,930 of record NC_044328.1, on the reverse strand, counting down.
AGTTCCTCCAGAGGTAAGAAGCAGGAATTAAGACAAAATGGAGAAGATGCAGCTGCCTTTTATAGTCATTTGCCATGTGTCTTGTACTTCCTTTGCCCCAAACACAAGCTGCCCAGCACATGGCATGGAAGCCTTAGAGTTCTCTGTTCCCAGGCATATCACATGCCTTGCTGAATCATAAGGTGTATCCCCTGGTTTCTTTCAATGGGTTCATTGTACAGTTGATGACCCTTGATGGGCCATCGCACAGGCTAGGCAGTGCTGATGCCAATCTGTCTGGGGCTGTCACCCAGAAACACAGCACAAGTTTGGAAAGATAGATATACCATACGTATCTATAATTCATAATACAAAGGTGATACAAACATATCAACAAAATTATCACATTGGCAACTTATAACATTTTCACAGATACCTTACATGGCATATCTGGCACAATTCATTGCAATTTTATAATTATGATATTATTGATACCAGTAAATGTCTCCCATATTCCAAACAGCATCACAATATCAATGCAGGGTATGTGTAAAGAACGCTTTGTATGGTCATGTGTACGGTTGTGACTTTGCCTGAGGCATAAATGGTGAATTAAATGCTGGCAAATTTTCAAAAAGACTTCTTAATACACATAGCAAATTTTGTTGGATGTCTCTGGAGCCCTCATTATTCTTTACCAATAGAGCGAAATTTTGACCATGAAGAGTCCATAAGGAAGGAATTTGCATTTATCAGGTCTCAGTGTATTGTGAAATAGCATGATACCTGGAAAGGTGAACTTTTAATAACAGATGAGGCCAAGATTTTCAAAAGTGTCTATTGATTTTTAGAGCCCTGGATTTTGGACGACCAACTTGAGACAACTGACAATTTTCAGTGTGGGTGCTCAGCACTTTCTGAAAATGAGACCCTTTGAAGGCATCCCAGCTTGGGCACCCACAAACTGACACATCCCAACTCACTTTTGAAAATCTTGGCTGAACATGCATTTCCTTTTCTCCATGGTCTAATGAATAATTATGCTAATCCTACAAATGCCAGCTCTGTGATCGTTATCAACCGTTAGAGGAAAGCGGTTGGCAAACTTCTAATACATTATGGGAAAGAGGGAGAGGTTGCACTTCAGAATCAAAGGAAAAGGAACTAAATGTCATGTTACTGTTATCCTCTGTGTGGAAAGGGAAAGACACGAGGATTTATTCTTTAAGCAAATGTTGGTACTCTCTGTCTCGTAATTTTTCCCTGGAAGTACATTGCCTTGCATGGAAATACTATAGTGTTTAGGTAGTTTTTAGAATTTTCTGATGTGGGGACAGGACTTGCAAAAGTCCTCTGTGCTGCCTGGACTCTGCTCCCCATTCAAGTCAATGATAAAACTGGCATTGCTATCTAGGTCAATGCTGTGTTGCTTTTGAAAATTCTGTTCATTTGTTATAACTTTTCTCTCACCTTGACACTCGTACAGTGGGACTCACGGTAACTAAGACAAGTAGGAAAAAAACACCTGCCTACAACGTTTCTAATATAATGTTTCTGTAAAATTGTTGCTTCTACAGAATACATGGTGGTTTGGTGTGGCAAACAGGTTAGATGGTAGCTGTTCCAATTTCAACAGACTCATGGGAGTTTTACCAGGAGGACAGAGTAGGAAAAAAATCGGTCTGTAACCACCGTATAGACAGAGCGGAAGATCAACATTTGCCTTGAGGTTGGAAAGAAATAATTTGTCTTCCAGCTTTGCTAAGGGAACCGACAAGCTAAGAACCAGAAACAGTAGTTACTGCCTGATCTAGAGAGAATGGATGATCCAAATGAAAGAAGAAGAAGAAATATGCCAGGATAGTAAATTGCATTGATAAAAGATAGAACTGCCTTTAGAAATGCATATGCATGTAGGTTAGTAAAATAATATTGGTACCTGACGGTGACCATGCCTGAACAAATTTTTATAGAACTTTGGATTTTTTAAACGTTTTATTAAGAAAAATTGCCGCTGAGTTTTTCCACTTTCCTTGCAGTACTTGGATCAGTACAATTGCAGTGCTTAAAATGACATTTATATGACTGCTTTAATGGCTGATCAATTAATGAGATAGGGTGCAGATAAAAGGTCCCATTAGGCTTTAACTGTTTGCTTAATAGAAAGACCTGTTAGTAAAAAAGGATTGGCCAGTGAGCAGGATAACAGAACTTTTTCAGGTGGCAGATTATAAATATTCTTTAGATTCACACATAAACAAGACTGAAAGGTAATTACATATTCCACAAGGACCAAAATGCTTTTAACCTTTTCAAGGTAAAAATAGATAAATAAATAAAATAAAGATCCTGACACTGATGTTGAAACAGGTCCAAATGGATTTTTTTTTCGCTGAGGTTTTCTTTTTTTCATTTTAATAATGATGTAGTCTGTTTCACAGTCTGTGGCCTCTTCTGGTCTTAAAGATACTGAGACAGCAGATGCTTCCTAAATGGAAAGGAAATTGTAATGATGTAAATCCCCATTCACATTATTTTTCAAATAGGTTTGAGCACTACAAGTTGTAAAGGGCAGGTGGGATAGTGCTGCTGACTGCTTAAAAAGGTAAACTTGAATACAAATAGACAAATCGAGCACACATGTTGATTTGAAAGTTTATCATCGGTTCCTCAACACACTGCAGTTAAAATAAAGCCATTACCATCACTGAGTGTCCTTCTCAGCAGCAGAAAGCTAGAAATTAACTTAATTGCCGAACTGCACCTAAAAACATCTGCTATAAACATTACAATTTGGCTTTTAGTCTCATCAAAATTCCAAATATGTTAAAAAACTAATTTGCAAAAGTGCTTAAATTAACACTTTGAAACCTCAATATTTAACCAGATGTCTAATCTGATGTCAAGTGAAAACAAGCCAAACAACATGGAAATTGTATATAGTACAAAAAATCTGAGCAATTTAAAAGAAAATCTTAATTATAGAGGTGCCATCAGAAATGCTGTCATTCCATTGATGTTTCATTACAGGTCCTAATTTTTTTCCACATACTAAAACTCAGATGAATTAATCTGAATCAAGATGAGATTTAAGTGTTTGGAAATGTTGTTTCATTTTTGTTTGCTTTGGAAAAATATAATGAATTTTACAAATACTCATAGCTTCACGTAAACAGTTGACGTTTGCTTCAAGAGGCTAATTGGTGCAATGTGTTACCATACTGATCTTTCCTCATGTGGAAAGTATTCTTGTATCTTTATCCTGTCTTAGATCAGAAGTGAAAATGTGCTTGATATCTCCATGCCAGTCCTTGCTTGTCATCTGTAGGGCTCATCAACAAACCAGGAAAAATACTTCAGAAGAATGTTTAGGGGTTTGTTTAATTTAAAATTTTCACAAGAAAGTAAAATATCTTGATCATTGAATATTTCAACTAGCTCTATACATGATCAAAAAACCTGAAAAAAATTAAATGAAAAAAAAATGTGGGGACATTGACAATCAATTTTTAGACATAAAATTAATCAAAAACTTACAAATTGTAACATTTTAATCAACTAGCCATTTGTACACATCACATAATCACTTGTCAAGAAAGGCCCAGGACTACTATTACAGGCCTCTCAAACACAAAGCGGACACTCATTTGCATGGGTGCAAATATGCAACTGCCTAGGGACAGAATGCCAGGGCTGCAAACTTTCCTTCACATGTTTTACAAATGGGGACCTGCCTGTGCAAGATTTGTACAAATCTGCACTTCAGAAACACATAGTTAGCATCCAGGTACAGACTATCCCGTTACCTGAGATAGACGTAATCATTTGTCAGGCCTCCTTCTGACTTCAAAACTTACGAGATGAAGTGGGAATTTTCTATAATATTTTTATGAATGATATGCATAGTAGTGACTTACTTGACCGGGGATTCCTACTCCGCGGGTGCAAGGGGTTAAAAGCTGTTCTTAGGGCAGAGCTGGAGACCTGAGGTGTTTGTTTCATGGAACTGTCTCACATGACCTGTATCAATAGAGGACTCCAAAAGACAATGGGAGCCCCAGGCAATGAACAATCGATACTTGTTCATGGGAACCTCCAACAGGCAGAACTCAGCATAGGTCTGCAGGAAGAGAACAATGGACTCAGAGGTAAAAAGAGGCTATGACATGAGCTGGCCTTTGGAGAGGCCCAACGGCTGACTTGGGACTGACAGACTAGGGACAGAGACAGACAGAAGAAACCAAGATGTTTCAGAGAGAGGTCTGGCTTGGCCAGCATGGACTATATTGTCTTAACTCTATGCTAACCTAAGGACTTCCCAGTGCTGTGTTCCAGTTAACTAATAAATCCTACTTTGTTTTGAAATGGCTGCCTGGTGTCACTGGAAGTACTTGTGGAGGTGCGCTGATCAATGAGTAGGGCAAATATTTTATGAACAGGAATATATCTCAGTTGGACTTGCTGGGCAGAACTCAAAGTATGAAGGAGGAATGCTGGAGCCAGAGGCTCAGTCTCATGGCATTATGACCAGTTGGTCTAGCCTTAGGGAAGAATGGGACAACATGGCGGGTCTAGCACCCTGAAAGGGCTCCACCAAAGGACTGTTTAAAAGCAGAGGCATAGCACAGATCCTGTGGATGCATGACAGGACTTTCTCCTAATTATCTTCCCTGAAAGTGCACTGATTTTTTTCCCTAACTGGAAATAAAATTATCTGTTTCTGCCAAAGATCAGGATCCCAAATGTAATTGAAAAGGTTGGAGTTCCTGAGAGTATTTACCAGAATTGCCACATATCACAAATATAAACCATCCATACTAATTACATAACTGATTATTATTTATATACATAAAATAGACACATGGATAAAGAAGAACCAAATTATACCCTTCATTTGGACTCACAGAAAGCCTTTGACAAAGTCACATGAGCCTATTAAGGAAACTAAGGAGTCATGGGGCAAAGTATTATCATGGATTAGAAATTGGCTGAGACTGAAATCAAAAAGGGGAAATAAATGGTCAATTTTTAACATGGCAAAAGGTTATCAGCGGAGTGTTCCAAGGTTCCACACGGAGAGACATGATGCTTAGTGTATTAATTAATGATCCAAAGAAGGGGGTGAACAGAGACGTGGCAAAATTTGCAGATACTACAGAATTATTAAATTAGTCAAGATCGGAATAGATTATTGAGGGACTTCAGAGAGTTAGACAGAGGTAGATAAACTGGCAACATGATGGCAGGTAACAGATAATGTTGACAAATGCAAGGTAATGCACATTGGAAGGAATAATCTGAACTCATGCAACATGCTGGGTTTCAAGTTAATTGTAATCACATATTAAAAAAAGACCTGACGCCACTGTGGCAGCCCAGTTGTTTTTTTTTAATCTACTCTATATATAGTAAGCAGTGGTGGTAAATATGTACAAAAGAGCTAAAAGGAATAGTATAGAAAATACTGGACATATTATAAAGACTTTATACAAATTGATGGCATGACCATACCTGGAGTACTGTATACAGTTCTGGTTACCAAATCTCAAAATAGATATAGCAGAAATAGAGAGGGGTGATGGAAACGATGAGTGGGCAGGAAAGACTGTCATATGAATAGAGATTGAAATGATTGGAAATATTTAGCTTTGAGAGGAGATGAATAAAAGAGGAAATGATTGAAAAAATACAAAATGATGGCATACAGAAGAAGATAAATTGGATGCTCTATTTACCCCTTTCCATAAAATGAGAACAAAGGGGAATTCAATTAAATAACTATATAACAAATTTAAGCTTGAAAAAAAGACTTTTTAGCAAAAGGGAACTTGGTTTACGATGCAAAAGCTGTATCGAAAATCTCCCTAAAATTATCAGCCAGCACCATGCAGAGCTTTGATTTAGCTGAGAAAAGTGTAAAATCAGATATAGCCAGCAAATTCCCTTGTGACACATCTGAGCTGATCAAGCATATAACATATTCCTACAGGTCTCATAACATTTCAGGGCAATTACTACATGTCTATACTGAGATTTGTTTCATGACTAATTGACTAATTATACAGCATAGGATCATTGGGTCTGATACGTCTTCATCTGATGTGTCTCACATAAGGTATGTCTCAAAAGTACTTTTGTAACAATATTTTGTTTTCAAAGGCCTCAGGCCCCTCGTCATTCTGTGCAATTTCAGCTTTGCAAGTGCAACTCAGCTTCATGTATAATTCTTTGTGCTATCACTTGTGCACCCAAATGATGGAATTTATAAAGCTAAAACCAGTTTGTGCTTGATTTGCTCTTTACTTGCACATGAAACTGGATTATTGGTGTGCACAAGTGACAGCATTCAGAAATTTTGCATGGAAAGTTGTGCAAACACACAGGACATGTTGAAAATTCAATCCATCGGATCAGAATGAGGTGTACGTTTCATACAGTGACCATGATTTAATGCAGGGGTCGACAACCTTTCAGAAGTGGTGTACCGAGTCTTCATTCATTCACTCTAATTGAAGGTTTTGTGTGCCAGTAATACATTTTAATGTTTTTAGAAGGTCTCTTTCTATAAGTCTATAATATATAACTAAACTATTGTTGTATGTAATATAAATAAGATTTTTAAAATGTTTAAAAAGCTTCATTTAAAATTAAATTAAAATGCAGAGTCCTCCAGACCACTGTGGCCAGGACCGGGCAGTGAGAGTGCCACTGAAAATCAGCCTGCCTACCCCTGATTTAATGGTTATCTTGTCCATTTACTTTATCATCAATGAGAGAGTCCTTGTTTAACTTGAGATATAACTGGTTTTTAACTTGAGATATAACTTGTTTTTAGCATTTTTTATTTTTATTATGGACAAAAATGGCAGTTATATGTATGGACACGATACTAAAATAAATGTAAGTATTTGACTGAAATTATAGCAACAAAATGCAATCCCGTGTGGCTATGAAGCTCACCAAATTATGTCTGGGTAAAGTAGTCCATATTTTTACGTGAAATCTTATTCTCATTTCTGAGATGCCTGAAACAAAAGAAGCTGGAAGCATAAGAGTAAACTCAGACCTTAATCCTACAAACCCTCATGCATATAAATAACTTTACTCACTTAAGTAAGTCTACTAAGAGCAATGAGGCTAGTTCATTATCACATACATAACTGTTTGCAGAATCAAACTCTTAATAAGCAGCTGAGACTACAAAAAATTCTGTGTCCATAAGTGGATGATCCCTCTGGAACTGAAAATACTCGTGGATTTTTTTACTTTATAATCTTGCCTTGACATGATTGACATGAAATGAACAAGACTTCCTAGTAAAACTTTTCTTGCTTTTATTTGTGTGATTTTATGAGACTCTGATTCTTTACCAAATCAGATTCGTAATTCTGAAAATCAGAAATTATTCTTGTTCACTCCCAAAAATCTTTATAATTTTTCATTCTGAGGCAAATTATTAAGTAGGTACTTATAGCACATAAAATATAGATACAGTATTTGGAAAATGTACTAAACTTTCCCATTTCATGAGTTTTATAGAAATTGTGTTGACAAGATACGTGAATTGTATTCACTCATCTCCTTTCAGAATATTTATTTTAATATGTGCACGTGGGCTAGTTGGGTCTCATGGCATATCTTTTTTTTATAACAAATGATCACAGGTGAAGACATTGTTAACCTATTGTGTAATGGTATTTCAACGTTTGAGAGATGAATTGCCTTCAGTGTAAAATATGGCAGTGGATCTATACTCCTAAGCACTGCTAATTAGTTTCTAAGGTAACTACAATTTTTTTTGAAGAGAGGTTTTTCAATTTCAAATCTCTCTAAAAGCATCCCTTCGGCTGAAATTAAGTTGCAAAGGGTGTCACTGAAGTCTGTGCTGAGGTACTGGGACAAGTTCAGGTTACTCTCCAACCTCACATGACTGGGACTGAAAATTCACTAGCCAAGCCTCCCCCAGCCATGACTATACTATGTGTGCAGCAGCTACTGAGGCAAAGGGTAAAAATACCCTTGATTACAAAACATGACACCAAACTAATGGTTACAAATGTGTTTTCGGGGAGGGGGGGAGCTTTCGAATATTCTGCTGTATGTAAGAGCTTTTGTCTATGCAAGACAGGGTTTTTTTAAACAGCTCTAAAGATTTTCGGGTTCAATGTTGCTATGTTTAGAACTGGTGGTGAAGCTGATAGGGATTTATTTTCTATGCCAAAATTGACAGCAAGACAGTAAGTGATAGCCAATACAGAACAAGGAAAGAAAATGTAAACACTAACAAAGTCAATTTACCACACAGCTGGTTTTACGACAACAGTTCCTAGAGATGGGTTTAGTTTGGTTTTTCCTGTTTCTTTCATTGCTTATTCCTTTGAGGTCCCATTTCAGTTTCTCAGCACTACAGCTCACCTTTTGAATACTCAGCATCGTTTAGTAGTGGTGAGAAGTGACAAGAATGAGCAAAAATTTTCCATAAGCCTGATCAAACAGAAATAGGAGACCAGATAAATATACATGGCCCATTTCTGGCTGAGTTGGTTCAGACATATGTGCTGGATAAACTGTAGTAAAAGCACAGGGCAGAAACAGGATGCCCATATTCTGCTTTCTATCCCAAAGACTGCAGGTTCTCTCAGGTGTAGGGTATTGCAAGGCATGACATTAGATTTAGGAGGAATATTTATGGGTAAATGTATATGTGGCCACTCTGCCCAGGGAATAATGCCTATTAACAGTCCTCTCCTTCCACTCTCCAATTATTCATGCCATCAGCAGAAAGGTAAAAGAATGAGGATGGTCTTTGCAAGGTCTCAGCCAACTAATTAGCACACGTTAACACAGGGTTAGCAGCATATTATCATAGCAGTTAGTACCATTTTAAGAATCTGGCCTGGGACTAATATTTGTAAATCTGTTAGGCTCAAAATCATAGGCCTAGTAGTATGAAAGTAATTGTTCTTATTAATCACCAGCTAATGTCCCAGAATACTGCGCTCAAACTCCATGAGTTTTGGGGGAGTCAGGATCAGATTGCAATAAACGAACTCTGTCATGGTTCTCCTCCTGGCCACCTCTTCCTCTGTTTTTGCACAAGTAGATAAGCTAGCCAAAATTTGGTTTCAAAGTTATAAACACCACCAATATCTTTTTTCTAAATTCCCAGGCACCAGATGATGTAATGTAACTTGCCAATATTCCATTGATAGCTATAGAGGGTCAGATCACTGGCCACGTTAAAGCTGCTTCATGCCATTCCAGTGATGCAATGCTGATTTAAGTGGAAAGAGGAGGATTTGCTCTTCATAAGCAAATGAATACTCATGTGAGGTGGGCCATTGCCTTACGATCAGCCTCTTTCCCCCTTTTGCAAACCCTTAATTCAGTTTAAAAAATAAAAGATTTTTATTAGTATTTAGAAAATCATTACCCAAAACTTTGATGTTTCCTTCTTCATTGATGTTTGATGTGTTATATACAAAAATTGTACCCAACATTTGCAAAAGGGAAGTTAGATCACAAGGGCAGAAGTTATCAACCATGCTTGCTAGGGGTGAAATCTTAGCCACATTGAAGTAATGGGAAAACCCCTATTGACTTCACTTGGTGGTTAATGACCTTCTAAAAGACAAGAAAGCAGAGGGAAAAATTCCAGTGGTGATGATGTAAACTCTCATAGTTCAGATGAAGTCAAAGGAACTATGACCACTGACACCAGCTGATGATCTGACCCCTTGAACTTGAACCTACATGTCACAAGGTTCTCTTGAGTTCATCATATTATTTGGGAGTCACTCCAGTCTTCAGACAGAATGACACAGCACATCTACTAGCTGCTGCTGCTTCTTCTTCTCTGATACAAACATGTGCTTGTGAGGGCTGTCCCAGACCAACTACATCTGGTTTCCCCTAACCATAATATTGAGTTCTTGGGGAAGGATATAGAGGGGCTTTTTGGTGAAGACAGGTTGGCTGCACAATGAAAAGCTAGAAGAATCCAGCACAGGAAGTGCTTTTTCTCTCCCCCACCCACTACCCCAACTAGATCAAATCACCCTAGAGGCAGGAAGCCACTGCCTTGAAAGCAATGTCATGAGCAACTCATTCTTTGGGTAGTAGTGCATTTACAATGAGGTGTAAAGTGACATCCATCTTGATTTAAAGCTGCTCATGAGCCATCAGGATGCTGAGCAGATCTTGGAAACAATCCAAAAGTGATGATTGTGCACTGACAGGCCTTAGAAACATGTCCCAAGATCACAGCTCTCTCCTGTCTGCCAATAAGTAAAATGTGTCCCAGGGGCTTCTTTTGTTATACAGCAATCAGGTTCTCCAAATCCATTTGCTGAATTCAGTGCATCTCATTTTCCTGTTCTTTCTTTCCTAAGGAGCTTACAGATCCCCTCCAATCCCTATAGCTGCATCCCAGCCAAAATTAAACTTTCTGCAGTAACATTAAACTAGAGAAAGGTGAAGGCCTACGAAACATTAAAGACAAGTCCTCTACAATTCCACCCTATCTTTAACATAGCAATTGGATGTTATTTTTGATGCTTGCGCTTACCTCTTTTCACAGGTACTATTGAGAGCTATTTTGTTTAAGCTAACTCATATTTCTGCTCATTATTTTTTCTGTTGAACTTTTAGTCTGGCTTCAAGATCCTTTGTAAATAAGTCATAGAATTTACCCAGGACATGCTAGGCAACCAGCTACTCCGGAAGTGTATGCATTACATCGAAATTGAACTCTGTGTTTATTTATTTTTAAATACATCTCATCATTTTTTTAGTGCGTGCATGTTGCACTTCCATATTATCTCAGTTTAGAACTGCTGGGGAAAATCTTCAGAATGGGCAACACTGGCAATGCAATAAGACAGACAGACTGTCTGCAGTAAAACTATTTAATCTGCGCTGGTTGCCCTTTCTGAAAAATGATGTCGACAGAAGATAAGGAGCCAGGCAGTTTAAAATTGTTCTATCAGAACCAGTTGCCTGTTACGAAGCTTTTTCGAGGCAATTCAAAACTGTTCACTTTTTATAAGGCAATTGTCCATCATGAAGACTGTTTGTAACTAAAGTACAGGCTAAAATGGTTTATATAGCACAAGCAGCTACTGGGGAATTGTATATATTCTGTGCAACTAGATTGTATGTGCATATTCCTCCTATTTTGACTCCTTTTTAGTTTGCTGTTGAACTGTTTGTCCATCTGGGAAATTGTTTAGCACTAAAGAACAGATTTTTGTGTTAATATTATTTTCAAGGACAACTCATACAAATAACTTTAGGAAAGTCCTTGCCTATTCAGTTAGGCTGTGAGATAATGCAGGGCCTAATCCTGCCAGAGCATTAATGAGGTAAACATCCCAATGATATCAGTGAGTTTTATATTCTGAGATAGGAGTGTTGCTTTGGGCACCTCCTCTTCATTTCTAAATTTCAGTTTATTGTTCTATCCTGTTTAACCTGCTTTACGGTAAAAGGTGGTTGCATTTATTTGAGAGATATCTGTACATATGGGACTGATTTTCCAGTATATTATTCGAGTGTTACTCTGGTGTAAGTACACTGAAATAAATGGAATTACACCAGCATAAAACTGGAGACTGATGCATCCAATCCAACTTGTTCTGGAGACTGTATGCCTCAGAGCAGCATTTCTCAAATTGGGGTCCGAGAAGGTACTCCAGGGGGCGCATGGGCCCCGCTGATTAGTCCTCCCCCTCTCTCCCTTAACTCTACCCTTCCCTCCTAGTGCCTCCTGCATGCTGTGAAACAGCTGTTCCCCAGCATGAAAGAGGCTCTGGTAGAGAGGGGTAGGAGCAGGGATGGAGTGTGCTTGGGGCAGAGAGCGGAATCATGTCCAGTGCCACTGGCCCCGCTGATCAACTCCTCCCCCTCCCTCCTTCAACTCCTCCCACTCTCTCCCAGCGCCTCCTGCACACCAGGGAACAGCTGTTCCCCAGCGTGCTTGTGCAGGAGGCACTGGGAGGGAGGGGAGATGGGGGGATGGGACACTCTGGATAGGGGGAGGAAAGAGGTGGGGAAGAGGAGGGGCAGGGGTGGAGCAGAGGCGGGAAGAGGTGGGGTGGGGGTGGGGCCCTGGGGGCAGGGGTGCAGTGGGAGTGGGGCCTGGGGCTGAGCGGAGGGTTGGGGGGTCTGTGGCAAAATTTTAAATCAAAATGGGGGTCCTCAGGTTACTAAAGTTTGAGAACCGCTGGCTCAGAGGATTGACAATGGGCTTTAGCTCTACATCACCAGTTCAAATGTGGTCCCAAGAGGTAGTGACCAGGGATCTGCTACCCAGGGGGCATTCAACAGTTTGAATTTTGGGTTCACAAAATGACAGCAGTTCAAGTCTGCAGACCCTTTTTTCCTGTAATTGAAGATTTTCTAGCCAATAGCAGACAAACAACCTCCCCAAAAGCTAGACCGACACTGACACATTGGGGTTGCCTATATAAGGTATATATGTTCTGGGTTAAATTCTGGGTCTGGCTGAGCTGCAGTCAGATACAGGACCTGGGGAGAGGGATAAAGGTGTCTGAGTCCCCTGCATATATCAGAGCAGCCTAAGGACAGCTCTAAATTACACCAGGTAGCACAGCACCTGAGAAACCCTCTGCCTGAGGATCGCCACAGCAGTGCAAAGCGGAATGGAGCTGGGGACCAGGAACTGGCCTACTGTTTTTAACATTTTTCCCTTGAGTTTCTTCCCTCCCCTATGCTTTTCTCCCAGTCTGTTTATTTTTCATTCTGTCCATTTTTCCTCCCATTTTTTTTCATCCTTTTTTTTCTTTCTACTCCATCTCTGCTTCTTTGTTAGTCTTCTCCTCTGAGGAACATTAACCTGTCACTATTTTCTGTTTGCAGGAAAATCTTTCAAACCCATAGTGTTCAAGTAGGATCCGACTGAGGCAAAACAAATTCACTTGGTCCTAGCACTGGCTGGACATTACTCCCATCTGCAGGCCTTTTGGGGGCCTCCAGGAAACAAGTATGTGGTTTCCATCAGGTTTCTAGTAGACAAGCATTGATGTCAGAAAAATCACTACCACCAGTCTCACTAGAGAGGCAAAGACTGAATGGAGGAAGAACTATTGTCCTACCCCTAGAATATCCTCTTGCCTTCCTGTATCAGGGCCGAGGAGGTGCATTGACAAAGCAGCAGGATAACATTTGCCCAGATTGGTCCATTTGCCTGAGAAAGCAACCTCACCGTCTGGATACATGCAGCACAATGTACCCGACAGAAAGAATATCAGCCTCCAGAACTGTCAGCAGCGTTCCCTTCAACATGAGCACTCATCCAGCCCCCTCCTCTGCTTCTCAAGCAGAGTGCTGCTGGACAGATAGTTTGACTTTCTAAGCACAGTCCTGCACTATTGCTGTCTATGGGAGTTTTCTCACTGACATCAATGAGGGTAGGGTCAAGCCTTGTCAAAAACTGAGAGAGGGATACAAAGATGTCAGTCATTCCTCTGGAAATATCTTCCTGTTTAAAGGCAATTGATATAGTGGAAGGATATTGCAAATCACTCTTATCACCATCAGAGGGGTAGCCGTGTTAGTCTGGATCTGTAAAAGCAGCAAAGAGTCCTGTGGCACCTTATAGACTAACAGATGTTTTGGAGCATGAGCTTTCGTGGGTGAATACTGACGAAAGTGGGTATTCACCCACGGAAGCTCATGCTCCAAAACGTCTGTTAGTCTATAAGGTGCCACAGGATTCTTTGCTGCTCTTATCACCATGAACACAGTCGTTTAGTTGTGATAGGTTGTTCCGATACCCACACCCCAGCCAGAAGGAAAAAACTATAAAATATATTTGTACAGAAAGGAAAGATTTCTGCAGACTACACATTACGCTAATGCCTAGCTAACCCCAAGGGCAGAAGATGCAAATTTAAAAACCAATGTTGGTCCCTTTGAAGTCAATTGTGAAATATCCACTGATTGGTCCTTAAGAATAACAGGAAAGAAGAAAAAAGAAAAAAAATATCAATAAGACTCATGGTTATTGCTGCGAGTCAGCCATGCAAGAGTATATGTTCTATGTGGTAATTGGACCAGTATGATAAAACTCTACATATTGGGTCTTAATTTAAGTATTCACTTATGTTTACAATAAAATAGCTTTGAAAATATCAGTCCACAGAAAAACTGAGTCATAGAATAATGCATGGAATGTTAGCTGGACAATACAGATTCATACCAGTTGCAGACTCAGAACCTGGTTCATTATTAGACGCTAAGGATATCAGTTATGAATTTGGCCCTTGAATAATTGGGTAGCAGTGGTTAGGATAGTTAAGAAATGTTGCACAAACTGTCAACACCACAAAGATTTGGAGACATCACTCTTTTTAGAGATCATTAGGAATTTATTAATCTTATTTCCAGTTCAGTCACGGCACTTGTCCCACATAGACTGAGTCTTAATAAAGAGCAGATGCACCCAAAGAACATTTCATTTAGGCAAGTGACATAAGTTTGAGGTATAATCTAGAAATAAAAGGCCAATTTTCTATCCACCAACATGCTAGCACTTGTGGAGTGGATGTGAATTCTGGTTCCCCTCAGAAGCACATAAGTTCTCTGTCAGGGAAAGATGCTAAACCATGTTTTAAAACATTGATTGATTTGAAGGTCATTTGCACGTTTTCTGCAAACCCTAAAACAATTGCGTTTTTTGGTAAAAGTGCATGTCAGTCTCTTGGAGCCCATTTCCCATCATTATAATTGTCACGTAACAGCTTATTGTAGAGTCAAACCGTCTGCAACTCTTCAGCACTTTATTAAGACATTAAACCTTACCACAGCTGCAATTAACTCTCTGCAATCTGTTTTTGAACAGTGAGGCTAAGTCCATTCCTCTTTTATATTACCACAGCGCCAAACAATCATCCTGTTTGTTGGCAAAACCACAATGTGGGCCAGATACAATCCTGAGTTCAGGCAACTTTGCATTGGTCCACCTGCACATAGGGCCCTGGAGCCATCTGACCCAGCCACAGAAGGATCTGCCCTGCATAGGGAGATTCTCAAGTGCTGTAGAACTGCTATAGCAGCTTCAATGCCACCACCACCGCACCTCCCATACCTGAAATCAGCGAGGGGGACTGGCTGGGGGAAAGGAGGAATGACTGGGGTGTCCATCTGACCATGTGCATTTTCTCCCCATGAAAGAATTTATTCACAATAATCACATCAACTCTCTTCCTTCTTTTTGATAAACTAAACAGATTGAGCTCTTCAAGTCTCTCACTGAAAGGCATTTTCCCCAGCCCTCGAATCATGTTTGTGGCTCTTTTCTGCGCTCTCTCCAAATTCGATGTCCTTTCAAAAATACTTGAAGCCACCTTTGCACTCCCCTGCTCTCCAGCTGCCCTGAGGCTTCAGGGCCCAGATGAACATCTGGCCTTGTATTTTTAGGAACTATTATCGACCAAGTACACGCTGGTAGAATAACTACCTGTGAGGTTGGTTTCTATTTTACATAGATCTGTACTAACACAGGCCTCTGTTTTTCAGTGATTCAGTTCATTAGCTGTGTGGCCTAAACTGATCTCAAATGGGAAACTTAACATGGCCCAAATGTTATACCCATGGCAGGTCTTCTGCACCCCAACACCATCCCAAGTGCAGACCTTTTGGTTTCTCCTGACCCAGACTGACACTGAAGACTGGGCGCTGGGAGTGGGATCCACACACACTGCTTGTCTTCTATCTGCAAGAAGTAAGTTCTCCCTGGAGAGTCTATATTTTAAAGTGAAGACTTGATCCTATCAGGGAAAAAGGCAAGGGAGGGAATGGTGCCTGTTTTTCCTTGCACTGAGTCCCTGGGGCTGATTGGTGCATATACAAGTTCAGTCTGTGCCTTCACTTTATCCCCTTCCTTAAATAGATGAAAGTAAATATCCAAATTCTAGATGAAAAGGCCACATAAGCAGTTTGTTCTGTGTGATGTTGCAAAATTCCAGATTTAGAATAGAATAGAATAGAATAGAATAGAATAGAACTAGGGGTTAGATCCCAGGCCCTGCAAAGGCTCCAGCAGTGCAAAGCAGCCTTACATTTGGTAGATTCTCCTTGGGGGAACCCTCAGGTCCCAGTCCCCATGGGAAAATGAGGCATGGACGAGTCATCTAATATCCCCCAGCAATGCTCAGCTCCCAGAATAGGCCCTAGAAACCCTTGTCACAACAGCTGGTTAAAATTAAACCTTGGGTCCTTCCTTTGCTTATATTTTTCTCTCATTTGGTGGGAGCCACTTTATTTTAACTTGTTCTTATGTGATAACCGGATAGTACATTTAAACTGTTGTTGCTGGTTATTGAAATAAATGCAATATGGCGAAGTATCTGATGTTTAAATCGGCACATAATTTTTAGATATATGTCACCTTTATTACAACTCCTGTTCTGTTTTTTTTTAAATGGGATTGTTTCCTGTTTCATCACAGAAAGGATTTAAAGGCTGGGAGCAGGGGGATGCCTTATAGTGAGAGACTTAAGAAGCTGGATCTGTTTAGCTTATAGAAAAGAAGATCAAGAAGTGACTTGATGATTATGCTATATAAGTACTTTCTCAGGCAAAAAATATGAAGTAATGAAAGACTCTTTAATCTAGCAGAGAAGGGCATAACAAGAACCAGTAACTAGAAGCTGAAGTGAGACAAATTCCAGTTAGGAATAAGTTACACATTTTATAACAGTGTGAGGATGACTAAACATTGGAACAAACTCTCAAGGGAAGTGGAGGATTCTCCAGCTCTTGATGACTGGATGCATTTCAGGAAGTTATGCTTTTGTCAAATACAAACTATTGATCTCAATGTGGGAATATCTGAGTGAAATTCTATGGCCTGTGATATACAGGCCATCAGAAAAGATGATCTAATGGTGCCTTCGGGCCTTATAATCTATGAATAATATCACCATGACAAAGGCTACCAAAAAAGAGATGCAATATTATTGAGACAAGTGATGAAAGTGAAATAGACATAGGGTCTGATTCTGCATTGACTGAATTCAATGAGAGCAGGATTGGTCCTGAGATCTTTCCGGTTCAGATGCCAGCTATTAATTTGGATGGTGGTTATTTGATTCAAAAGAAAGCCAGCAGAATCAAGTTAAATAGACAAAGATATATTCACATCTCCTTAAACCGGGAGACATCACAACTCACTGATAACCTAAATTAGATTGAACTAATACTATCTGTAATTAAGATCTTTCGCATGAACAAGGATGGTGGACAAAGTGAATTAGGAAAGGAAACAGTCCATATGTTCATTCAAAACAATAACCAGAAATGTTAACTATTATGTTGCTATATTATGTAGCAAGCAAAAAATAACATTTCAAAAATACATTTTACCAATGGAAATCTGAAAAATATTTAGAGTTAAAGAGACTCACGAGAAGTGCCACAGATATTTATTAATAAATTAGCTAAATGACCGCATTGTTTTTATACACAATTTTCTTTAATAAATATTTCATGAATTGCACATAATTATTAGTAACATCAACTTTAGTGAATTAATTACTGCCAATTCCTATTAATAAAATTCATCTTGTAATAAATAATGTTAGTTTATTACAAAGTACTGGTCTCAGAGGTATTCACATCTGTCAGTTGCCTTCTACTTCAGGCTAAAAGAAAGGTAATCAAATAACTGTAATTATTGTACTAAATGCATCACCGTTTGTTTAAAATGTCAATGGGAATGGATAAAGGCATTTATAACTATCTGAACTGAATATTCTACTCTGCAGCAGTGTAAGTGCAGATGACAAAGACGGAATGTTAACATCAGGATAATGACTGATGTTCTTCAGGATAACAGACAGAAATGTCAGCAAATGGTTACCTTGATGGCTTGGTAACAGCCTTTCATTTGTAGATCACTGGCCCAAGTTAATAACTAACAGTGATCACAGTATGATGGCTGCTAATTGGCCCATGTGAAATGAGTGGTGATCTCAGACCAATTCATAAAGACAGGTCTCTACAGCATAAGAACTTCCATCCTAACTGTCATTGAATGACATTTTCACTGGCCATCTCCTCAGAGAGATCAATGGACATGTAGACTGTACTACACTCTCCTGCATAGAGGCGGTCTATACAGAGCAAGACAAAAGCACATTGGCCAGGTATTGTGGAAAAGTTAGCATTGGCACTGCCCATCTTGCAGCTGTCCTATGGACTTTGGTCCACATGGCAATAGAATGAATAGAAGCACTACATTCACATTTAAATCTTACTGATTTTAAACACAAATGAAGGAATGTCAGCAAGCCCATTTGGAAAGCACACACTCCTTTATGATGATCATATATGATTTACCATGCTGAGAGGGAGTTTTGCCCAAGGGATAAGGCACTGGACTGGGACTCGGAAGACCTGGGTTGATTTCTTGGTTCTGCCACTGATATGCTGGGAGATCTTGATTAAGTAATTTCCCCTTCCTGTGCCTCTGTTTCACCATCTGTTAAATGGGGATAATGATGCTGACCTTTTGTGTAACACATTTTGGGATCTATCGATTAAAAGTGCTAAGAGCTAGGTACTATTATTATTATTTAGTGGTATACTGGCTAAACTCTAGCTTCTCTTCCATGGATGTGGAGGTTCTTCAGACACAGAATGGTTGTGGTTTTGCAGTGCAATGGGGGCTTGTGAGGAGGACATGCAGGAAGTGTACACATCTTTTGTGGGTGGAGCTGAGCTCTTCATGAGCCTCCTTCAGGACAACGTTCTCCAATGAGAGATAGGACTGAGGCCATGCTAGGAAATCCACCACTGAGCAGTTCCTCCCCTTCTCCACTCTGCATTGTGGCATTCCAGCTGCTGAAAGCATCTGCTCCCATCCACACTTCCACCAAATACTCAATGTAGTGGCTTTGGCTGACCACTGGGCTGAGGATTCAGTAAGACAGACTGAACTCCCACTACTGCTCCATGGAGGACAGCCAGGAACCCAGGCATGGTTAAGATTAATTTAGATTTTCATTTGCAGTCAATGATATGCTGACTTTGCTGCAATGGTTATTATACCCACATACCCCCATTAGCTAGATGGCAGCATGTTAGGCTTACAGAACTTGAAAACTCCCCTGGCGACATCTGTCAAACTTCCAGTCTTTGGAAGAGCTACACGTGGCTCCTGGAGTTTATAAGCTCCATCGGGTATATCTTCAAAGACAGAGCGCTCTGGGCAAGTTTAGCCTCATCCCTGTGGTCGGCATGGCTTTTAAGAGTCCAGGCTTAGGCCACATCTTTTGGCTTTATGCTGCCCTCAAGCTGTTCATAGTTTAAACAGGTTTTTATCAAATTTATAAAAATCCCCTTGTGCTGATACTTCAGAAGACCAGAGGACAATTGCAGCTCTAAAAGGAACAAACAGCTTTTAGCCTTGGCATAGTCCTTCCCTCCACTCTTCTCTGCCAGGTCCCCAAACCAAGAGCAGCTTGGGCTTTGCATGCTTTGATTTCCCCATGCACACCATGCAATGCTGTCCTATTTTCCAGGCTTCTGAAGTTTTATGGACAGTGATTGATATGCTGCTGGGCTGTTATGTAGCCGTCTGTGAGCAGCACTGCAGGCTCTTGTTCTGCTCTGGGGGGAAGGGGAGGGACTTCTCCCTTTGTGCCCAGGCCACTTCCTGCCAGTGGGTATTGTATTACCTTGTCAGCTGCCAGCAGTCATTGGCCAGGTAATGTAATTATGAACTTGTCCTCTGTCTCTGACAAGGGATTTATGTAACCAAGTGCCTGCATGACGCCAGACTCACCTTGTGCATCAACATATTTCAGAGGGATGAACATAGCTTGGTCCAGTTTCTGTAGCAGCTCCACTGCCCACAGGAGACAGTTTATGAGTTCCCAAGCTGTCTATGATAATCTGAGCTAGCTTCCAACTGGAACCAGCTGGTGGTGGGCTCTGGTGATCTTCCCCTGAAATGTGACCCTTTTTTGGAATCCTCTCACTATTTCTATATATATACTGAAGAGTCTATTTGTGTGCAAACAGTTACTCCTGCTCTTGAGTTGCCTGGCAGCTTGATAACACATCTTCAGGCAGAGCAGGGGGAGCATGAAGATTTGAAGTCACGTGGGAACAGATTAGCAAAGTAATGACTATGTTTTTATTGAATTAAACATTAAAACAAATAATATGCTGTACTGATTGCTATTTATCTGTGCCAGGCCCACACGGATACACAAAGGGTGCTCCTTTGCCTCCCTATGCGGGAGCCAGGCACAGCTGCAATCCCTGCATTCGGGGAGCACAAGGGCTGTCCAAAACTAGCTCCCTTGAAAGGGAAGTGCAGCAGCCTTTCCAAAGGGGCAAGTCATGCCAGTGAAGAGATGCTGCATCTTTAGAAAGAACCGTGCAGTAGCTGCATCTCTTGGAGTTCCAGAAGCCACTGGGTCTGTGCCTCCGCCGAGGCAGGGTTGTACCATACTGCCACAGCTGCAGTCAGCAGACGATCCCAGCATTATAAAAGATGGGTGGGGAGGGCAGTGACGGCATTCCTTGTGAGGGCTCTGGAACTTGTTCCCCTACTTGATTTGAAATAACCCAGTTTGGTGGCCTTCTGGACAGGCAAAAAGCCTTCAGTGTGACAGGGGCTTTCGAGAGGGCTGAGGGTAACTCTTGGGGTCCCTTCCACCTCTATATAATGTTTCCTGAAATGATGAAGGGGTAGGAGGAGGTTGGTGTAGGTGGTTGGCGGCTAGCAGAGATCTTGCTTGTATTATTAGTATTTTAATGCCATTATGCCTTTTGCTGGAGTGTCAATGTGTGTTCAGGTGTCTTAAGCTCTGTTTAGGCATCTTTTTTTTGTTTTTTTGTTATTTAAATCAAAATTAGTAAAGGTATGATGGAGTCCTTTGTTCTCAAAAGAGAATTTCATTTTTTTTTCCATCTGAAGAAGAAATTGCAACTCACCACAGAATTGTATGTTAAATTGCCGGAGAACCTGGGTCCAGCTTGCTACAGAATACAAGGGCCCCTGACCATAGGGAATGACCCTTCACTAGCTGCCAGAAGGAGCAGAGGACTCTCAAGTTTAGCTGAATGCTTCCTCTGTGCTATACATTGCTTATCTTTGATGGTGTCAATAGCTGGCTAACAATAGTAATACCACTGTTAATTGGCACATAGCTAGCATCTTAAGAACTTTAAATAAACTTGGCTCTTCCCACCATGGTTTCGAAGAGCAATTACCTGAAATGAAGGAGAAAAGGGCAGAAGTCACCATTAAGTACCACTTTATCTTGTAGATTTAATTTTCCCGAGAAACAATGTGATGGGTGCTTTAGAAAACCAATAGATACAATAGGTAGATTACATAGATAGAATGGGAAAGGTAAGGCTGGGACTCAGGAGATTTAGGTTCAGTTCTTGATTCTGCTACAAACTGTGTGACCTGGGAAAAGTCACTTCATCTCTTTGTACCACCAAGCCCCATCTGTAAAATGGGGATAATATTTCTCTTCCTCTATCTTTTGTCTGTCTTGTCTATTCAACCTTCAGGGCAGCACTGCTCCATGTGTTTGTACAGAGCTAAGCATAATGGAGCCCAGATTTCAGTTGGGGTTTCTAAGCACTACAGTAATATAAGTAATGGTCGATGGCTGAAACTTTAACTATCACACCTAATTTGGGCTATTGAAATGAAGTAATGTTTCTTTTTGAATTTCTGCCTTGTATTCCACCATAAAAGACTCTGTTGCCTATCATTCAACTTAACATAATGGGCAGTTCATTATTGCATTCTCTGGCTTAATGTTAAAGCTTGTGAAAAGTTTTTAAACTTGAGTCATACCTCACATTTAATTATGTGGCTTGTTCTCATTTCTAATCATTTCATGAGTAGGTTTTGGATTTCTGCACATTGATTAACGTCACACAGGTGTTTTAAATTAAACAATATGAATCTGCCATTCCTGAATCTTATATTTCCACTTATACACACATCACTGTTGTATCTAAGGACTTATCCAACTACTCCTTTCACTCATTTTTATTAGTGGATTTGATCTGGTTTCTTTAGAATTATATACTGAATGGCAGCTGTAAAGAGAAGAGGTTTTTAAAGACTTTGCAGGGGGGTCTTTTATTTCGCTGCACTTTTCAGTATAGCACAGCAAAAAATATATATATATGACACAGATTTTTGAAAGTTTGGAGGAAAGAGCTGGAAAGAAATTGGAGAAAATCTAGTTTAACTGCTCTCTCACTTTTGGAAATTGCAATTTGACAGCAATCCGGTGGGCTAGGAAATAAACTTCTATACTTTTGCCTTTCAGGTTATTTGATTGGTGTCAAATTGCTTAGATGAAATAAAGATTGAGATGCAGTCATATTTTTCCAGCTCTATACTATAGAATTGAGGTCACAGTATTTGGGATCAAAAAGTGACTTATAAAGTTTATTCTCCACTGCTGAAAGCACTTAAGCATCTCTAAACTCTTGGTTTTATCATGTAGATGTGCTTTTAGATTCAGATCTTTGCTGTATCTTGTAGTTCTCTCCTATGCAGTCTTTAATATAGTGTTCTATTACTTCTGGGCCATAATCCTATAAGGCACTAAACATCCTGGCCCTGCTTCAGAAAAGCCCTAAATAATGATTTAACTTTCATGCACACAAGTAATTCTGTTGCCTTTAATGTGTATAAAGTACTTTTATCAGTTTGGATATTTACATCCTCAGATGCGGGGGTGTTCTTCCACAGCTAACAAAACAGCACCTAAGCTCACAGCCCCAAAATGGTAGTGTCTTTCCTTAACGACAAGTCCACCTCTATGGTCAGCCATGAAAAACCATTCATTACAGCCCTCAATATCTCATCCTCCTGGTACTGATGGTGAGGTCCTTATATACACCTCTCCCTGACTGACCTTCAAAAATGTCCCATCAGTAGAGGGGAAGCAAGAAAGGGAACATATAAGTATGAAACATTACAGCATCAGAACTCCCCTTTCCTTCCCCTCCCCTTTCCCCCAAAAAAGCCCCAGCTACCCTACAGCAAGATAACGCCCTCCTCCAACACTATGAGTCAGATTTTAAGCCATGTTTGTCTGCCCACTATCACCTGTGTAGACGCACAGAGTTTCTTTCCATCTGGGAGCCACAGTAATTTCTCTTTGTGCAGGGCCGTCTCTCCAGGCACCAGCAGAGGAAGCAGGTGCCTGGGGCAGCACATGCTAAGGGGCGGCATTCCAGGCAGCACAGTCCAGGTGGCTTTTTTTTTTTCTTTTTACTTTGGCAATTTGGGCAGCAGTCCAAGCAGTTTTGTGTTTGTTTTTTTTTCTTTGGGGCAGCAAAAATGGTAGAGCCAGCCCTGTCTTTAGGGTATGGCACTGACTAAGCCAGAGGAGCAGCAACTGTCTGTCACGGAGAGGCCAATGAAAAGAAGAATTCAGGGAATTTCAGTCCACAACCGAGTCCCAATGAAGTGATCAGATAGCAGAGTGGAGTGCAGGATGTTGCTTTTGAGAGCAGGCATAGTAAAATGCAATGGGCCGGGCATACAGCAAGGCTCACTGACAATCAATGGACTGCAGCTGTTGTCAAGTGGTACCCACAGGTACCTCCAGAGAGATGGGAAGATTTTACCGTGAAAAGACATGGAGAAGGAAAGCCAGAATATGAAAAGAATGGAAGATATATTGTGGTTGGCGCAGTCTATATGAGGGCTGAAGGACCGATCAATCAAGGTGTGAAAAGCCTTCCGCATACCTTGGATAAGGTGTCAAGGTGTCCAAGGTATGGGTAAGACTTTTCTAATAATAGTAGTAAATAAATAAATAATAATGTATCTAGCTCTTATATAGCACATTTCATCAGTAGATCTTAAAGCTCTTACAAAGAACATCAGTATTATTACCCTTATTTTACAGAGGAAGAAACTGAAGTACAGAGGTGAAGAGACTTGCTCAAGGTTATCCAGTAGGCCAGTGGCAGAGCCAGGAACAGACTCCAGCTCTTCTGAGTTCAGACAACAAATAACCCCCCTAAATTAATAAATAATAATTAAAACATGTATAATATGCAAAAACTGCTCACACATACATATATTGTATGTGTATGTCACGAAAATATGTTGAGAAAAGTAGCTGTTCAAGACACTAACAGTTATCAGACATATTTGAATATATTTATTTACTCTTTATTTGGATTTAGATTTAAAGTTACCATCTGTTTTTCTGGGTTAAAAACAAATCTTAATGTACCAAAATGCTGAGAATGGCTGATGCAGGGCAATGATTTTCAACCTGCAGTCCGCAAACCCCTATGTCTAAGATTTCCAAAGGAGTCCGCGCCTTCATTTGAAATTTTTTTAGGGGTCCACAAATGAAAAAAGGTTGAAAACCACTGGTACAGGGTAAAGCCCTTAAGTGACTTGTAATAACACTTAGATTTCTATGCATCTGAGATACTTTTGAAAATGGGATTAGGCTCCTATGTCACTTAGAAGCTTTTGAAAATTTTACCCGGATCCTTCATCATAAACAATATGCCCTTCATAATTTGTGCACAACACTTCTATTTGAAAAGAACAAGACAATTAATCAGAAAAATCTTGTCTGTGCAATATTAAAAGAGGGACACCGACAAAAAATAGGGAAAGCAAAGTTAAAGCTGACGTTCTCTTCTATGCTGCTGCTGTGTGGCTTTTTTTTTTTTTCCTTTATTTTATTTGACTGCAGAAAATGTTAAATATAGTGTTAATATTAACTTTGAATTTCCTGGGTTTTATTAGTTCATTCCATCAACTTAAATGTTATTCAGATGTAAGAGGTTTAAAAAAATAATTGTATTGCAACACACACACACAATAAAATTAGCACCTATGATGAGGGGGAAAATACAATTACCAGATATAAAGAGCAGCTAACAAGAACGTTCTACATTGAGCATTATCCAGAAAAACTACACCTATGTTGCAGCTTCAATATCACCGAATACTGGGAATTGTCAGAAAAACATCTATTCTATGAATAATAGTCCAACAGTCCCCCAAAGGACACCAGTACATGAGTAAGGAGGAAAAAAACCCTTTGCCAAAATGGTGCTAATGCTCCACTGAAACTTAATTTTATAATTTACTGGCAGTCAAGATGGCAGGAAATAAAATAATTTGCTGTATTCTGCACAACAACCCTTTCCCCCCCCTGCTTTTCCTGGGAAGGGTAATTATCCCTAAAGAAAAAAAAAAAAGAGAGAAGAAGAAGAAAAAAATACGACATCTCATATTAAGCTAAAGTCTCATCAAGAAGAGAAAGAGTGCCTCATTACATGTAATTACCAGGGAATTAGAAACATCATTTAACTAAATGAGCGAATAATGCTCAGGATATTGAAGAAACTTGCCTGCACTTCTGCAGAGCACTCTAAGTCCCATTACAAAAATTGCACCTCTTTAATGGAATAATTTTAGGCCTTGTCTGCCTTGCTTTAAAAATAAAGAGCCTCAGAGAGGCAGAAAGAGGCTGAAACTACCATAAACAACTGTTGAAAAGAGCTGCAGAGTAGCAGTAGTCTCTACTGGAGACCCTGATTTAAAATGACTCATAATCTAACATAATCATGAAAATTAAACCTGAGGATTTGGGGATGGCACAAGGTGGGGATGGGGAATGAATTATACTTCTTTAATTGTATTTACTTGGGACTGCTATATATTTATAATTATATATTACAGATAACAAATGAAAGATTCTAGGTTAAAGGTAATTCTTATAGACTGTCATACAAAGGTTGGGGTATTGGAAGTTAGTCTAAAAAACAAAACAAATTGTTGCATAGCTGCCAGATTTATGGTTACTTCCCCTATAATGCAATCATTTTCCAACCGTATGAGACTTACCAGGGGATTTCGACACCGGCCATGGTTTAAGCTAATGCATTAATAAGTGTCCACCTTTTTTAGAACTATGGTCTTCAGTCTATCATGTATCTGCTAAATTAATTGGGGTTATGCCATGATGGCAGTATCATGAAAAATGTTAAGAAAAAACATCTGGAAAAAAAAATACTGTTTTTGGCAACACCAATAAGTGGATTGATCTGGTACCATAAAAACGAGGGTTCTCCTTACCACATATGAAACCTGGCTATAGGAGTGCTTGAAATGTCTGATCAAAAGGCCACAGAGAAAGATTCACACTGAGTTCAATGGGCTTTAGTTCAGGTCCTCAGTCTTAGGCCTATGTCATGTATGTGCATGAGGGGAATGGTATGACTCTACAACAAAGTCTACTAAACATAAGAACCTAAGAACCGTACCGGGTCAGACCAAAGGTCCATCTAGCCTAGTACTTGTCTACCAACAGTGGCCAATGCCAGGTGCCCCAGAGGGAGTGAACCTAACAGGCAATAATCAAGTGATCTCTCGCCTGCCATCCATCTCCATCCTCTGACGAACAGAGGCTAGGAACACCATTCTTTATCCATCCTGGCTAATAGCTATTTATGGACTTAACCACCATGAATTTATCCAGTTCTCTTTTAAACACTACTAAAGGGAGTAAAGCTTTCATTTTACTCACACAGCAATCCATTCTGGCTGAATCATGGTCATTGGAGAGATGGACTTGATAGTGAGTGGAATCTGATGTCATTTAATGTTGAAAGAAAGAGTGTGGGTGGAGTTATGAATCGTTAAGGAAACATGGTTTTCAGGAACCTAGAAATATCTGGAAAAAAGAGAATGGCGTCTTGTAACTTGAATGTAATACTGACTAGCTCATCTTATTTTTCAGTCTTCTGTGTTTAGTGTTGAAATCATTAGATAGTTGTTTCTCAATTCTAATTACAGTACATGTAAAAGCTGCTGATCAATACTGTAAATATGTGATTGGTGCTTAGTGATTACAGATCATTGTATTAATTTTTCTTACTCAACATGACTAAAGTTGAAGGTAGTGCTACAAGAAATGATTAAATGGACTGAACAAACATTTGTAAAGTAAAATGGCAAGAGCTAAGTAGCAAGATGAAAAGTGTTGTGTTCATGTAAAAAAAAGCAGAAAATGTCTTTTCAAGATTAAATGTGCCACTGAATGAAACTTCAGCATCACCTTCATTTAGAAACAGTCTTTGTTCATCTTCAACTTCCAAACAATGGAATAGATCAATCAGTGTTCTGAGAATAACGGAAAGGAAAAGCCCTGAACTTGATAAGAAAGTTAAAACTTGATTTGTACAGTGGTGCTTTCAATGTTTTGTTTTGTTTTGTTTTAAGAGGTTTTTAAGGTCAGGCTTGACAAAGCCCTAGCTGAGATGATTTAGTTGGGGATTGGTCCTGCTTTGAGCAGGGGATTGGACTAGATGACCTCCAGAGGTCAATTCCAACCCTGATATTCTATGAGTCTATATAACAGAAAATGAGCAATCAAAAAAATTGGTGCAACTGTCTTAATGTACTCCTCCAGATAGATATAAACTCCTGTGTCTACTCCTGGCTGCTCCTAGTAAAGAAACACAGGTGTGGCTGGAGAGGGGAGAATTGAAGGAAGAACCAATTAAATCAATATTGACAACAACAACAGATTGTTAGTTAACACTAAAAAAGACCTGATAATGGCTACAAGAATTCATATAGGAAAACATATGTTCCTATCATTGCTACTGATTCCACATCTGAAAAGCATGCCCCAGAATATAATGCCCATGTTGTTGAAGATACCATACAAGAATGCAGAGAAAAAGATAAGACAGAAGGTCTTTGTAATTTGCTCAGATAATAAAAACAAAATGACTAAGACAAGTGCACTTCTCAGGTGCCATTGTCCTAAACTTCTGGCAGGTGGCACCATTTAAACCTCACTGGGAAGAAGAAAAGCAATGGCTAACATAGTGCTAAAAGACGCTATGGACATTCAAAACATCTGCAATCCCTGCCATCCCAATGGCTGCCTGCTTGTAAGAAGGCAGCTGATAAGCCGGCTTCGCAATGACATGGGGGAACTTCCAGAAAGGCTGGGTGAAATCCTGACCTCTCTGGAGTCCATAGGACCTCAACCATTGGCTTCAATGAGGCCAGGATTTCACTCTGACTCCCTACATTGACATCCAACTGCCATAAATATGTTAAACTTTATACGGAGCATGAGGATTGATCAAGACATTTGATGCAAAAAGAGATTCTACACAGAGAAGCAGTCTGACAAAGGTAAGTAAAAGGGATTTCAGAGGGCCTTGACTTTAATCAGGTATCTCACTATTTGGTTAAATCCAACCTGTATGTAGATATCCTGGGACTAATGCGAGAGAAGAAAAAAGAAAAAGTGGAATGGAGACTGTGAGGCTATAGAAGGAATTTGCTGCTGGCCTCGATTTGTATCTTACTGCCTCCTTTCTAATCCCCTGAGCTCCTGGCCCCCACCATAAAAGCTTTTTAAAAGTACAAATTTGCCACCCTTTACATCTCACATCTAACCCCCTGACCTAAATAATTAGGTTTTGGGTGTTTAAAATTTAGTCACATCTTTTGGGAGACTGCACATTTCAATCACAATTATGTGCTGAATATTTCATGATATATATCTTTTGTGTATAATTAGGAATAAAAAATTTAATCCTAAAAAGTTGTTTAATAATTTAAACTATTGAGGATTTGATTAAGGGCACTTGGGAAATAGTGGGGGAAGGATTTAATTGTGGCCAAGGGATAAATTTAAGAACTTCAAAGATCATTTTTAAAAAAAAATTTAAACCAAAGTACTGTGATTTTAAAACCCAGGATTTTCCCCAGGTAAATCCCCATAATTTAATTAGTGAAATAGGATATGAGTTTTTGCATAACAAACCATTTGTCTGAGGTTTGATTTCAAAAGTTTATCTAAAATACTTCCCATAACTGTTCCCTCCAAATTCTCCCTAGCAGACACTAATGTTGTCAGATAGAAATAAAGCACATATCTTATTGTACCGCAGAGGCAGCACTCTCCTTCCAATGATCCTATGCTTAGGGGTTGCTAAGTGAAACCTACAAATGGAACCAAACATTCCGCCAACCAGGGAATTCTACCAGCCCTCTTACCTATACACAGTATCTTCTGTTATGGAACCCTGCTTGCTTTGGGGATTCCTGCTGATACTTGTGCTAGGAAAGGCAATATTGTCATGCAAAGAACAATTAACATAAGTAGAATATTATTTTCCCCTAACTTAGGATGTGATTCTTGGTATTTCTCCTTCAGCAGGATTCTCCTACCAGGATTCCACTGACTGCAACATTACAGCCAGAAAAAAAAAAAAAAAGAGTAAAACTTTTTCCTGCTTTTCTCCTCAGATCAGTTAGTGATGGTGGGATTCAACCAACCGTCAAAATACTCTCACACATAAAGCTCTCTGGATACTTATGGAAAGGGAAACGAACTTTTCACCAACCTACACTGAAGTTTCACTCTCAATAGCAAATGGCTCACCCACACTACGAGAACAAACCTGGAAGAGATTCTGCCAACTCTGAGTACCCAAAAGTTTCCCAGCTGCTATTTAATAACACATCTTACAAATAGGAGAAATATTCAGGCTATTTGGGATATTTTATTTTATTTTGTCTGACATCCCTGTCTGATACAGAGGATGAGGACAGGATGGGATAACTCTATAGGCAAGTAAAGCAAATCACTTATATACAGACAGGAGGATTTTTTTTTCCCCTTATCCAAACGACAGGAAATAATGTGTCTCCTCAAAGCTCTGAGAGTAGAGGCCTCCCTGTCTCATACCTGCCAAAGCTGCACATTTCTAAGGGAAATACTCTTATATCTTTTCAGCAACTTCAGAGTCACAGACTTATGGAATAAGCAGCAGCTGCACATGTGGGTGCAAAGCTAAAAAAGGAAGGTGCTTCCAATGACAGCAACTGGCAGCTCTATAGATGGCATATAAAACATTCATATTGTACTAAAGACTTTGAATTACTAGTAAGAGACTCCAGAAAATGAGAACAAATAACGTGATAAGAAACTTCTAAATATTCCCCATCTTTCTGCTTCTTTCTTTTATCTGCTGTTCAGATTATAGCTGTGTAATTTTCTTAAGCTTTACAATGTGGAATGTGCCGCATTGCCATTTAGGCCAAAATGCAGCAGTTAAGATTTTCTTCTTAATAGTGTCTTTCTTGATGCCCCTTGGTTTGTAGAGCCAGAATTATAATTTTTTCCTCCTACATGGTACTGAATATAATTCCACAGAATTAGAAGAGAGAGAACATCTTTCATTTTCAAAAGATACAGACTCTAAATGATGTTACACTTCAGCATCTCCTTGCTCCCTCCCCCAACCATCCTCTACTATTTCCTACAGCAAATAAGAAAGGTAAATCTTAATTTCCTAGTGGTCAAATGTGTCTTTTTTTTTTAAATATACCTCAAAATAGTTACATTGTATGATAATAATTTGCACTTAATATAGCATCTTCCACCCAAGGATCTCAAAGTGCATGACTAATACTAATATTTCAGCCTCACAATCAATCCTGTGAGGTAAATAAGTTTTATTATCCCCATTCTACAGCTAAGGGCAACTGAGGCACAGAGTGAGATTAAGTAACACAAAGTTACACACTAAGTGTGTGACAGAGTCAAGAATGCAACCCATTCTGGGACTTGAGAGAGATGGATTTAATGCCTGGCTTTGCCAGGGACTTACTGTGTGACCTTATCCAAGTCACTTCCTTTCTCTGTGCCTCAGTTCACCACTTGTAAAACGAGGACAATAATATTTCTCCTCTCTCGACATTGGTCGGTTTTGTCTATTTAGACAGCAGATACTTCCGAGTAAGGACTGTCTCACAATGTGTCTGTAACAGTGCCAAGCAATCCAGGGCCCCAATCCTGATTGCGAACTGTAGATATTCCTGGAAGACAAAGAATAAATAAGTAACTAGACAGTTGTCTGCTGTCCCATTCTTCCTCCTCATGGCTGCTTAGTTTATCATCT
The DNA here is from genome assembly GCF_007399415.2 of Gopherus evgoodei. Taxonomy (NCBI): domain Eukaryota; kingdom Metazoa; phylum Chordata; order Testudines; family Testudinidae; genus Gopherus; species Gopherus evgoodei. Next base: position 20,390,964 of record NC_044328.1, on the reverse strand, counting down.
TACTTGACTCGGACATATCATAAAATAGCAATGAAAAGAAGACATGTATATTAAAAATATGAAAAGAACTGACATGACCAATTGTATCTAGCTTTTGTTTGGAGGTTTTTGGTTCATATTTATATACCTACAGATTCCAAGGGGTTTTGGTGTGATTTAAAAGAAACATGCGAAAGAAAGTGTGAGAAAACAAGTTGCAAGAATACGTCAAAGTATATAGTAAATTCCACCATAATACATGTGCTGTCAAAGCATAAGAAAAAAATTTTAAGACAGGTATGAAAGCAAGAGGACATACCAGATGACTGGCTAAAGGCAACAATAGCACCAATCCTGGAGAAAGGATATTCTGCCAATCCAAATAATTACAGAGCAGGGGTCGGCAACCTCTGGCCGGGCCAGTTTGTTTACCTGCCACGTCCACAGGTTTGGCCGATCCTGGCTCCCACTGGCTGTGGTTTGCCATCTCAGGCCAATGGGGGCTGCGGAAAGCAGTGTGAGCTGAGGGATGCACTGGCTGCAGCTTCCCGCAGCCTCCATTGGCCTGGAGTGCGAACTGTGGCCAGTGGGAGCCGTGATCAGCCGAACCTGCAGACACGGCAGGTAAACAAACTGGCCCGGCCCGCCAGGGTACTTACCCTGGCGAGCCGCGTGCCAGAGGTTGCCGACCGTTGTTATAGAGGTATAAACTTATTAGCCGTACTGGGAAAAATCATGATGAAAGCAATTGTCAGTGGATTACGGACAGTTTTAGAGAAGTAGTAGGCAAGGAATAGCGTAGCTTTAAACCAGGCTGAAGTTCCATTGATCGAATAGTCATGTTCCAACAGCTGATGGGAAAAAAGTGAGAATGGGGATTAAAGATCTTTGCTCCTTTCACAGACTTCATGAAGGCACTTGATTTGGTTTGGAGGGATGCACTGTAGAAAGTATGAAAACATGTGGATCACTTTTCCTCATGTTCTTAAACTGGACATTAAGAACGGTAGGTGAGTCGGAAGGTGCAACACTGGATAGAGTCTCATAGACTCATAGACTTTAAGGCCAGAAGGAACCATCACAATCATCTAGCCTGACCTCCTGAACATCATAGGCCACAAAACCTCACCCACCCACTCCTGCAGTTGACGCATAACCTCTGGCTGAGTTACTTAAGTCCTCAGATCTTGATTTAAAGACTTCATGTCACAGAGAATCCACCATTTACACTAGTTCAAACCAGCAAGTGACCTGTGCCTTACGCTGCAGAGGAAGGCGAAAAAAAACCAGTCTGACCTGGTAGAAAATTCCCTCTCTATCTCAAATATGGCAGCCAGTTAGACCGTGAGTATGGAGCAAGACTCATTAGGCAAACAGCTGGGAATTAATTCTCTGTAGTAACTCGAAGTTCTCCCCATCTAGTATCCCATATTCGGCCATTGGAGATGTTTGCTACGAGCAGTCGTGGATAGGCCATTGTAGACAAACACATCATACCATCCCGTCCATAAACTTATCCAGCTCAGTCTTGAAGTAAGTTGGAGTTTTTGCCCCCACTACTCTTCTTGGAAGGCTGTTCCAGAACTTCACTCCTCTGATGTTAGAAACTTTGTCAAATCAAATCTTGTTGGTGGCCAGTTTATAGCCATTTGTACTTGCGCCAATATTGGCCCATGTCTTAAATAACTTTTTCCTCCCTGCTGTTTATCCCTCGGGTGAATGTATAGAGAACAGTCACATTTCCTCTCAGCCTTTGTCTGGATAGGCTAAACAAGCCAAACTCCTTAAGTCTCTTCTTTTAAAGTAGGTTCTCAATTGGTCTAATCAGCCTAGTAGCCCTTCTCTGCACCTGTTCTAGTTTGAATTCATCTTTCTTAAACAAGAGAAACAGAATTGCACACAGTATTCCAGATGAGGTCTCACCAGTGTCTTGTATAATTATAACATTTCCCTGTCTCTACTGGAAATTCCTCACCTTACTCATCCTAGGGTTGTATTAGCCTTTTTCACAGCCATATCCCATTGGTGACTCACATAGGTCTCTCGCCTCGTTATCTTCTCCAGCTGATATGTCCTCAATTTATAGCAAAACTTCTTGTTGTTAGTCCCTAAATTCATGATCTTGCAATTTGAACTATTAAATTTCATTCCATTTCTATTACTCCAGTTTTCAAAGTCATCCAAATCTTCTTGTATGATATTCCAGTCCTCCTCTGAATTAGCAATACTGCCTAACTTTGTGTCATCTGCAAATTTTATTAGCACGGTTCCACTTTAGAGGAGCTCCACTCATAACCTCCCTCCAGCTTGACAGTTCACCTTTCAGTGTGACCTGCCTTTAACCAGTTCCTTACCCACTTTTCAGGTCCCATCTTAATCCCCATCCTCTCCAATTTAACTAATAATTTCCCATTTGAAATTGTATCAAATGCTTTACTGAAATCCAAGTAGATTAGATCTACTACATTTCCTTTGTCTAGAAAATCAGTTATCTTATGAAAAAAAGAGATCAGGTTGGTCTGGCACAATCTACCTTTTGTAAAACCATATTGTATTTTATACCAGGTACCATTAACCTTTGTGCCCTTAATTGCTTTCTCTCTCAAAATTTGTTCTAAGACTTTGCATACAATTGAGGTCAAACTACTACCAACCTGTAGTTTCCTGGATCACCTTTTTATCCCTTTCTTAAATATAGTACTATATTTGCAATTCTCCTGCCATAGGGTATTACCCCTGAATGTACAGATTCATTTAAAATCTTTGATATTGGACTTACAATTTCATGTGCCAGTTCCTTTAACATTCTTGGCTGGAGATTATCCAGGGATCCTGATTTGGTCCCATCAAGCTGTTTGACTTCTGCTTCAGATGTGGTAATTTCTACTTCCATATACTCATTCCCATCAGCCACCCTGCCACTGTCCCCAAATTCCTCACTACTCTTAGTAAAAACTGAGGCAAAGTATTCATTTAGGTGCTGGGCTATGCCTAGATTATCTTAAATCTCTACCCCATCCTCAGTGCTCAGTGGTCCCACCTCTTCATGTCTTGGTTTCTCTTTCTTCTCTTTTTTAAATTTATATGGATAAAGAATCCTTTACTAAAGTTTTAATTTCCTTTGCAAGATCCAATTCTGCTTGGCTTTTGGTAGTTCTTCCTTTTTTTCTACATTTTCTACTTCCAAGAGGTGGCTCTCCTTGCTGATCCATCCCATCTTCCATTCTTTATAGGCTTTCTGCTTTCTCTTTATAACCTGTTTGAGATGTTTTTTCATCCAGCTTGGTTTGTAACCCTTCCCTATGAATTTTTTCACCTCGTATGGGATACAGGCTTCAGATAGCTTCTGCAACTTTGACTTAAAGTAATTCCAAGCCTCCTCCACATTCAGATCCTTGAGTTCTTCAGTCCAGTCCATTTCTCTAACTAATTCCCTTGAATTTTTAGAAGTTTGCCCTTTTGAAATCAGAGACCCTAATTGGTGACTAGGTTCCATTTAGTTTAAACTGACTTAGCTCATGAGCACTCAAATCAAGGCTGTCCTCTACAACCTGTTCTTCTATGAGGTCCTGGCTACTTACCAGTACTAAACCTAAAATGGCATCTCCTCTTGTTGATTCAATGACTATTTGCTGAAAAAATCTGTCAGTTATCACATCCAGGAATCTCTGAGCCCTACCATTATTAGTAGCACTTGTCCTTCAATATGTATCTGGGAAATTAGCTTGTGTAGATGACATTGTACAAGTGGCAGGCATGTTTCAATTAATAATTATACTCTCCATTACCTTGATAGTCAATTTGGACTTACAATAAATGCCAAGAAGAGAAAGTAGTTGTACCTTGGAAAAGGGAAAATAGATGAAGTTGAAATGCAAAAACAGTGAAGTCATAGAACAATAAAATCTGATGTGTACCAAAGAAGTTTTATCAGTGCCAATGGGTCCATCAAGAACGATGTTAAAAAGAGATGTGCTTTAGCTACAGGTGCTGAATAGAAGTTGATGAAATTATGAACTGATGAAAATATTATGTTTGGTACCAAAGTGAAAATTTAGCAACAGTACTAACAGTCTTACCAGTGGACTGGAAGCAGATGCATTAAATGAAACAGACATCAGAAGGCTGGACACAGCAGAGATGAGCGTTCTTCAGAAATTAGCCGGCGTAAAGAAGAATTATTTTAAAAAAAATGAAGCTAAAAGGAGAGTAGGCTGTGAAATCAGAGTACTGGATTGGCTGCAATAGTAAAGTTTATGATGGTAGACACTGTAAAAGAGAAACATGATAGGGTGCCAAAGAAAATAATGTGTAAACAACCACGGTAAGTCGACCTATGCTACAAAACTTCAGATATGTGAATAATGTAGCTAGAGTCAACATACCTTAGGTCGAGTTACCATGGGATCTACACGGTTTGGCAGGTCTTTACTAGATCCGCTAAATCAACGGTCGGTGGATGATCTCAGAGCATCAATCCTGGCTGTCGTGTAGACCTGCCCTTGTCAGATCTAGAGGCTGCCCATGAATCTGATGGTGGGATATTATTGTACAGAGGGCCATGAATAAGCTGGGCTTCATGGAGGAATTAAGTCATGGCCAGGAGTGCGTGGCAATGTCTGTAAAGATGCTTTTGAACGAGAAGAAAAAGATAATACATGTGTTTCACTGCTAGGAGAAGTGGGTTGAGAATATTTCTTCAAAACCACAAGAGACTCTGAAGACCTCTTACAACTCCAGTGTTGCTCTCCTATGCTATGCACCCTCACATCTTTCATTCCTAGGGGGAAGTCATGTCTAATCTAGTCAAAAAGAAAAATTTCAGTGCATCTACAGTCTCATGAAATACCAGTTACACATTCCACACCAGCCATCTGCACCTACTAGTCATAAGAGCAACTGGGTTGATTGAGTTCTTCAGACATATATATTTTACTTTAATGTTACGCAATAATATATAACTAAATGCCTTTGAACAAAGTATAATTTAAATCTGTCAATGTATTTTGTCCCCATAAAGCCGCTCATGTTTCATAGCAAGTGTCGCATGGCATGAGGGTGAGAAGTTTTTTGTCAGTTGCTCATTGACAGAATAATTACTAGTGCCATGGTTATGATTTCAATATACCAAGCCACGTTAACAGCTGCTTATACTCTAATCATAAGAACAGATGAGTGGTACATAGGGGAAATGGGTTCTACTCCAGCCTGCTACTACTGACTCGCTGTATGATATTGGGCAAGACACTTAGTGGACACTTTTGAAAATTTTGGCCTAATTAGTGGTGCCTTGGGTTTTAGATACCTACCTTGAGGCACTTGGGGACAGAATTTCATATCTGCTGAGCAAACAACTCCTCAATCCTTGTCTCAAGTTAGGCACTCAAAAACTGACGTACTCAACATTACTGAGCACTTGAAAATGTATCCCTGACTTCCCTGTGTCTCAGTGAAGTAAAATGCGAACTGTTGGGAGCAAAAGGATATTGTAGGCCTGATGGAAGCTTACTGTGATTCAGAGTTTTTCTGATAATGTTTAACAGTTTAAACTTAAGTAGAACTGCACATGTGTAAGAAATTGCAGAGTAGTCATGTTTGTCAGGAAAATACAAGATAAAGTAGCCACAAAGCTAAAAGAAAGGGGTTTGAACTAATACTAAAAGTGTACTGACAGGGGAGGAGAATTAACATGGAAATGAGAAACTAATACATAGACATAAGAAAAGATAACAAAAGTTATAAATAAGTCAGCCTAAATAAAGGAAAGCTGAAGCTGTGCACGCCTGGTGCTGGAGGTGACCGTGAGACATCGTCCTGATGAGTTTCCCACTTGTGAGTAGTGATCATTATTTACTAGTCTTTTGCCTTAAAGATTTGTTAGACCCATCTGCAGAGTAGTGAATTTCAGTTCAACAGGAATATATACATACATACACACACATACACACAAACACAAACACACACGCCACTTTGCACAATATTAATACCAAGGCAGTATCAATGGTATTAAATGAACTTAAGCATGCGGTGTTAAGATTTTTCATATTTTAGTTTATAGCAGAGATTTAATTTACCGGAGGGGGAGGGGGTGTAAGGGGAGAAAGTCTATAGGAAGAATAACCATTTTTGTACAGGTGCATTTTGTAATTGCAACAGCAGCAAAACAGAACGATGCATGTCAGAGAAATGGCAGGACTACAGGTCTGAACACAGTAGCCATGCAGTGATTATCAAGCACTGACCAAGAGAAAAAGTACACTTAATAGTGTGCTACTGTAACATTCAGGGCACAGATGCCACTTGGCATCTAATACCCAGGGCATTATAAGGCTCTTGTGGGAGACAACTTTGATATATTTTCCTGCAAGCTGTCAGTGATGATGGATGATTCTATTAGAATGATGGCAATGACTCCATGTTTTCTGTAAGGACCTCAACATGCAGCAAAAGGCAATGACTTAAAGACCTTTTTTAGACCTCAGTTCTTCTGATCAGGAGTCAGTATATCTTCTTTGTTCAGCTGTTTCTCATATAGGTCAGAAAAGCTCATCTCATATGATTTCTTCGGCTTCCAAATCTTTGCCTTTATCTATATTTCTAGAAGAAAACTAATAAAAGGCAGATTAATCTCCTCCTTATAAAATAAATGTCTGTATTCTAACTACATATATTCCTACCTCAGATACTAACACAGCTGTTGCCCTAGCCCAATGTTTCTTTCTACCACTATTATGTCAATTTGTCTGTTTTTCCTTCACATCATCTGCTTCGATTTCAAGCAACTACATAAAACAAGAAAACGTACCTTTTCATAGCGGCCCTACCACGTTGGGACCCAAACACTAAATATAAGTGGGGAATCCTATCAATTGTCATCCCACATATTTGCTTTGGTAACGGTGATAGGCTATGCATGTTAAAATATTATGATTCATTAATACGTAAGGTATAATCATGGAAGGTACCTTTGTATTTATAAATGGTAAAGAATTTTGCTGGCATGGTCATTACACCTTGGATTTTCCTAGGGTCTATTTAATTATCGAAGTCATTTTCTCCCCTGCCCCATTTCCCTCCCCTATTACACCTTCTTCCCTCCCTGCTGCCTCTTCCCACCACCCCACCACCCTTACCCTGCCCTATCGTGGGCACTCACTGTTGTACAGAAACAGGATGGCTTCCAGCACACAGAAAGGGAGCACAACTGGCACTAGGACCCACCATCCAGCTGCAGAGTCAGCAGAACAGAGCAACACCCTCCTTTAGACAGGTAGCTCTGCACTTGCACAAAGGGAGAGCAGTGGCATGTGACTTCATTGTCTTATCCCTGGGGTATGGGTACCCTATGCACATGGGTACCCATATCCCAGTGCAGCTTCCTTTTGCTAGGACTATAACAGCATTTAAAAGAGAACTGGATACATTCATGGTGGTTAAGTCCATAAATGGCTATTAGCCAGGATGGGTAAGGAATGGTGTCCCTAGCCTCTGTTTGTCAGAGGATGGAGATGGATGGCAGGAGAGAGATCACTTGATCATTGCCTGTTAGGTTCACTCCCTCTGGGGCACCTGGCATTGGCCACTAGCGGTAGACAGGATACTGAGCTAGATGGACCTTTGGTCTGACCTGGCATGGCCGTTCTTATGTCCTTATGCTTCCCCATCATTTTCTGCAGGGAAGCAAAGAAATTTTATGAATTCTGTTCCCTCATTGTGGTGCAGAATTCCCTCAGGAGTAAGACAATTGGCGGAATACTGACAATCCAGGTCCAGTTCAGGTCAGAGTACACAGAACCTTGCAAACAACTCTAGAATTTGTTTGCCTCTCCCTCTCCATAACAGCCCAAGCTTGTTAGCTTTCAGGTGAACTGCATAGCCCACTACCCTATCTTTTGATTGGTCTGTTGGTGTGTTGTGGGGTTTTGAATGATTGTAAAGGGCTTCCAGAGCATTAGATGAGAGCTTTTTTTTTTATTGAAGTAGTAACAATTCCATCTCTGGCTTAGAAGCGTTTGTTCACAAAATGATTCCATAAGCTGACACTTGGATAGCCTCATACAAAGATTTTTCTGATATTAGTATGTAAAAATGCTTTGTCAATATGACCCTGCATCCCCTTCTGTGACTCTGATGATCCAGATATGGAAGCCATACGAGTCTGACGTGATTTTTTGAGGACTTACCTGCAATAGGTTTGAGCATTATAGCAGCTCCATGACACTAAACTGCACTAGCACTTATAATTGATGTTATATTTTTAGCTATTTTTCATTAAGCGAAATAGGAAATGTCTCAGCACAAAGTTTCAAACACTATTTAAATGGCCAGTATCAGAACTCATTGCTTTCTATAAGGTAAAAGAAAAAAGAATAATGTTCCATCTTCACCATGCAGAAAGAATTTCCACTCATTAGTTAGCTTTCTAGAGATTTCCTTTGAGAAGTTCCAAGAATCAAAAGCAAAACTTGCATAGAAATTGTTCAGACATATTTCAGTAGAGTCAGCATCTGAACTTCTACTATAGGTAAGATGACTAAGGATGGCATGCAGGTAGGACACAGGGTTTGGAGTTACTCAAAGTACTATGTGGCAGATTAACCAATGTAAATGCCATCAAGCTAAAAAAAGAGGGATACTTTTAATGAAAAAATAATCTGACTGTAAAAAGGGCACTTTAATACTAATTTTCCTGTGTGCGCTACATCTGCTTGCTTCACTGACTAAACTTAGTTTTTAACCACATTTTTACTAATATTAGTACTGCACAGCCAACTGCTGGCCTCTTGCACATTCCTCTGAAGCATCTGGTAATTAGCCAGTGTTAGGAACAGAATGCAGGTCTGGGTGGACTGGTGGTCTGATCAAATATGGCAATTGTTCTGTAACTATATAGACTGAAGAATCCTGTCAGCGATGAAAGACTGAAAGAGGCTAGCTAGACTGCTTGACACCAGGCTGAGTAAGCAAAAGCTGGAAAAAGACATTTCTCTAAGTCAAGATATGATCAGGAAGATAAATATGCAAACATTTTGCTAATTTTATGAAGTCACTTGTGAATTGGAATTGTATTTTAGTAGTACTATTTCCATATGGGAACTCTTGCTTTTTGGTTTATTCCCCCCATCCCCCACAAGCAGCTGAATCAAAAAGTCTGCCTGCAGCCTAAACCACTGAACAGCAAGATGTAACAGCAAAATAAGCATGAAATCAGGAGAAAATGGACATTGCCCTCTCCTGAGCAGAATGGGGGGTCTCTTTGGAAGAGCTGGGTTTCCATTCTTATAAGTTTCCTTTCCCTGCACTTCTTGTGCTGTTCTGTGTCCTCTAGGGTCTGAGGCTGAGCCTGCAACGAAGAGCAAAAAGCCCCAGTCACAGCCAACTTCCCTTTCTCCACTCTCATTTGTTCCAAAGCATAACTGATTTCAGGCTTTTCTCTGACCATGCAGTAACTGAAGCACTGACAGTCTGAATTTCATGCCTTTCACATAGCCTTTGCTTTTCCTTCAAATGGGAAACTTTTCTGCACTAGCCATCAAGTTGCCACTACAGCCTAGCCTTACTTTGCAAGCATTGTAAGAACAGTGACTGAATAATCAACATCCCTGTGAGGTATGTAGCCTATTTTATTTGATGGGGAAAAAAGAAAAACATTAAGTGATTTGCCATAGCCCACATCATCAGAACTCATCCTGGAGGCCACACTGCCACAGAACGTGAAAGTTACTATCCAATGCATTTACAGATCAGGTTTTTTTAAAAGAGATTTATTGAGCAGTTCAGAGATCACTGGAAGTCCCCAGAGTTAAAAAAAATTACAAAATGCAGTAAGTTTACTTACAGGAAAAAACTAATTTACATTTCAGATTGTGGTTAAAGAAACCACTGATTCTCTGATGTTCTAAATAGAAAAGATATGACAGAGTACAGCATGCTGAGGTACATAAATACACAAGTTTTTTGGGGTAAGAACTAAAAGCACTACAAAAAGTTGTTCTTCTCAAAATTATCCTTTAATCACCATTTCAGGTTAGGAGCAGGTAAATAAATCTTTCATAGAGAAAGGAGATGAAGCTTTTTGCAATAACTTTAAGTAGACCTGAAATAAAAAAAGTATGTTTCAACAAGTGACCTTTAGACTTTTTAGAGCATTCATATTTTCACAATTTCTATACAAAATAAAGATATTAATCCAAAATAGCACAGAAAGGACAACTATTTTACTGTACCAAAAATATGTAGTTTGTCAGTAAGTCATAAGCCTCCCAAATATCCTTTATTTAAAAGGCATTATTTTGCCATGTGTTTAAAATGAAATATCCCAAAATGTAAGATAGTTCACATTAACCTGAGAAAGTAGAAAAAGTCATTAAAAAGCACTACTAACTGAAGCTATTAGGAAGAGAGCTAAAGAAAAGTGCTCCATTTTAGGAGCAAACATTGATATGATGCATTCACACTATAGTATTCAGTATTAAAAATCATTCTTAGTCACTAGAAAGCTGGTGTCCTAAGGTTGGCACAAGCAACTTATAAATGTCAGAAAAGCATATAAACCTTGTTAATGTTTTCAGAAATTCATTTAAAGATAGAAACAGGTCCAAATAGATGCCTGTCTAAATGCATTGCAATTACGTTACAATTATTTTCCAAATACACAGATATGCTCTGTCTTTTCTCAGCTCATTACTGACTCAAACAATTTGCCCTTCTGGGATCAATTGTTTGCTAATAAATAATTGTTTACAGTCACAAAATGATATTAAGGAGTATTCTGATTAGTTTTCCTTCTACAGCCTAATAAGATTCAAAACTAGCTGATTCCCAAGAGTCTAACCTTAACCTCACTGTGTTTAACAGCCCAGGAAACGATGAACCATCTGTTTCAGAAAATAACACAGGGCCAAGAGGAAATATTGTTTAATTGTAGATTAACCTCCTCATAAGGAGGAATAAAGCATCTACAGAATTAGCAACTACAACCAACAACAGATAGAAATAGCTGAAAACAGCTCTTACCACTGTATGCCCCGTAACGGTAAGGATTTTTGTTTTATCTTACAGTTACTTATTTTTTAAAATCCCAAGTTTACCAAAAGAGGTGTCATCTTCCAACCAACAAAAGACCTACAGACACCAGACAAACCACTGTGGAACATCAATGGACAAAATACTGTTGATTGCTTCTGCCACAACCATGAAGAGGGGACATGTACAAAGCCTTGTCCCAACACAGTTTGAACGTTAGGGGAAGGGAATAAACATCCTTGACTAGAAGGAACTGTAACACTATACTGCTTCAAATTTGGAGAAGGCATAAGGACAGGATCCCCAAGCGGCTTAGCTTGGGTTAGCCCTCAAGGACACACAGAGCTTGCATATTACAGCATCTTCCATTACTTTTTGGAACCTAAGACTGTAACTTGTGTGTCTGTTTACCTGCTTTAACCTTGTAAATTACTAATTTATTTTTCCTAGTTAATAAATCCTTAAATAGTTTATCATAGAACTGGCTACAAGCACTGTCTTTGGTGACAGATCTAAGGTACAATTGAACTGCGGTACGTGACTGGTTCTTTGGGACTGAGAGTAACCTGAATATTGCTGTGATTTTTGGCATAAGGGACCATCTGTCACACAGGCTGACACTCCATGTTATGGCTCTTCTAGTACTTGAGGAGCTCACAACTGATACTTGGTTGGTGAAATCTAAGTATAGGACACACAACCTGTTTAGAGTGGCTCACAAATGTGAGTGCCAACCTCAGGGCAGACTGTTAAGAAGCAGGGGACAAACCCCAGAAACTGACAGTTATTTTAGTGTTCTACCATCAATGTTACTAAAATAACCATAAAACTGCGATGTTTTAAAACGAGTGTCACTGCATGACAGCCTGTGGAGCAGTGCATTAAAAGAGAAAAAGACCAATGTCACAGTATCTGTTCTAAAGTGAAATGCAATATTGATTGATTTTAATAAATCAAAATCTTGAGGCTCAAAAGGTCCAAAACTCTGGAAAGTGGCTATATCAAATAGGTAGAGTAGTAACTCCCAGAACAAAATGGTTAAATCATAAATACAAAGCAGTCTGAGATTTAGAAAAGCAAAACACTAGTGAGCAGTGACAAACCTTGAGAACCTTTATAATATACCCTAGTGCCAGATCACGTAAACTATAGAGGTTATTCCAGTGTATAATTCTGTATTGTGATGTCACTTTTTCCATTTAGCTTTCCTTCAAATGGGCATTAACAGAAGCCTATTCTGCCTGGCACCATAAACATCATTGTTTTCTCTTTGCCAGAAATGGTGGCATATAGTCTGTTGTTAAAGGGTTAAATACTCAAAATATAAAGAGATTGTTCTCCAAGATACAGAGGATGGGACCCCTTTCCTTGATTTTATGCATTCCCTAGAACCAGTTCAGTGCATTTGCTTTGAAGAGGAAAGGTTAGATTTATTATCAGTATTTAAATAAAAGATTAACAGTTCAAAGTCTTAAAGATACAATACAGCAAAATTTGCTCAAAATTAATTATTCTTGAAATCTTCAACTTAATTTTGAAGAAGTGAGTTAGCAATAAGTCCATAGCTTCAAATAAAAGTGCTTATTCAAAAAGAATGGGAGTTTGACATTCTCCTGTTACAAAACAACTAGACACAATTTTAGCCATCAGACATCTATCAACCTACGGATATTGAAAGCTTGGGAGAACAAGATAAAATCAACTCCAACCCTACTGTCAAGCTGCACTATCTACTAGGCATCAATAATGCTATTCATGACTTTAGGAAAATTAATAAATCCTGGGATGAATGCTAGAAAAGGTTCAAATACAGGTGAAGCAGACTCACTTGGGTTTTGTTTCTGCATCTGTCACTTGGCGAATGAAGATACCATCTTCAGGATGTTCAATGTCATCCATTTCATACATATATGATGATGCTATTGCAAGGGTGGTTCCATCGTTACTGAAGGCAAGCGATGCTATGCTGGTCGGATACCGGTGGAACTGGCACAGTCGCTTCTTATTAAATGGATCCCAAATGTTTACAAATCCATCGGAGCCACCTACAAATGGATTTTGGGAAAAAAGAGCTAAGATATTATAACTGGAAGAAAACCAAACCGTTATAGCATTTAATGCAACCAAACAGTGACAAACGCTATAATGAATTATTTTGTCACTTGTCCAAGGACACTATGAAACAGTTTTGTAACACAGAAGAGTCCACAATTAATGTGTTAAAGAAATAAACCTGTTAAGGTTAGGTCCCACTGCATCAAAAGAAAAATTACAACATTTTGTTAAAAGCATTTAGTGTATTAAATGTTCCAGTAACAGCTGAAACCTCTAAATTGAAGCCTAACAAGAACTAAATGTACTTAAACATCTTTAGTAGCAATAATTTTATACAACCCAATAAGTATCTACCGTACCTGTAGCAAATGTGTTGTGGATGTTATGGAAAGAAATGGCATTAACTGGATAAATCTGTTCGATATTATTCTCCTTTAATCTGTGACATTTGAATGCATACTTCTTCTTCTGTATTTCTGGACTTGGATCCAAATATTCTACTGCAACGCGGCCTTCAATAGAGCTTAAAACATAACCCTTCCAAACAAAAAAACAAAACAAAAAAATGATACACCTATTGACAGATTTATATGCAGAGGTTTTGATAACTATGATTAATCTTATACATTTCTAGAACCAGACACAAGAAACACTTTTCACAAAAAATTATGAATATTTGCTTTCATATTTATGGTTCCGCGGTATACAACTCATGGCCCATCCACACAATTTAATAATTAAAAAGTCACAGGAAAAAAAGCTTCCCTGCAACTTCAACTGCACCTCAAATAAAAGCTTGGTGAGTCTAGAACTGGTCAGCAAGTTACAGAGTTGAACACTCCATATCTGGCCACCTGTCCCAAGCACCCTATTGATCACAACTTTCACAGAAACTCAGAGGGTGACAGGTCATATTTCCAGTATATTATTTCATTAAAGGTAGTTCAGGTTAGCAACTAAACTCACAAATGCATTCAACTAAATGCACAAAATAAATCAGAATAGTAATTTCAAAGCACACCACTTGCACTCCAAAAGAGCATCTGCTTCTCTACCCAACTATAGTACTGGCACATAGCAAATTTAAAGAACTCTTTTTACTGTAACTTTGCCATAGGTTTAATATAAAAGTTTTTCAGAAATAGGAAAATAATGAGGCTTACCTGAAGCAAAATTATCCAAATCCCAGACTACAGTATTGTCTGAAGTGTCAAGTTGTAACTGGACCACCACCACCACAAATATCGGAGATGAAAAGATATAGCTTTCTAAATTCCTGGGAATTCTGCACCACTGCATGTGCACAGAATTAATGTCCCCCACAGATTTCTTTGCTTCCCTGCAGAAAAATGACTCTCTGACAGGGAAGCAAAGGGAAGCTGCAAGAGCAGTAATGTACCACTCCCTAGCTGCGCAGGTACATCATTTCAGACATCTGAAGCAGCCAACAGAGAGGTAAATCACCATAGGGCTGGGGACACTCTAGCCAATGGTTCCTACCCTAACCAGGAAGCTGCTAGTCTCGGCTAGGCAGGAGAGGACTTCCTCTTCCCCTGCAAGGAGTAGTTGGGGCTGTGTCAAACCCACCCCCAGAAATCTCTCCAAGCTGCAGAAAGCTCAGCATCCTCCCCTGCTTCCTGCCTCCATCACTCCTCAACTGCAGGGGAGGGGGTCACTGTATGGGGAGCTACTCCCCCATCCGCCCAATCCCCATGAATCTGGTCCTCCCATACCCAGACACCTCCGCCAAGCCTCACCCCATACACCCAGAATCCCCCTAGCCTTCTATACCCAAATCCCACTCACTGAACCTCAACATCTGAGGCCCTCCTGCACTCTGACCCCTGCCTCTGTACCCAGACCACGCCCCTCACTGAACTCCCTGCACTCAAACCCCACCCTCCTGCACCACCCTGAGCCCCCATATCAGACCCCTCACCTAGCTGCACTCAGACATCCATCCCAAGCCTCACTCCCCCAGCACCCAGACCCCCTGCTAAGATTCCCACACCCAAACCCCACCGCTGAGCCCCAACCACTTTCACCTGGAAGTCCCTGCAGAGTCTCATTGTCCCTACACCTGGAAACACCCCCTCCCAAACGAGCCTCTGGGTATCCAGATCCCCCCCCACACCTAGACCACCCACTGAGCTGCCTCCACCCAGGCTGTCCCACACAGAATACTTTCACCCCACACTGAGCCCCTCCACACTTGGATCCTGCCTGGTTAAGCCTACCTGTCCCACACCTGGTGCACCTAGCATATTTCTACTCACACTAGCTCTAGAATGAATAACTAGGCCTTCCACTACATGTATTATCCAGCTCTCACTACTTGCACCTGAAAAGTCTGTTCCAAATTGTTCTATGCTTTCCACTGCAGGAGCACTGCAGAGGGACCCCATTAAACCCTTGGGAAAGGAATGATGGAAGGAAAGATGATCGAACTCATTCTTATGCAATTCCCTCTGGCAAACAAGGCATGGCCTTCAAAGACTCTAGAGGCAACCCAGTAGAGCAAGGAGTCAAAATAATGATGGAGCAAGTAGTAAATGAGCTTACAACGATTTTTAGTTAAATATGCTGCATAATACTACACTTATCTGTAAGCCCCGGCCACACTACTATTGAGCACCTCTTGAAGAACTGATGGCATATATGTGCCTAAAAGTCATACAGCAACAGTAAGTCTTCTCATCTCTCTCCTCCTCTGCCTCTTTTGCTGTTTTGGAAAGGTTTAGTTGTCAGGATGTTCTGATGCATTAACTAACACCTTTTAAAAAGGATGATTAAGAGGGGAAGATTTAGAGAAAAAGAGTGAGGATAGCAAAGAAAAAAGAGTTGGGGCATTTTTAAGTTAACATTTTAAAATTACATCAGTGTTTGCTAAAGAACATGGGAACAAGTAGCTCAATATCTGTCATTAATTTTAAGAGATTAAACTATGAATTCTTCAAATTAAATAACTTTTTAAATGAGTAAGAAATGTACTGAGCTGAGTAAGGAATCTAGTGAGCTGAGTAAATCAACACAAATCCCTTTTTGCTACAGAAGATTAAGTTACCTGAATCAAGGATAGAGTCTCTGCACAGCATACATACCTGTTTGTTTGGGAATGCTCTGATGCAACGGGTCTGATACTTCAGACTTGACTCTCTTCTTTGCTGGACATAACCCATGTTCCGCAAATCCCACACCAAAACTCGCCGACCTGCAGTCCCCACAATAAGCCTATCTCCAGACACAGAGAGAGTGTACACCTTTTCAAAAGAAGTTTACAAAACTATTATTAGTTTGATTAGCCTGGATAGCCACCTTTTATCATCATGTGATGAATTAAATGGAACATGCAATTAAAACACAGGTGACCTCTGCAATTAAATATAGCTATAGATTTTTTTTTCTTTTTTCAGCCAGTAATTTAAGTGCTGAATGAGTAGTCTGTAGGAACACAGCTGATCTGGCAATACACGACATAAAGATGCAAATTCTACCTTAACTCTGAGCCTTAGTGTATATCTTAAAATGCAGCTTAATATTGTAGCATTGTATATGTAGAATTGAACTTTGTGCTGTATTTTAGCTAATATGTACATATGACATTTCAGACTCTAATCACTTAGTCAATTTTATTCAAAATTATCTTACTCCTTATCTCAGTAAGATCCACACAACAAGCCAAGTTTGATATTTCTGCCTTCAGCTACCAGGTTACCCATGTGCAGAATTTCGGAGTAAAAAGAGAATGTTTCTTTATGTACATAAATGGAAAATTTCAGACCAAAAAAAGAAATTTGCAAAAATTATAAGTAACTGAAAGAGAGAAAAGGTTATTCAAACTGGAACTTGTCTTTACTCATAATGTGCACAAACCTGCAGCCACTATCATATTAACCCTGTAGACCAATCACACAGTACTCTACCAAATATTTTCCTTTTATTTTCTTCCCCCTTATAATCCTATGTTACTTTAAAAAAAAAAAAATTCTCTCTCAGACATGAGCTTTGTTAATCAAATGGGAGTATCTTAAGGGGTACGTGGCCAAGAAAAGAAATATTAAAACCTGTTTTCAGAGATGTTGAGCAAGCACAATTCTAAATTAAGTCAATCAGAGCAGAGCTACTTGGCACATCTGGGGGGAAAAAAATAAATAAATCAGAGCCCATGAAGTGCCATGCTACTCTGATAAATGACATCATAAGGATTCATGTTTATTGTTTCCTCAATAACATTCACAGAATCTTTTAAATTTACAAAAGATTGGGTTTTTAACTACTAGATGTGTACACTCAACCTGGGATCTGAATAAAAAGTAAAATAAATTCAAGCTTGGGATTTTTTTTTGTCTCCCGGTCAGTAAAGATTCTGCAATCAGAATTCTACCATCAGAATTCAATTAAGCATTCTGATGATGCATAGCCAGGACAAAATCCAGCTAACACACAGCTGTGCTGCTGCCACCAGAATGTTAGTAAGAGTGGCAAGTAGTAAAAACAAGCTCTTGCTAAAGCAAGTTAACATAACTAAATATATAACATTCTACTTATGTTGTCAGCATTTCATTAGAACTAAAAAAAGTTAAATAAATATTTCACCACTTATGCTGTTTAATTTTGACATCTATTTGTACAGTAAAACTAGAGAAGTCAACTTCATTTTCTGGTTTCATGTACTACCCATGATGCTGCTGAATTTTGCTAATACCGTAAGGAAATGCCTAAATAAAACTAATTTTTCATTTAATTTAATGAACACATTACCAAATATGTCAGGGTTTGTAAAAGTGCTTTTACAAAACCATCTTTGGTCCTAAACTACCTGACATGATCTTTCTGTGTATTATGCTACCTACGTTCAGGCATACTGTCTTGCTAATTAACTTTGTTTCTAAAAACATGCTTGAATATTTTAAGTTTGTTCTCGTTTTTTAATGGGTTGGCTCTCTAATGTTCAGTCTACCTAAGATTTATCAGAACTTTCTGAAGAAATCTAATGTCCCAATCCCACTTGTCTTTTTTTTATGAAGAGGGCAAGAAAAATAGGAGCACAAAGCCACGTCAAGCATTTGAATAAGATTCAGTTTTAAACATGAATTAAATACTTCCCAATAATTGTATTGGACAGTCAAGAAACTACTCTGCTTCAGATTATATAATGAAAAGAATTTAACAGTCTACATTTATATTGACAATCACAAGGAGTTATGCATTTTAAATAATGATCATTTTTGACTATTACATAAAATTTGACGCAGGTACAAACAGACAGTCACACAAACAATATAAATTCTCACATACATCGGAATAACCACATTAAGAACGTTAAAGATCCTACATCTTCTTTACAAACTGGTGTCACACCTGTATAATAAGCATTCTTTCTACACCTTGCAATCATAAATCAAATGAAACCACTATCATGTAGTTGACTAGATGTATTCATTTATCAAAGACAATATTTAAAAAGTGACATAATGAATCTTGCTGAACCAATAAGCAGCTTGATTCAGTGTGGCTGTCCATTATATGATACTCTGTCAGCAATTTATCATAGTTCTTTATATGCCACATACAACTATAAATAAAAAACTAGAAATAATGCAATTATTTTATTCAGAATAAAGTTCTTACCAGAAGTAGATTCAACTGTGTTGTGGCAAAAAAAAGCTATCTAGATGCAACGTAGAACATACTGATAGCTCTAACTACAACTGGACAACATGTGTAGTCTAAAGAAATGGATGAAATCAATAGTAATGCAAAACTGTAAAGTGTTCTTTAAAATTAGCTACCATCTGGTTATGAAGATAGAATTCTATGATATATATAATTTCCATGTATATCCACTGAGACTGTTGCCTAGAATGAAAAGGTTAGCATTCTATGTGACTAAAGCTGACAATGCCATATTTTATTCTTTTCCTTCTACGCTTGTCAGCAGCAGAGCTGCATATTAATAACAGCAAAGAGATGGCAGCATGTATTCTGTGCTAATGCTGGCTAAAATTCAACTCATCACAAAAATGATTAAATGATTTAGTCCCATCTTTCACACAAAGTAAATTTTTCTTTCATATACTAATTTCTCCCACCATCCAATTTTCTAATCATCATAAGACTACCGAGAATTCAAAGCTACTGGGGGCTTTGGTCTGTAAAATCCCAGGAATTGAACAGCAGAAGTGCAGCAGATCACTTCTGAGGCACAGTGGTAGAATTGTTTGGGGAAGTTTGCACAGCATATCCTTCAATACATCTCACTGAAGCCAGTGATATTAGTCCTACTTTCATGAGCTCTATATTTTCTTCAAATTTGTCTCGATGTACAAGAATTTGATTTGTTTACCAAAGACTACAAAAGATGTACTGAGAATGAAGTCCTACTTTACTAATAAAAGCTGGAATCCTTAAACTAAGGATTACTGTACTAATCTTCACAGACTAGCTAAGGACTTATACTATATACAGAACACTATACACCAAAGCATATGTTTCCACTTAGCCCTGGTCTACACTACAAAATTATTTCAGTATAACTACGTTACTCAGAGGGATGAATAATCCACACCCCCGAGCAATGTAGTTTACAATGCTTAGGTCAGTATGACAGCGCTATGTCGGCGGCACAGTTCTTCCACCAACACAGCTACTACCTCTCGTGGAGGTAGAATTATTAAGCCGATGGGAGAGCTCTCTCCCGTCAGCTTAGAGCATCTTCACCAGAAGCACTACAACAGCGCAGCTGCTGTAAATTTGTAGTGTAGACTTGCCCTCAGTGGTTATTTCTCATATGTCAGCTAACAAATTTCAGATCATATAATAGCCATAGTGTCAAGGAAGGACATTTCCTCAGGGCTCTTGACAGTGTCACAAGACATCCTCTCACCCAGTAGACTAACTAAAAGGAAATGCCTTGCTTGGAGGACATTCATTCTTAATGGATGCATTACATATACAGTTGGTATTAATGTATATAATAGTTATTGTTTAAATACAAACCTTTTCAGGTTGAGAGAAAGTTCCTGCATTGCAAGGAGTTCTGGGATCCCACAATTTGACTGTCTGATCCCAACTTCCAGTCACCATTACATTCACCTCTGGGCAATATTCAACACATCTGATAGGAGCATCATGCGTGCCAACTAGATTTTCTACAAGAGAATAGATTTATATGCAACTTTACTGATTCCATTAAAATCCACAAACTATAATCTGCCATTCACTAATGTGTTGGCATGCTGAGACATCTTTTAAAGAGTGCTTGGTCTTCTGATCTCTGCAATCAATACACTTTTAAAAAGTGTTAAATGTAGAGTGTCTAGATACCAGCTGAGATTTTTAAGGGAGCTTAAGGGCATTAGGCAGCCATGTGGAGATTTTCAGAGGCATAAAGGGGCAGTAGGTGCCCAACTGAGATTGACTCTCAGTGGGAGCTGAGCACCTAAATCTTAGGCTCTTTTGAAAATCTCAGACATTGACTGTGTATTACAAAAGTTTAATCAACGTAAGTGTAGGACAGCCATATTAACTCATGGCTTTGCCACTTGTTAGTAATTAGGCACTCCTAACAAAAGGCGACAATGAAACGGTCATAGCACACCATTATTCATTTCACACCTATCTACCACATAATACAGAAAAACAGTATGAGGTTTTTAAAGTTGTATTGGTACTCTCTATAAAACCTGGCTTCTTTTGTTACCCTAATTCAAACATCTTTGAACAGAAAGGAAAATTGTAACTAGTAAGATTATAGAAACTTCTAGAATTCCCTTAAAGAGCCTTCCATGACATAAGGTTCCATTCTGAAAAACCTTCCATGTGTCCTGCTGGAAAGCTGGGAACCACTCCTTCCAAATGTCACACTGCACCCATTTTGGCCTCACTATGTCATGAGAAGTCAAATCTTAATCACACTCCTGGAGCAGGATTCAATATTGCCCATCTTCCTGCAACTCCAATAAGGGTAGTTTGGAAAACAAAGGGGGGAAAAAAAACATTTTTCTGGCAGGTTTCTTTTAAAAGGAAAATGGCAAGCTGTTTGACAGTGCTCAGAAGTTTGAATGTTCCCTCACAGAAACTGATTAGTAGGCAAAGTGCATGTAGTCTGTAAAGGGGCAGTGAGAAAATTGCATTTATCACAAGTACCACCACCACAGATGGTATGCATGCATATACTCATTAAATGTATAAAACTGAATGTTATTATAGAGTTAAAAATGTAAACATCAGACAGAAGAAAAGATTACGGTTATTTTAGGCAAAGCTGGTACCACAAGTAATCTTAATTTTGGCATTTCCTAACTTTCGTGTGCTTGACTTTGCAACCTTAATAACTTAGGGGTTTTTTTTTTGGTATATATGTAAATATGTCACCGCACTGCACATATTAATGCAGTGATATGAAGCCAGTGGATAAATAACTTTATGCAGCTCTCAAGACCACAGGTTTCATTCTGCCTAGAGTTGTCCATGGCTAATTAAAGGTTTAATTTATCTAATACATGCACAAAGTATATAATAATGTATGAAAGTAAATGGAGCTTCTCCCATTATACCTGCGACTGCTTTCTAAAACATTGCAGTTAAATACGAAGTGTTCATGAATCAAACAGCTATTATTCTTTAAGCCAGTATCCGCCATCTAAAAAACCACAGCCATATATTAATTTGAATTTTAGAATTATAAATTAATTGAAAATAAACAAATTCCACTCATTATTTGTTCACTTAAAAATCATCTATTACAGTATTCAACCAGTTTACCTTGGTCCGTGTTCAAATCATGCATTTTCAACTGCTGATCTAATCCTCCACTCCAAGCATGTGTAGGATCCTGTTAAGTAAGAAATTCTACTTTATTGTATATGTTCAGTTTTCTGGGCTTAAATAAGTTAAGTGTCGAGGTGTCACACTTAACCTCCTGGGCACACTCCAAAGTACCTCCTTTCTTGCTGGAAATTAAGAAAAATGAAGATTCATAGGTAGAGGTGGTGGAGGTTAAGGTCCTGAACCTATAATCAGATCCACACAGGTAGATCATGAACCCATACAGAACTTCTGAAATCAAGAGTCTGAGAATATTTTGGAACGAAAGGGTTTTACAATATTAGGTGGAGTGCTTTAATTTCTGTGAAGAAAATAATAATTAGAAATTTGTTATTAGAAATTGCAATCTGATATATTGTACAAATAAACTTTATTTTTTCCATTTTCTATCTGAATTAGTGACACAAGTAGATTCTTCAAATGACTGTCAATGCAGGTTAATAGTCCTATTAACTGGTGGTGTGTCCATGTACAAGGGGCACCATGACCTCCCAAGCACCCTCTTGTAGCTGAGTGTGGCATTGAGGTGGCCTGCATCAGTTTCCCCCTATCAATGAGATCACTATAACGGCCCGGTCAAGGAGAAACCAAAGTCTACTTGACAACAATACCTCTCCCTTCAATAAAGACTTCTGAAAGGAGCATTTGTATAATGGTATTAAGGTTCTTACTTCAGAGACCAGATAAACAAAGTCCCAAAACAAAAGTCTGTAGGGTCTGGCAACAACTCCTGCTGTATAGTCTCAGGCCATGTCTACATCTAAAATTTTGCAGCGCTGGTTGTTACAGCTGTATTAGTACAGCTGTATAGGGCCAGCGCTGCAGAGTGGCCACACTTACAGCAACCAGCGCTGCAAGTGGTGTTAGATGTGGCCACACTGCAGCGCTGTTGGGCGGCTTCAAGGGGGGTTCCGGGAACGCGAGAGCAAACCGGGGAAGGAGACCAGCTTCGCCGCGGTTTGCTCTCGCGTTCCCGGAGCCACCCTGCAAACCGCAGGGAAGGAGACCTGCTTGCTCGGGGTTCCGGGAACGAGAGAGCAAGCCGGGGAAGGAGACCAGCTTCGCCGCGGCTTGCTCTCGCGTTCCCGGAGCCACCCTGCAAACCGCAGGGAAGGAGACCTGCTTGCTCGGGGTTCCGGGAACGAGAGAGCAAGCCGGGGAAGGAGACCAGCTTCACCGCGGTTTGCTCTCTCGTTCCCGGAACCCCGAGCAAGCAAGTCTCCTTCCCTGCGGTTTGCAGGGTGGCTCCGGGAACGCGAGAGCAAACCGCGGCGAAGCTGGTCTCCTTTCCCGGTTTGCTCTCTCGTTCCCCGAACCGCCGAGCAAGCGGTTCTCCTTCCCTGCGGTTTGCAGGGTGGCTCCGGGAACGAGAGCGCAAACCGGGAAAGGAGACCAGCTTCGCCGCGGTTTGCTCTCGCGTTCCCGAAGCAACCCTGCAAACCGCAGGGAAGGAGACCTGCTTGCTCGGGGTTCCGGGAACGAGAGAGCAAACCGGGAAAGGAGACCAGCTTGATTACCAGAGGCTTCCTCGTTCCACGGAGGTCAAGAAAAGCGCTGGTAAGTGTCTACATTGGATTACCAGCGCTGGATCACCAGCGCTGGATCCTCTACACCCCAGACAAAACGGGAGTACGGCCAGCGCTGCAAACAGGGAGTTGCAGCGCTGGTGATGCCCTGCACATGTGTACACCTTCAAAGTTGCAGCGCTGTAACTCCCTCACCAGCGCTGCAACTTTCTGATGTAGACAAGCCCTCAGGCTTCTCCACTGCCACAAGAGCTTTTGTAGTCTTGTTCAATGCCTCTCCCAGGTCTCCCTACCTGGAGAGCTTTTGCCTAGTTCAGGTTCCCTGGGAGCTCCCCTCCTACAGAGCCTCCTTTCTCCTCGGAAACTTCCCCAACTGAGTTCTCCAAAGCCTCTTATTAGGCCCAGATGCTCCTTAGTTAATTGCCTTCCAGTTATTTGGGCCTTGTCTATACTATGCAGTGTGTTTTGTCGACAAATGCTGCCTTTTGCTGACATAACAGTGGAGATGTAGACACTAAAATGCTCCATCTGCCAACAAAATAAAACTACCCCAACAAGAGGCACAGAGCTTTTTGCAGCAAAGTTAGATTAACAAAGTGTTAGCATAGACGCTGCATTCATCACATCATCATAACTGCCCTCTAAAAAGTATCCCACAATGCCCACCATGACCACTCTGCTCATGGTTTTGAACTCCACTGCCCTGCATCCAGCTACACAGGCAAGTGCCGCTCTCCTTTCAAAGCCCCAGGAAGTTCTGAAACTGCTCAGTGTGGAGAGCTCACATAAGACCGCTGCAGTTGGCAGACAAGCTGCTGCTGTGGGAGGTGGGGAGAGAAGAGAGCAACTGCTCTGCTGTGCGGAACTGGGGAGGCAGGGGCTGATGTTAGGGTGGCCCCCTCTCTCCACCAGTGTAGTAGGGGGAGGAATAGCTCAGTGGTTTAAGCATTGGCCTGCTAAACCCAGGGTTGTGAGCTCAATCCTTGAGGGGGCAACTTAGGGATCTGGGGCAAAATCAGTACTTGGTCCTGTCTAGTGAAGCTATAACTTTCAGGGTCCCTTCCAGCTCTCTGAGATGATGTATATGGAGATATACCTTCTACCTTGATATAACATGAATTCAGATATAACACGGTAAAGCAGTGCTCCGGGGGCACTGCGCACTCCGGTGGATCAAAGCAAGTTAGATATAATGCGGTTTCACCTATAACGCAGTAAGATTTTTTGGCTCCTGAGGACAGCATTATATCGAGGTGGAGGTGTATTATTATTAGTCTCTGCTGAGCTGGAGTCTGAGGATAGGAGGACGCCAGCTGACTGTGCACCAGCTTCTGCCTCAGGAATGGTTGCTTACAGCTGCTGTCTGAACTTAAAGACACACTCACTCTCCCCCAACACACACACACACACACACACTGTCTCTCTCTCTCTCACACATACATACTCTTCCACCCCAGTCTCACACTCTCCCAACACACACACAGTCAGTCTCTCTCTCTCTCTCTCTCTCACACACACACACACCCCTTGTTACACACACTCCCATACACAGACACATCTGGGGGCTTCTTGTGTTAATGTTCAGCAGAGTCAGTCTGGTCATATTACCAAGTGTTACTTTAAAAAGTGATTTTAGAAGTGTTACTTTTCGGGCACACAGCAATTATTATAAGGTTCATGGCACAGTTCAAACAAACAAGGCTAGGCTCAGTATACTACAGCAACACACATTACTGAAGCTCAGTGTTAATATGCTC
Organism: Gopherus evgoodei; assembly: GCF_007399415.2. Classification (NCBI taxonomy): domain Eukaryota; kingdom Metazoa; phylum Chordata; order Testudines; family Testudinidae; genus Gopherus; species Gopherus evgoodei. Next base: position 20,365,793 of record NC_044328.1, on the reverse strand, counting down.
CTTCAAGGCATCCCTCAGCCAAATAGCCCCCCGTTGGGCTCCTCTTATAGCTTTGCACAGCAAAATACTCAACAGCAGTGCAGGATCCATGCTTTAGAATTACCATAAATTCTCTAGAATGCACTTCTTGTTTTCCCTACAAGATTAATTAAGAAACTTCCTGACCTAAAGATTAGTCAGATGCAAATGATTATTTCAACCTTCTCTTTTGTCAAGAAATAATGATCTTTTTAAGGAACGATATTCTGAACACAAGACACTTGTACTAGCTATAACTATTCATAATACATTAACTTTTCACATATACATACTAGCTGCCTTTGTATTTAACTTTCCAGAACTGGACAATAAACTGAAGAACTGCACTGTTAAATAGTTGATCTGCAGCTATGGTGGATGGGCACACAGCACATCACAAGGTGGAGGGACTAAAAGAGAAGATGCATACAGGCAGCAGGTCAGTCTCTCATTGCAAATCAGGGCCTTCCTATATTAACTGCAGATGGACCCAAAGGGTTGTTACAGCAGTCAGGGATTACCAGAATCCAGGAGCTGCCCCATCTATGTCCCATACCCTGCAGAAAGACAGGGTGACATAGAAACTCTGCATTACTAAACCAGTGCTCTACACCGCTGTAAGATTGTTCATGTAGCTGCTTTATACTGACAGGACAGAGATCTCCCATCAACATAATAAGACCACCTCCATGAATGGCAGTAGCTATGTCAGCGGGAGAAGCTCTCCTGCCGAAATAGTGCTGTGCACACTACCACTTATGCGGGCAAAACTTATGTTGCTCAGGGGTGTGACGGTGTAGACATGGCCCAAGCGACTCCTCAGGGAGGATCCTGTTATGTCTAGATAAGGCATCTTTAAGGCAGCTTTGCACACCAGAGAGTCTGAAGCAGCTGTAGTAGGCTCGAAGGCTAAATATTTAATAACAGATAGTAAGGTTTATTTGCTTTTTAAAGCAATTTTTAATAGTTTAAAAGACATTATTCATATTCTAAAATTGTAACTGAGTTTCAGAATTGTTACAATCCCTCAATATTACAGCAAGATTATTGCCTCCAGTTGGTTCTGGCAGGCCCAAGGCCATCTCCCCTAAACTTTAAAAACAAAAACAAAAAAACAAAACAAAAACAAAAACAAAAAAACACACACATCTATCTGAATGTTACCTAAAAGAAGCAACCAAGATCACTGAGACAAAAACTAGAGCAGGGGTCGGCAACCTTTTGGAAGTGGGGTGCCGACTCTTCATTTATTCACTCTAATTTAAGGTTTTGCGTGCCGGTAATACATTTTAACATTTTTAGAAGGTCTCTTTCTATAAGTCTATAATATATAACAAACCTATTGTTGTATGTAAAGTAAATAAGGTTTTAAAAATGTTTAAGAAGACTCATTTAAAACTAAATTAAAATGCAGAGCCCCCCGGACCAGTGGCCAGGACCCGGGCAGCGTGAGTGTCACTGAAAATCAGCTCGCGTGCCAACTTCAGCACACGTGCCATAGGTTGCCTACCCCTGAACTAGAGCAACATTCTCTATATTTCAGTTTGTTTGCTTTGTATATGATTGCACTTTCTGTATAATCCATTTCACTACAATCAATTACCACTGTTGTATGGATCTTTGACACAGCAATAGAAAGAATACATTTTAAAAGTCAAAAACCAAGAAAATAGTAGAGGTAACTGTAGCTTTTTTACACTTTTAAAAAGCAGACTGCATTTCAAGCAGCCACTGTCCCCTTTAATTTAAGGGATTAAAGTACTCCCTTTGTAGCTTTGGTATATAACTGGAATCTAACACAGACAAGATGACATACTTACATAAAATGCACAGTCTAGCACTGCTCCTGAATGTTGATACTTGAGTCTCATGGTGTTGGCAGGCACATCATAGAGACGGACAGAAGTATCCCAAGATGAAACAAGCAGAAACTGAGATGTATTAGGACTAAACTTTACGGATGAAATACCATCTTCTGGTGGTTGGTTTAATTTAAATTCGTTTGATCCAGTCATCTGAATTAAGATTACAGAAAAGTTAGTTGTCATTACAATAATTAATAGGAGTTAAAAGTGGGAAGTTTGTGGAATAGTCAATACATCTAAAAACTAACAATATACTACAGGAAAACTGTAGAATATAGTTCTGTTTATTATTTTATAACACCTAAATGTGTGCAAGGCACTACACAGAAATCAAAGAAAGGCATAGTCCAGGGATGGCCAAACTGTGGCTGGTGAGCCACTTTTGCCATTGAAGTGCAGCTCAAAGTGCCCCTCACATCCCGACCTCATTCTCCATCTATAGACTAGGGGTGAGGAGCTCAAGACTGTCTTGCAGTGGGTAGTGGCTTCTGCCCAGCAGACAGGAGGCTCTTGGGGCTTCAGCCCCACTGGGCACACGTGCCAGGTCCCCACGCCCCAGCAGTAGTAGGGCTGAAGCCCCGCACTCCATTGAGCACCTTGGGAGGGTTGAAGCCGCGAGCCCCAGCAAGCACTTCCCACGGGGCTGAAGCCCTGAGATCTCCAGAGACTGAAGCTGGGAACCAGAAGGCCCACTCACAATTGAGGGTGTGGGAGCAGAGGCTAGGGACCATGGCGGGAGAGAGGGGAGGCCCTGCCTGGGATGAGAGGCAAAACCTAGAAGAGCGCACACCCAAGACAGGAATCAGGGGCAGTGTGCATAGTCTGGAATGACCTGCACCCAGAATAGGAATCAGGGGGGTCAGGCATCCGGGACAGCACTGAGGGATCATCTGCAGAGGATGGCACAGGGGCACGAGAGAGGCTGTGTGTGGAGCTCATGAACATCACAGGGCAGCTGGAACAGCTCGTGTGGAGACTGGATTGGAGGGGCCACCTGTAGAGGCTGAGGATGAATGGCACCCAGAATGACACAGGTGGCCACGTGCTGCACCTAGGCTTCGGCAGGCACCCAGGACTTGCTTAGGAGAGTACCCGGGTATGGAGAAGGAGGAGGGCACCCATGCCCCGGATGATGGACTCATGTGGAGAGGTTGGGGACAGGGGAGCATGCTTGTACCCACAACAGGACTGGGAGGCGGGGGCATGTGCAGGGCCAGAGAAGGACTAGGGTCCCTGCATGGACGCTTGGGTGGCAGGGGGAACCTCGAGGGAAGTTGGGAGCCAGGACCTGAGGAGAGCCGGGCCCTCGTGTAGGGCGCCTCAGGGGAGGTGCCCCCCCCCCATGCAGGGAGCCTCGGAGGGCTGAAGGCTCCGGCCCCAATGTAGGGAGCATCCGGAGAGGAGCAGGGAGGCGCCGTGAGGGGAGCCTCGGGCAGAGGAGCTGGGACCTGACGGGGCCCGGCCGCGGAAGTTAGGGGAGCGGGGCAGCACGAGGGGCGGAGAGGCTGAGGGAGCCGCGGGCTCGGGGGGCGCAGGGGCTGGTTTGGATACACTCCCAGCTCGGCGGAGCGAATCGTTCCCCTGCGGGGGCGATAGGAGGCTTGAGGCAGCTCCCGCCCTAAGCCGGCGCGGCGCAGCCCGGCCAGCCCGATCTAGGCCCTTTTCCGCTGGCCCCGAAAGCAGCAGGAAACAACTCCCTGCCGCGGGCCCTCCATCTCGCGTCGTTCCCTCCCCCCCCGGCCCGCAGAGAGCCCGGCCTACCTTGCTGGCTGTCCCGTTTACAGCACCTCCGGGCCTGTCACCAACCGCCACTACTCAGCGCGCGCCGCGGCCTCCTGCCCCAGCGCGGGTCCTTCCGATTGGCGGGTTTGAATGACGAACTAGGCATCCCAGCATACCCCGCGTGCAACTACAACTCCCAGCATGCAACGCGCTAACAGGCTGCAGTGGCGTCTCTGTGGGAAGACTACATGTCCCGGTGTGCCATAGAACGAGCGTAAGCCAAAGGGGACATGGCATGCTGGGACTTGCAGTGTGCGCGTCTCGACCACCTTCTGGCGCAGGCGGAGTTACTGTTTGGCCAAGAGACTCTTTGCCTAGGTGCTTTATGGGACATAACGAAGGTGGGTTGTGCTGGTCTGGCTGCTGCTCTCCTGGGGGAGAGGAGCTGGTGAACAGTAGTGAAAAGTCAAGGACAAGTAACCAAAGTGGGGATCACTTGCCGGGGGGGGGTCCCCTCTCCCCACAGAGTGTTCTCTGGTACGGAACTCCACCCGCGCACTAACTCCTTGCACCGACTAGCTCCGGCTTCATCCATGCTCCATTGTTAACAAAGAATCAGTTTTATTCATGCACTCATCCACCCATGAGGAAGACATAGATATAGGTGCTTAGGTAGACCCTCTCACTCCTTCTTTGCATCATTTATCCATAAACCAGTTCCACTCATGCACCATTTGTCCGTGCATGCATCTTAGTGGCTGAGGGGTGAAAATGTTATCTAAAGTTAACTCCCTCCGTGTACTAGCTGTGTCCACGGCCCCCTCCATCCGCACACTCACTATGGCATTCATGCCTGCACACACAACGCTGTACTAGCAGGCAGGAGATGTACCCCTAAATTCCCCTTGAGCATACTTCTTAAAGGTGCAGTTTCCTTTCTGGGTCCAATAAGAAATGGAGAGGCATGCAATTAGTGTTCTCCCTTCTCATTCTATTTGATTTTTCTATTTACTTGTGTTTATATATTTTAATTCGGAGTCTTAGCAAAACCGGTTGCATTAGAACTGGCCTTGTAGGATTCTCTCTTTTTCCTCCTCCTCTTCTCTTTTCTTTTTAAACAAGTATCTCGGCTCAAAACGTATCCTTCATTTAGCTCTTCCTTACTTAACGCTATAAATAAATGTTATTCAACCCTTTAAAGCTGTGTGGGACACACTTTATATGATATTCGCTCCTCTAAATGGAATAGTATTTATTCCACTTGTTCTCTTCATGCGTCTGTGACATAGCTGTGGCATTCCCCTTGCAGTTTTAAGCGATTTCGTTTCTCGACCACTCTCTTTAGTACTTGGACATCAAAAGCTCTTCTTGACTTATTTGCATAATCTTATATCGCACTGGTTTTTATTAATGAGAAATGCAAGGGACAATTAGCCTTTGAGAGGAGTCAAATTTGTTTTAATTGGAAATTAATTATAAACGCCTGCTCCTAAAAGTAAGATAGGCAGTTATATAAAATAGTGCCAGGGAACTGAAGCTTACCCACTGATTTATTGTATCTTAATACCACAGAGTATCAAAAAGTTTCAAGACTGAAAGAGATGGGGGGAGAGACTCTGATTGTAAAGGTTCCTTCAATCCAATCTGGAATTAGTGCTGGCTGCCTTCCGGATCATCCCTTGGAGTAAACTTCTGCATTTACTAATGTAAAGAGAGTGGACAGCAGCCAATTCCACACCGACAGAGTCTTGCTGTTGCAAAGATGCTGTATATATAATAGGACTCAAGATGTCTGCTTCTCACCAAGCTAACAAGGGTGATTACTAATGCACAATAGAAAAGGCGTGCTTTCATTTCTCTAGCTTGGAGGAGTATGTAAAATGATTATTTTAAAATGTAGGAGGTTACAAAGGACTCTGAAATATTTTTATTAACAGTGAACCTCGAGTGAGAATATTTGAATTTATTTTTATTTTCCTTAATATAATGTAATAAAGAAGACTGTTTTTGTATGTGTGTATGTATAGAGAAGAGCATGGTATAATTGTGATCATAAAAAGCTTTTGAAATGCAATAATATTGTAGTGAAACTTCACATTAATCTCAGCCTCTTATTTCTAGTGTCTTTTAGAAAGATCTGATATTTAGCTGTTAATAATATTAACAGATAAAATAAATCGGAATTATGGAAGAATCGAGAGTGAAAATGCAAAACATTTCAGTGAATTCTGATTTTTTAAAGCTAACCCTGGGCAAAAATTAAGGATTATAATGTAATTAAATGATCCTGAATCATAGCAAACCATGAGTTTTATTTTCATCTGACCCTTTAAAAATATTCACTCGAAGCCCTTCACTATAGTTTATTTAATTTGATACTTTAAAATGTTTGGTTTTACATGAAAGGAAACACTCAATGAGTTTCACTTCATTTCATTTATCAGGATGATACCGTTATAATCCTCAGGCTCTATTGTTTTTATCGTAAATGTAATGTTAGTGGAAATGTATTTAGTTATTGCTTCTGAAAATATCTTCCTGTGTTTAAATCCTTAACCAAGGAACAGGTGGCTCTGCTAAAAATGCAACGGTGCCTGCAATTTAAATAACACTTGATTAAGTATTTACTTTTTATTTAAACGATTCACTTCATCCTCTGTACAGAGGAGGCTGCAGGTGTTTTTAGCACTTGCAAGAGAAGCTGCTGAGAGCTAAAATCAATCATGGCTCAGAATGTCACATTTCTATTAAAAGGAGCTGGCAAGCACTTTACCTGTGATCGTGTCATTTAGCAGAATACGATGCAAACTACATAAAAACACCCCTCATTTCCCGAAACACTTCTCTGCTCCGATCGCTTAATAAAGAAGGTTCATCTTATTTCCAGATAAAGACACCAGGGCTGCTGTGATCCAGATGTATTTGACATTTGCAAGGTGTGGGGATTACAATCTGTAGGCTACGTTTCCCATTCATGATGCTTATAATGCTGGAGGTGAGGAAGAAAAGTACTTCTTCACATGCATAGCCTCAGGATGGTTTTCTGGCGAGAAGTGGGGTGCAAATATAAAGTAGAAAAATATCAAACAACACTGTGCACCTGTATAGGCAATGCTGATTAGAACCATAGACTAATAGAATAGCAGGGCTGGATTAGGGGTAGACAGTGGTGCGTGTAACTACATCCAGATATTCTATTTAAAAATTAATTACTAGTTAATTACAGCATTTTTAATATTTAGAGTCTTTACACAAACTAAAGGTCACTCGTGTTGAGAACTCCGGTGCATTTTGCATGGCAGGTCTATATATCCTATATAGGATCGAAGAGACTAATATATTATTACAGTAATTGCAGGTCTTACAGTGAGTTGCCTAGGCTAAGATTTTATTTTCCCACTAGCCTTTTTTTTTTTTTTAACTCTTCCTACATCGCAGCTGCCGGATTACTTCACTTTGAGTTACTCCATATTTCCAGCCCTGTTTTGATCAGTGCACGTTGACTTCGCTGCAAATGCCTCCAAAAGTAGGTGGAATCCCGCCGGTGGAAGTCAAAGGCTCTTGTAACTCTAAAGAGAGAATTACAACATTTCCTGACTTCAGTCGGGAAAAGCTATTGAAAGTTTCTCGTTCGAACAGAGGCGGCACAACGCAAGAGGCGTCTGTCCCTCTTCCGTTAATTGTACCCTCCTTCGCGGCTAATACCGTAGTTCAACAACACTGCACTTCGCGTTTTGAACTGAAACGTGCAATCAACTTGGCAAAAGTTGCAAACGATGTTTAAAATGTTTTATTTTCTTTAAAAATATTTACAGATTTGAAATATGTTTTTTAAATTTCATTTTCAAGTGATAGAATAATATTCAGGAAAAGAGTGCGGGGGGGGGAGCGGGGGAGAGGTTGAAATTGGCCTATACAATTGCAGAGACAAATAACCAAGAGCCCTGGGCCTTTTCCTACCTGCACATGTAGACAGAGAGACGATTGCAATTTGTTTTGAAAGTCCCGTGAAGCTCAGAAAGTCAGTTATGTCTGGTGAGATAATGCATGGCGATCGTACAGAAAAACGCTATGCCAGCCTAGAACATAAACAAACAAACCGAGAGGGTCCAATAAATAAAAATAATGAATACACGTGGTGTATTTCTTAACACTGCAAGAAGCACATTTGTTTTCCTGTGGATACAGACGGGTGAAATCTATGACAGGGCATTGCGGCTAGCGGAGAACTATACAGAGAAAGGAGACAGTGCCATCGGCTTTCAGAGTCAGTAGTCGATCTTGTTGTAGAGATTATAGAGAGGTAAGGCTGACAAGTTGCTGCCTGGGTAGTATAAAGGGGCTGGGAAGGCGATAGACCTGGGCACTGGCACTCTCAGAAGGGAATTGTCTCTGAAAACCAGGGGCATCCCCACTAGTGTCTGAGCTGAGGCATGAGCCATATTGGCCGCCTCCAGTTCTGCCGAGAGTTGCCTTTTCCATTTGTTCCTGCGGTTCTGGAACCAGGTTTTCACCTGGGTCTCCGTCAGCTGCAAACTAGAGGCCAAACAGGCCCTCTCCGAGCTGCTCAGGTACCGCTTCATGTCAAAGGTAGATTCCAACTGGTACACTTGGCTCCGGGAGAAAACAGTGCGGGTCTTCTTCTTGGCTGAATTACCCTGTCTGTCCCCTCCGTCCCTTTGTCTGTCCCCAGAAGACGGGGAGTTTGGAGGGAAGTGTTTCTCTTTTTCTTCCTTCAAGTCCTGTTGGGATTGGGAGAGGAACTGCGTCCTGTCTGTATTTACCGTCATTGCGCCTCCATTTCCCTTTGGATTGCCTTGAAGAGAACAAACAAGAAAACAGACATATTCCGCATCAGACACTCTACAGCGTATTCAAAAAGCTCTAAACATAGAAAATGCTCATTTTTGCCAGCTCCCCGGTGCCCACAGACTAGCTAAAGAAAATCAGTCAATTTCACAGCCGCAATGTGCAGCTCCAAAGTTCCAGTTCATTCGATTTCCAAACTCAAGTGCTGAAGAAAATCAGCCTCCAGATTGGAGGTTCTTTACTTTCAAAATACATCCCTTCTATCCTCAGTGAAGATAGATGAATAACTAGGAGTTTGGGGAGGTGGGAGGGTGTTAAAGATGTTTCTTTCCTATAGCAGAAGAACTGGTAGATCTTACTTTATAGCATAACATTTCACAGCCCGTTTATTCCCAAACAATGCTAAGAACTAACATCTCTCTTCCCCTTACTGGGGAGCTGTAAGGAAGAACAATCTAAGAAAACCACAGTTATCAATCATGTTAAACGGATAATCGTTCACAAGGGAAGGAGGAAAATATGCAGGGAAAGGACTAGAAGCTAAGGTATCTCTAAACCCATTGTACCAAATCCGGTAAGTAACCCGCAGTTTGGCCAGAAATCAGAGCAAACGTTCAGTGAAACACCAGCCACAACAAAAAAGAAATAAAAGGACATGGTGTGTACATGTTACCGTCTGACAACAGATGATTTCAAAGGACTTGTACAACCAAACGCCCGAGACACTGATTTTCCCTGCGTTTTAGACATACTTCTATGAACTGGTCACAACAGACCGTATATTCCACGCTCAGATGTAAATGAAAATGTTTCACCCGCTAAAAGCCCGAGCGAGAAGAGCGAATGCACGGTGGAGCGCTGTCATTCTACATATTAACGTCTAGCTATGTGGAGATCTACATACTTCCTAAGGAGGTAAATTTGTCCAGTACTTACTGAGACACATGAAACTGATGGGCTGGTGTTTGTGGCAGGTTTCTTTGGGGCCCTGCGACTCAGGACAGAAGCAGCCGTGATGTTTCCAGCTCTCCTCCGGCTCCTCTTCCTCTGAGGACACAGACAGACTTCGCTTCCTGCCCGGCCAGGCGGCCGCAGCCTTGGAACTGGGCTCCCTGCCCCCTTCCGAGGTACCGCTGCCCAGGATGGACTGGATGGTAAAACTGGAGATCGGAGCGGCTGCAGGGCAACACTTGCTCGGGTCTTCTTTGTTGCTCATCCTGGGTTCATAAGAAATAAGAGGAAGAAAGCGCTCCCTTTAGAGCCACTCTGGGGGAAGGTGTGCGTGAATGCGTGTGCCTGAGGGTCGGGGGCGGCTGGGGGGAGCTTGTCTGGACTTGTTTTGGTTGTGTTTTGGGGGGTGTTTTTGGCGTGTCTTTGCAGGTTTTCCCCGAGCTTGCCCAGCCTGAATGCATGCTCCTTTCTCTCAGATCTCTACTGATCTCCAGGCGGCGGGGTGGCGTGGCTTCATTTGCATGGAGGTTACATCTGCCAGGGCCAATCACAGACTGCTGGCAGCCCCGGAAAGTTTCAAAATTCTAGCCCCCCGCAAGCAAGCCCGCTGGTTTTCGGGGGGCTGCTGGCTGAAGCCAGCAGAACTGGATCGCAGCCGCTCATTAAGCTTACAAGTGAAGGGCTCAGTTTAAAGCCGGCCGCTAATAGGGATAAAATAGATGCCAAACAAGCGTCTACGTGTCTCTTCCTTCTCCACCACCTCGTCGGTAACCTTTCAGGTGGAACGGGGGGGTGAAGTGGTGTGGGCTGAATCTCTTCTTTAAAACAGTGGGACGTTGTTTAAATAAACACGTTGTGCGTTTCCGTGGGTTTTCACCCTTTTGCTCATTAACCTGATTTGCTAGAATCTGCTGCCTAACAAGCAACATTTGAGCATAAAGGTTTAAAGACAGGAGTGTGATGCTGCATATAAAATGGCAAAGGAGGTCGAGTAAATGACTCCCGTTCCATTTTATCTTCCCCGGTGTAAAGGGGAAATGCTTTTGTATATTTCCAAATGAACTTTTCCGGAGCCAGGGAGCATTCCCACACCAGAGAGAACCCAGCCCCAACGAAAACAAGCAAACCTGGGAGCAGAAAAAAAAGCCTCCAATTTATTACCATTATTTCATATAAAAAAGCAAGCAAATTAGACCTAGAAAATTCCAGGTGCTAGAGGAGAATTTGGTTTGATTAAGGCACCGGCTTCCATTTTGTAACTAATATCCTCTCTATCCGACCTAACGAAGGAGTAATTTAAACAAGAAGCGTCTGCTGACTAACTCCCCCTCAACGTCCTGATTAATTATTGGCTGTTTTCAGTAGGCCCCCGAATAATGTCTAACAACAAAGATCGAAACGGCCTCGGTGCCGGAATGAACCCCCGTCCCAAGTTTAACTGCTTGTCTTTAAAACACTGAGCCAGTCAAACGGCTCACGAGTTGTATCAGGCTCACAAAGATCTGACTCCTTTCCGGGAGAGCCAGGTTTGCAGCTTGTACCCGGCTGGGAGATTGCGGGGGAGATGAAAAGACTCAATGGATTTGAGTTGCCTGGCGCCAAGAAGCCTACGCAAGGAATATTCAGTAAAGGTATCAATGGCAGGATGCAATCCAACCTGCGAAACTCATTTCCTATCCCAAAACGATGCTGTGGGGTGTAATAAGTCTTTGAGGTGCAGCCGGATACCTGTATCTACATTTAAATCCTGTTCAGATGGGATTTCTATTGGGATTTACAAAATTCATTGCGATCATTGTAACTACACTGGCACTCGTTTCACTTCCTCTGGGCTTGTACATCCTTCATCCAAGACGTGAAACTGGAAGGGAAAACTCTCTCTTTCAAAGTCTTAAAACCACTTCCTGCAGAGGAGTACAATCATAACACGATCGTTAAGGATTGCAACCATCCCTCTCCTTAATCCCGTTACAATTGCGTTAGGATAGGGAGTTACTTATTGTAAAATGGTACATAAGGTGCATTCTAGTTGGCAGAGATGAAGAAGGATGTAACCTGTACTAGTGGCAAATCGGCAGCGATTTGAAAGCTCAATTCACTGTTGGTTTAATTAAAGCCACTACTTCAGGATTTACACAAATGCACAGTACAGGTACAGTACGACGCCTGGTCAGAATCAGCCTAAGCAGAGCAGGGAAGCCTGCATGTTATAACTTCTTTTTCTTTACCTTCTACAGACATTTCAAAGGGAGCTGGGTTTTTTTTTCCCTAAAGTTCAAAGCTAAATGTTGTGACCCGGCCCTCTAACATGAGAACCTCTGCATTAATTCCTGTTTTCCTATTTAACAGTGCTATCACACAGTGAACGTGTTATATGTAGCCAGTGCAGCCATATATTATCCAAAGATCATATTCTCACTTGATTTGGATAGCACCATGTCATCGTTGGCATATGAAACCTTTGAAAGCAATATGATCAGGCGAATTTCGAAATCTTATTTAGCCACTGAATTTCATCTGCCACGGAAGCACAACATTCATAAACAGGTCTGGGAAAATCACACTGAAATCTCCGCGTATAACTGGGAAGCTATTCTGCTAAGAGAAATGCGTGGATAACTATTCTCCAACTAGAAGCCTCTGCGCCTTATGTTATATACATCTTCCAATATACTAATTGGCTTGTGGATGGGCTCACAACATTTTTTCAAACCAATCTTACACGGTCCCTAGAAATCAGGTTGCCTAGGGGAAAGAGATCCATGCCTTCCGCCTTCAAACAAAATGGATCCCACCAAAAAGGGCTGAGGTGAGAGGAGGAAATGGGTTTCTCTTTCCTTTGGTCACATATGCTGGGGACTCCCTGCTTCAATCTGTTGATTCTTTTAATAATATGTATGTTCACCCCCCTCCAAAAAATAAAAAACCAAATCCGGGCGCGGGGTGGGGGCGAGAGAATGAGATGGAAATATACAAATCAATATAGACAAATGTCAAGACGTTTTAAAATGACATTTTCATTAACTCCAAGTCACCGTATTATGTCTGGTATATTGAATAAGATACTTATAATATAATTAGGTGTAGCGAGATGACGACTGTTACCCAGACCAGCTGCATAATCTTTAACTACTTAACTAGTTGATAGACTCATTAATGGACTAATTGATTAGGAAAAGTGTTCCAACTCCTCTCCCTGCGAGGGGCAGGTGCTGTCCTGGTTTACCACATTAACCTTTTCCGTGCTTTTCAACGGGGTCGAGAAACATTACAAATGGTCAGCTTTAATCATGATGTCAGCTCATTAACCCGGAAAGACCCCTCACTGAAATACAATTGAAGAAATCGGCCTTCATTCAGCTCTGCATCCCAGGTGCCACCCCAGCCCGGCCAAACTCTACCTAGAGACAAATGATAACTTTCCCTGAAGTTACCTAACACACTCGCCAGCCTGTCGTCCTACAAAGGTGGGCAAATTGGCTGTTGGTTTTGGATTAGCCCCCTTGGCAAGATCCCAGGCCCCCAAGCCACTCGTTTCTAAAACCGAGGTGTCGGACGGAAAGGGAAAAAACGCGTGTCGATACAGAGAAAATTGTTACTCCTGAAATCTCAAGTCGTACTGTACATACGGGAGCGTGTTGAGAGAAAGAATTGTTACATACATCCTGTTCAAACGGTTTCCTTTTTCTCCACTCTAGCAGAGAAAGTAGCGGAGGGCTGGAGCAGACAGGGATGAAAGCAGGCGGTGGGCTGGGGAAAGGGGAACACAATGGATCTGTAAAGCCCAGCACCGAAGGGGGGGGGGAACTCCTCGACGTCTATAGGTCTGATCCCTCTCTCATTGAGAACAGCCAGAGTTTGCTTTACTGACTTAAACAGGGGCAGAATCAGGCCCTAGGCTAGACTCTGGAGGCCTGGAAGAGTTGGTGGGGATGATAGTAAAAAGGGCCTCTCAGGGAGCTCTGTTAACACCAGTCAAAGCCTGGGGACGCTCGAATCTCCCTTGGTAGTACCTGCAATAAACCATTGCCTGGGTTGACTGGGCAAGGGAGGGACCCTGCTACTCGTCTTCCTCTATTGCGACCAGCCAGACACCTTTACGAGACTGCAATACAAGGAAATTCCCTGCACCAAGTGGTAGAAAGATCCGACCAGTTCTGCTGCCTCTGCGATTTTCAGTGCCACTGGCAGTGATTTTGGAAAGGCTCTTTGCCTCATACAGGACTGAGGGTTAACCAGTACACTCTCCACTCTGCTGTTACAAAAAGGAACCTTTTCTTTTTAAATGCCTCTTTTAAATTCCAAATCTATTAACTGTACAGTTTGCTCCTGCTGTTTGCCAGAGATGGGAATGGGTGGAAATAATATTTGGACCATTTGAAAATCAAGGGACTTTTCAGGCTGAGAGGATAATGAAGAAGGGTATCATAGCAGATCCTATTGTCCCACCGCCTTACCGGCTTCTGGGAAAAAGCACACAGCGCTGTCATTTCAACCTCCCAC